>NC_069502.1:367524371-367889371 GCF_027579735.1 Bombina bombina
TTATTGTTTTAAGATAGATAATCCCTTTATTACCCATTCCCCAGTTTTGCATAACCAACACAGTTATATTAATATGCTTTTGACCTCTGTGATTACCTTATATCTAGGAACCTTCTTCCAGCCCCCTGATCACATGACTGTGACTTTTTATCTATTGTCTTAAATTTAGCATTGTTTTGTGCTGAATCTTAAATAACCCCCTGTGCCTGAACACAGTGTTATCTATATGGCCCACATGTACTTTCTGTCTCTTTGTGTTGAAAAGAGATTTAAAAAGCATGTGATAAGAGGCAGCCCTCAAATGGTTAGAAATTAGCATATGAGCCTACCTATGTTTAGTTTAAACTAAGAATACCAAGAGAAAAAAGCAAATTTGATGATAAAAGTAAATTAGAAAGTTGATTCCTGTCTGAATAATGAAAGTTTAATTTATACTAGACTGTCCTTTTAAGCTAAGAAAGTTTTATTTAGGTTGTTTAAAAAAAATGCACACTGGGAGACGCTTCCAAGATGGCCGACCTACTTTAAAGCCGCGTTAATGAGCTGATAAATCCACTGAATATCAGCTAATCGAGACAACATCCAAGCTCTGTTTAAACAAATTTGTCTAAAGCAGCACTTACTGATAACTTAGAGCCCAATTTACGTAGATTTGAGCAGCATAAAAGTACCGGAACAGTAAGGCCTGTGGTGGCGGCGCAATTGTATTTGAGGCCTATACCTAACCCCCCCCCCCCCCCCCCCCCAGTCTTTCCGGGTAAAACAGCTGTTGAAAACTGTCACATACATCATTTCAATTATACAATGGAACCTTCTGAATTATCACTACTGAAGGCACTGGAAATCTACTTTGTGCACATTTCTCAAGCCTTGCGGAGCACTTACAGATTGCATGGAGTATTCCTAGCGAACCCGAGACACCTGAGTTTTAAGTAATCATGTCAACATCTCGGTGAGAGTATTAATGAAAGTTAGAGTCTGGAAATGCAGGGAAAGTTGTTTTTCTGCGTACCCATACAGACTGTCGCTAACAGCTACTGGGCAATCAGTGTTGACAAGTTTCACTGCTTGCTGCTAGACACTCAAGTCCATGTCAGAAGCGCTGCTGCAAGACTGTCACACTTGAGAGGCTGTGTCTGTTCCACAGCACGGATCCTGGAGGGTAACACTGTTTTTTATATATACATTTTAAAACGCTATACAGGGTCACAGTGTGGCTCCTTTATACCTCGATAGGATCAAGGGTTAATATCTCCAGGGAGATTATTTGAACAGTTTGGGGATTAATATCTGCTTAATGTGAGTTTTTATAGGCTCATAGGCTGTGTGTTTTTGGCTTGGAACAAACAGGCTTCACTTTCGTTTTTGAAGTGTTGTGCAGCTCATAATAGCTTGGGGCCATTTTTAATAGCAGGGGAAGTCCTGTCTTACGTACCACATGACCAGGTGTGGTCTCTTTTCCTAAGATCCTGCTGCAGACATCACTCCTGAGGAGAGTATTTTCACTGTTAGCTATCTGGGTCTAGGAGATGGTGAGTGCCCCAGCCATTCGGAAATATTAAGGTGCCATTTTTTTTAAATAAAAGCGTTTCTTTTTGATTGTCCTTCTGTGGGTATACAAAGCTATGGAGGACTCTGATACTACATTAGAAGGTTCCGCTCCTTCTGTACTGATTAATAATTAGGGATGCACCGAAATTTCGGCCACAGAAAGTTTCGGCCGAAAATTGCATTTTTGGCTATTTCGGTTTTCGGGTATTTTGCCTGTTATTTTCGGTAAAATTATTGTGTAGCATGTTTCAAATTTGATGCTAGCCTAGAGCTGCTGTTTAGGTTTGTTACTTGACTTACTGTTCTGCATACAATGAGTTTTCTAGGACTATACTTTATTTGGATAATTGGTAAAAAAAAGCTGTTAAATATGATTCTGTTACATAGAACTAAATGAAGAATAATACAGTATATTGACATTTATAATTTTTTGAAGTAGGGATGCACCAAGATTTTTGGTCGCAGACACATTTTAGCCGAAAATTGCATTATTTTTTGCCTTTTTTTTTCTTGGTAAAATTATTATGTAGCATATTATTGTTTTAAGATATTTTTGTCCAATTTTAGTGTGTTACTTTCAATAAAAGTGTGGGCTTTTTTATTGGCTCTAATTATGCAACAAAAAAAAACTAAAAGAAAATTTGAAAATAATTTGAAAAAATACATTTTCGGAATTAGTTTCGGTTTTCGGATTCGGTTTCGGTCCAGAATTTCCATTTCGGTACATCACTATTAATAATTCCTGTTTATATTGTGAGGAGGCTGTGGTTTGCCCGCCTGCTCAATTTTGTTCCATTTGCCTAAACACTGTTCTAAAGTCTAAGAAGGGGGGAGACCAGCTTGCTAATTCTCATAGCGCTATTAGCCCTTCTGAGCAGTCTACTTCTCAGGAATCTGGGTCCAGAGTAATTACTAACAATTCTACATTACCCGCTCCACATGCACTTCCCTGCGGCTCAACTAATTCTCCATCTGGAGGGGGCTTTTTCCAGCGGACTTTACCGCGCAGTTACAATCGGTGGTGTCTGTGGGTCGGAGACTTCAGTTACTAAACCTCTAGCGGAGGAACCCTCCATTAGATTTAAAACTGAGCGTCTGTGTTTTTTATTAAAGGAGGTTCTGTTTACTCTAGAGGTTCCATAGACTACACTCCCTGAGGAGCCTAATATCCCTAAATTAGAGAGGGTTTAAAAAGATAGGAAGGTCCCTCTGACTTTTCCTGTGCCAGTTAAAATGGCGAACATTATTGGTAACGAATGGGAAAGAGTAGGAAATTCTTTTCCCCCTTGTCTACTTTAAAAAAAATTATTCCCGGTCCCTGACTCTCAATTAGATTTGTGGGGCTCCATCCCGAAGGTGGTTGGGGCTATCTCCACGCTGGCTAAGCATACTACTATCCCTCTGGAGGATAGTTCTTCGTTTAGAGATCCTATGGATAAAAAAAAAAAGGAAAACTTTTCTGAGGAAGATGTTTCAACATACAAGGTTTTTTTTTCAACCGGCGGCAGCTGGAGCAGCTACCTACTGGTGCGTCACTCTGTCGGAGCTCACTGAGGCGGAGACTCCCATCGAGGATATTCAGGAGAGAATTAAGGCACTGAGAATTGCTAACTCCTTCATCTGTGACGCGAATATGCAGATTATTCGCATAAATGCAATGGTTGCTGGCTTTGCTGTTCTAGCCCGCCGGGCTCTCTGGTTGAAGTCTTGGTATGCGGATATGACTTCTAAATCCAGACTCCTTTTTCTTCCCTTCAAGGGGAAGATTTTATTCGGTCCAGGGCTGGACTCCATTATCTCTACGGTTACAGGAGGGAAAGGTGCCTTCCTACTGCAAGATAAAAAGAATAGGCCTATGGGACGGCAAGTGTCTGATTTTTGTTCTTTTCGTGCTGACAAGTCACAACAGCAGCAGTCCTCTTCCAAGTCTGAGCAGCCCAAGAGTACTTGGAAGCCCGCTCACTCCTGGAATAAGTCCAAACAGACTAAGATGCCCGCTGAGAACAAATCGGCATGAAGGTGTGGCCCCCGATCCGGTATCGGATCGAGTAGGAGGTAGAATGTGTCTCTCTGTTTTCAGGCACTTGGTTCCAGGATGTACAGGATCCTTGGGTCCTGGAGGTTGTATCTTAGGGATACAGGATAGGATTCAAGTCTTATCCCCCCAGGGGCAGGTTCCTACTCTCCAGAAAAGAGGGCTGCCTTCTGCGTATGGGATCTCTCCTCTCTAGGAGTAATTGTCCCGGTACCTACAGCAGAAAGAGGTTTGGGGTTTTATTCAAACCTTTTTGTGGTTCCAAAGGAGGGAACTTTTCATCCTATTCTGGACCTAAAGTGCCTAAACAAGTTTCTGAGCGTTCCCTCTTTCAAGACGGAGACAGTACGGTCAATCCTTCCTCTGGTTCAGAAAGGACAGTTTATGGCCACAATAGACCTGAAGGATGCATACCTTCACGTTCCGATTCACAGGGAACATTTTCAGTTCCTGAAGTTTGCTTTTCTGGACCAGCACTTCCAGTTCATAGCCTAGCTACTGCTCCAAGGATATTTACAAAGGTTCTAGCTGTTGCCAGAAAACAAGGTATTGCAGTTGCACCTTACCTGGACGATATCTTTTAGTCTAGCGGAAGAACATTCAGAGTCCCTTCTCAGTCTACTTCGATCACATGGATGATGAGTTCTCTTACTCCAAGTACAAGGGTGCTTTTCCTGGGGACAATCATAGACTTCATATCCATGAGAATATTTCTCACAGATCAGAGACGTTGCAAGCTAAACTAAGGTTCCTCCCTAAGGTGGTGTTGAATCGTAACATTAATCAAGACATTGTTCTTTCCTTGTGTCCTAATCCTTCTTCAGCGAAGGAAAGTTTTCTTCACGATCTAGATGTGGTTCGTGCCTTGAATTTCTATATTCAGGCAACTAAGGAATTCAGACAATCTTCCTTTTTGTTTGTCATCTATACGGGGAAGCGTATGGGGCAGAAGGCTACTACGACTTCTCTATCTTTCTGGTTGTGGAGTGTCATCCGCTTAGGTTATGAGACAACAGGACGACAGCCTCCTGAGAGGATAATGGCTCATTCCACTAGAGCAGTGGCTTCCTCTTGGGCTTTTAAGAACAAAGCCTCAATGGATCATATTTGTAAGGCGGCTACCTAGTCCTCCTTACACATTTTTTCTAAATTTTACAAGTTTAATGTGTTTGCTTCGGTTGAAGCAGCTTTCGGGAGAAAAGTTTTGCAGGCTGTGGTGCCCTAAGAATAGGGTCCGTCTCTTTTTTCTGTTCCCTCCCGTTATTCATTCAGTGTCCTCTGGAGCTTGGGTATAGTTTTCCCAACAGTAAGGAATGAAGTCGTGGACTCTCCCTGCCTTATGGAAGGAAAACATAATTTATGCTTACCAGATAAATTCCTTTCCTTCCTGGCAGGGAGAGTCCATGACCCCACCCGTAATTTTTTTTTTTTGATGGGCGGCTCCCTTTTTATATTTTTTTTCTGGCACTTCTTATACCCTGATTTTTCTCCTACTTTTCCTTGTTCCCTCAGCAGAATGACTGGGGGATAGGGGAAGTGGGAGGGATATTTAAACCTTTGGCTGGGGTGTGTCTGCCTTCTCCTGGTGGCCAGGTGTTGTATTTCCCAACAGTAAGGAATGAAGTCGTGGACTCTTCAGGAAGGAAAGGAATTTATCTGGTAAGCATAAATTATGTTATTGTCAACAACAGAGTCACAAATGAAAGCGTTAGCTAACCTTATAAATCTTAACTGATTTAAAAACTGTATACAAGCAGATTTGTCAGAAAACTGCTTAGATAAGCTAACACATCAAAGAGTAGAGAATGCAGCAACACAAGCAATACTAATTGCTGGCCTAAAAAGTAAATCCATTTGCTGAAAAAACTGAGAAATTACAAACAATGTGGTAGACAAATTATATTAAAGGATTTAATTAAGTAAAATTGGCAAGCAAAAACAAAAGCATAGAACCTTACATCCCAATAATGCAGCTCTAGACAGTATAGAAAAAAACATACCCCCTCCACAATAAAACTGTATGCATCCATAAAGCGCTGTGTGTTAATCTGACATAGCATGATATCGCAGAGGGGGAAGACTGAAGAGAAAATACTAAGAGCTCACAACACAAACTGACAAACGTGCAAACTGCCAAGGTGCACTAACTAAATAGCCTACTCGCACAAAACTGAAGCATGCTATAAAGACTGCACACGCATGTCTGAGCAGTGCACTAAACGGAAAACTACATGTATGTGCACAGAAACAAAGGACAACGCTTACAATCAAGCCAATGTGTGCAAAGCCTACACACTAAATAAACAAGGCGCACAAAACATAGCCGGCGCACTCTAAACAAAAATAATGAATTCAAAAACCTAAATAAGACACTCGTAAAACCTGACACGCACTACAAAAAAGTAAAATATAGGGTGTAAAAATAAAGGTTCCTGCAGCCCAAAATCGCATACATGACCTATAATAAATAATGCCTGTCATTATAGGCCCCTGACTCTGATATACAAAACAAAGTGTACCTACTAATAGGCTAAGTGAGTGCCCACTTAAATATTAACTACATACTTGCCTAACAAGCACCAACACTACTGGGCTTACCATCTGCAGAAAAAAAACTGCAGATAGCTAATCCATTGCTGTACAGCAGAAGACCTGTGTATGTGGAGTAAAACAATTGATCTAACAGGAGGAGGCTAGGGATCGGTGCCTGTGACTTACTCTCACTCGCTGTAATTGTGCAATAATCCATAAGCTTCCCTCTATCCAAACAGTAGCTCTCTGTGGGGAAAATGACCATCAAATCGGTCTGAGCACCCCTCTCACAGAAGAACACTTGGATCACCTCCATTTTTCACCTTCCTCTTGCAAAGAAAAAGATAATTCAGGTTTACCAGTGAGGTGGGAGTTTTTTAAGGGCTCTTAGAGTTTTGGGATTCTTTGTCTCCTCCTATTGGACAGGAGTATCATTCCCTGGAGTAATAGCTTGTAGACTCTCACCACCGTTTATGAAAGAAATATCGCCTATAAATCTCTTTTTGATAGACGAACCAACAGACCTCCAAATGTCTTCCTCCTCAAAGGAGGACATGTATAGATTAGCATAAGAAGGGACTAGGTTCGAACCCAAAACAGAGCCCGAGACTTGCAGATAAAAAGAATCCTCAAATTTAAAATTGTGTTTATTCAAATTAAATTCCACCAAAGTTAGCAAATATTCTACAAGGGACCGTTATACGTATTCGAGGCCAAAATTGCATTTCTGACTGCTGACAGTCCCTGTATATGTGGTATAATTGTGTACAGATTGTTCACATCTACACTGTCAGAAAAATGTGCAAAAATTGTACCTTTAGAGGTCACTCAAAGGTACACCCGCTGTACCCTTTAACATGGGTACAAATTAGTACCCTTGCAGATTGTACCTTTCAAAGGCAAATATGTACTTTTGGTGACTAGATTGGACCTATTGTACCCTTAAAATATGGTGTAAATCTGGCCTTTTAAGGGTACTGCCCCAGTGACAAGCCCGTTGTACCTCATGATGGCAAATTTGTACTCATCACAGTATATTACAAATGCTGTTTCATTAAATTTAGTATATAACATTCAAATATGCATTCATTTAATGTGTTCTTTTTCAGACAGTATTACAATAGCCACACTGCAGTTTTATAAAAGTTTGAATACTGTAGCCATATAGCAAATCCAAAGACTGCTACAGAACCACCTGAAAGAACCAGGCTAAACAACCAGTTCCAAAAAGAACTGCTCAATGTGTTTTATATCGCTCTGTACTAGACTCTAAAATCACCCCATTTAATTAAGGGTGGCATGCCACATAAAACATAAATATATAGAAAATAGAAAACAACATAATAGTAAAGTATAACTCTAACAAAAAGAGGGGGGATTTGGGGGAGGGATAAACGATAAAACTCACAACCATACATTGAATTATCACTCTATGCAAAATATATGCAAATTAGTCTATTTCCCCAGTACACATTTTGGTGATGAACCTGCTACCAATAGATGGAGCTGTGTTACACATGTCAAAGAACTTTCAACCAACAGATGCTCTAAATATAAACATTAAAATGTTAAGTGCTTGTTTGCTATTTCTCTTGTAAGGTGTATCCAGTTTACGGGTTCATCCATTACTTGTGGGATATTCTCCTTCCCAACAGGAAGCTGCAAGAGGACACCCACAGCAGAGCTGTCTATATAGCTCCTCCCCTAACTGCCACCCCCAGTCATTCTCTTGCAGCTCTCGACAAGATAGGAAGTATCAAGAGATATGTGGTGACTTAGTGTAGTTTTACCTTCAATCAAAAGTTTGTTATTTTTAAACGGTACCGGCATTGTACTGTTTTACTCTCAGGCAGAAATTAGAAGAAGAATTCTGCATGGAGGTTGATGATCTTAGCGGTTTGTAATTAAGGTCCATTGCTGTTCTCACACATAACTGAAGAGTATGGGACAACTTCAGTTGGGGGAACGGTCTGCAGATTACCTGCTTTGAGGTATGTTCAGTATATTTATTTCTAGAGAGATGAATGAGTTCTAGAAAATGCTGACAGAGCCTTGTGTATTTGAGGTAAGTCTCATGCAGTGATTTAACAGCGACTGGGATCATGCTTACAAAAAAGGGTAATACTCTTATTACTTAGTGACAGTTAAACGTTTACATGAATTCAAAAATAGGACGTTTTTTCTCTGAGGGAGATAACTCTTTATTTGGGGCCTAGTTTCCACATAGCTAATCATATACTCTTAGGAGTATTTTTTTAAGGCCCCTCTGGCATCCAGTGCATGGTGGGAGGGGCCTATTTTAGCTCTCTAAATGCGCAGTTTTAATTCAGACTGAGACATCCAGCTTCCCTAGAGGAGTCCTCTGGCACCTGAGGACCATTATAAGGGGTTTATTTCTGCACAAAATCGTACTTGAGGGCAGGTAGGAGCCTCAGCAGAGCTATGGCAGGGTGCTTAACTGTCTTGTAATGTTTTTTAACGTTTTTAAATCCGGTTTGGGGCCTAAGCGGTTAATCATCCATTAGCGAGTGGGTGCAATTTTGCTTTAGTCCCTTACACACACTGTAAAAATTTCAAAGACTTTACTATATTTTTACACTTTTTGCAGTTTTAAGTGTTAGTTTTTTTCTCTTAAAGGTACAGTAACGTTTTTGTTTAATTGCTGTTTCACCTTTATTAAAGTGTTTTCCAAGCTTGCTTGTCTCATTACTAGTCTGTTAAACATGTCTGACATAGAGGAAACGCCTTGTTCAATATGTTTAGAAGCCATGGTGGAACCCCCTCTTAGAATGTGTACCAAATGTACTGAAATTTCTATAAACTATAAAGACCATATTATGGCGCTTAATGATTTATCTCCAGGGGATTCTCTGACTGAAAAAAGGGAGATTATGCCATCTAGCTCTCCCCATGTGTCAGAACCTACGCCAAGTACCTCTAGCGTGTCTAATTCTTTTACCTTACAGGACATGGTGGCAGTTATGAAGGCTACCCTCACAGAGGTATTTTCCAAACTGCCAGGGTTACAAGGAAAGCGAGACAGCTCTGGGGCTAGAACTCATACAGAGCTTTCTGACGCTTTAATGCCTGTGTCCGATATACCCTCACAATACTCAGAAGCTGAGGCAGGTGAGCTTCTATCTGTGGGTGACATTTCAGACTCAGGGAAGGGGTTGCTTCAGTCTGATTCTGAAATGACAGCGTTTAAATTTAAGCCTTAACACCTCTGCTTATTGCTTAGGGAGGTTTTAGCGACTCTGGACGATTGTGACCCCATTGTGGTTCCAGAGAAATTGTGTAAAATGGACAAATACTTTGCAGTGCCTGTTTACACTGATGTTTTTCCAGTCCCTAAGAGGTTTTCGGAAATTATTTCTAAGGAATGGGATAGACCAGGTGTGCCGTTCTCTCCCCCTCCTGCTTTCAAAAAGATGTTTCCCATAGATGCCGCCGTACGGGACTCGTGGCAGACGGTCCCTAAGGTGGAGGGAGCAGTCTCTACCCTAGCTAAGCGTACAACTATCCCCGTCGAGGACAGTTGTGCTTTCCTAGATCCTATGGATAAAAAATTGGAGGGTCTCCTTAAGAAAATTTTTATTCATCAAGGTTTTATTCTCCAGCCTCTTGCATGCATAGCCCCAGTTACTGCTGCAGCGGCTTTTTGGTTAGAGTCTCTTGAGGAGGCTCTGCAGGTGGAGACTCCGCTAGACGACTTTCTAGACAGGATTAAAGCTCTTAGGTTAGCTAATTCCTTTATTTCTGACGCCGTTTTTCAGTTAACCAAACTAACGTCTAAGAGTTCAGGTTTTGCCATTTTGTCGCGTAGGGCGCTATGGCTTAAGTCCTGGTCAGCAGACTTTACTTCAAAGTCTAAGCTTCTTAACATCCCCTTCAAGGGACAGACCCTATTCGGGCCTGGTCTGAAGGAGATCATTTCTGATATTACTGGAGGAAAAGGTCACGCCCTTCCTCAGGATAGGTCCAATAAGAGGACCAAACAGAATAATTTTCGTTCCTTTTGAAACTTAAAGAGTGGCGCAGCCTCAGTTTCCTCTAATGCAAAACAAGAGGGAAATTTCGCCCAGTCCAAACCAGTCTGGAGACCTAACCAGGCTTGGAACAAGGGGAAGCAGGCCAAGAAACCTGCGGCTGCCTCTAAGACAGCATGAAGGAGTAGCCCCCGATCCGGGACTGGATCTAGTAGGGGGCAGACTTTCTCTCTTCGCTCAGGCTTGGGCAAGAGAGGTCCAGGATCCCTGGGCGCTAGAGATTGTTTCCCAGGGATATCTTCTGCAATTCAAAGGTTCATCTCCAAAGGGGAGATTTAATCTCTCACAACTATCTGTAAACCAGATAAAAAGAGAGGCATTCTTACGTTGTGTTCAAGACCTACTGGTTATTGGAGTGATCCACCCAGTT
The DNA here is from genome assembly GCF_027579735.1 of Bombina bombina. NCBI lineage: Eukaryota > Metazoa > Chordata > Amphibia > Anura > Bombinatoridae > Bombina > Bombina bombina. The sequence goes on from NC_069502.1 coordinate 367,534,909, forward strand.
CCAAGAGAGGAACAGGGGCTGGGTTTTTATTCAAACCTGTTTATAGTTCCCAAAAAAGAGGGAACTTTCAGACCTATCTTGGATCTCAAGATCCTAAACAAATTTCTCAGGGTCCCATCCTTCAAGATGGAGACAATCCGAACCATCCTCCCTATGATCCAGGAGGGTCAATATATGACTACCGTGGACTTAAAGGATGCTTATCTCCACATTCCGATTCACAGAGATCATCATCAGTTCCTCAGGTTCGCCTTCCTAGACAGGCATTACCAGTTTGTGGCTGTTCGGGTTAGCCACGGCACCAAGAATCTTTACGAAGGTTCTAGGGTCCCTTCTGGCGGCTCTAAGGCCGCGGGGCATAGCGGTAGCCCCTTACCTAGACGACATTCTGATTCAGGCGTCTACTTTTCAAATCGCCAAGTCCCATACGGACATTGTTCTGGCCTTTCTGAGGTCTCACAGGTGGAAAGTGAACATAGAAAATAGTTCTCTCTCTCCTCTCACAAGAGTTTCCTTCCTAGGAACTCTGATAGATTCAGTAGAAATGAAAATTTTTCTGACAGAAGTCAGGATATCAAAACTTCTAACTTCTTGCCGTGCTCTTCATTCCACTTCTCGGCCATCAGTGGCTCAGTGTATGGAAATGATCGGCCTAATGGTAGCGGCAATGGACATAGTTCCGTTTGCCCGCCTACATCTCAGACCACTGCAACTTTGCATGCTCAACCTGTGGAATGGGGACTACACAGATTTGTCTCCTCTGTTAAATCTGGATCAAGAGACCAGGGATTCTCTTCTCTGGTGGTTATCTCGGGTCCATCTGTCCAGGGGAATGAGTTTCCGCAGGCCAGAGTGGACTATAGTGACAACAGATGCCAGCCTTCTGGGCTGGGGCGCAGTCTGGAACTCCCTGAAGGCTCAGGGTTCGTGGACTCGGGAGGAAGCCCTCCTTCCGATAAACTTTCTGGAACTAAGAGCAATATTCAATGCTCTTCAGGCTTGGCCTCAACTAGCTGCGGCCAAGTTCATCAGATTTCAGTCGGACAATATCACGACTGTAGCCTATATCAACCATCAGGGGGGAACAAGGAGTCCCCTGGCAATGATGGAGGTTTCCAAGATAATTCTATGGGCAGAGGTTCACTCTTGCCATCTCTCAGCTATCCATATCCCAGGAGTAGAGAAGAGGAGGCGGATTTTCTAAGTCGGCAGACTTTTCATTCGGGGGAGTGGGAGCTTCATCCGGAGGTATTTGCCCAGCTGATTCAACTTTGGGGCAAACCAGAACTGGATCTGATGGCGTCTCGTCAGAACGCCAAGCTTCCTTGTTACGGGTCCAGATCAAGGGATCCCCAGGCAGCGCTGATAGATGCTCTAGCAGTGCCCTGGTCCTTCACCCTGGCTTATGTGTTTCCACCGTTTCCTCTCCTCCCTCGTCTGATTGCCAAGATCAAGCAGGAGAGAGCTTCAGTGATTTTGATAGCGCCTGTGTGGCCACGCAGGACTTGGTATGCGGATCTGGTGGACATGTCATCCTCTCCACCATGGACTCTGCTGCTGAGGCAGGACCTTCTACTCCAAGGTCCATTCAAACATCCAAATCTAATTTCTCTGCGTCTGACTGCTTGGAGATTGAACGCTTGATTTTATCAAAACGTGGTTTCTCCGAGTCGGTCATTGATACCTTGATTCAGGCTCGAAAGCCTGTCACCAGGAAAATCTGTCATAAGATATGGTGTAAATATCTTCATTGGTGTGAATCCAAGGGTTACTCGTGCAGTAAGGTCAGGATTCCTAGGATACTATATTTTCTCCAAGAAGGATTGGAAAAGGGATTATCGGCTAGTTCCTTAAAGGGACAGATTTCTGCTCTGTCTATTCTTTTGCACAAGCGCCTGGCTGATGTTCCAGACGTTCAGGCGTTTTGTCGTGCTTTGGTTAGAATCAGGCCTGTTTTTAAACCTGTTGCTCCGCCATGGAGTTTAAATTTACTTCTTAAAGTTCTTCAAGGGGTTCCGTTTGAACCCTTGCATTCCATAGATATCAAGCTTTTATCTTGGAAAGTTCTGTTTTTAGTAGCTATCTCTTCGGCTCGAAGAGTTTCAGAGTTATCTGCCTTGCAGTGTGATTCCCCTTATCTGATCTTCCATGCAGATAAGGTAGTTTTGCGTACCAAACCTGGGTTTCTTCCTAAGGTAGTATCTAATAGGAATATCAATCAGGAAATTGTTGTTCCGTCACTGTGTCCTAATCCTTCTTCAAAGAAGGAACGTCTGTTACACAATCTTGACGTGGTTCGTGCTTTAAAGTTTTATTTGCAAGCTACTAAGGATTTCTTTCATGTAATTAGCAAGAGTCCATGAGCTAGTGACGTATGGGATATACATTCCTACCAGGAGGGGCAAAGTTTCCCAAACCTTAAAATGCCTATAAATACACCCCTCACCACACCCACAATTCAGTTTTACAAACTTTGCCTCCGATGGAGGTGGTGAAGTAAGTTTGTGCTAGATTCTACGTTGATATGCGCTCCGCAGCAAGTTGGAGCCCGGTTTTCCTCTCAGCGTGCAGTGAATGTCAGAGGGATGTGAGGAGAGTATTGCCTATTTGAATGCAGTGATCTCCTTCTACGGGGTCTATTTCATAGGTTCTCTGTTATCGGTCGTAGAGATTCATCTCTTACCTCCCTTTTCAGATCGACGATATACTCTTATATATACCATTACCTCTGCTGATTCTCGTTTCAGTACTGGTTTGGCTTTCTACAAACATGTAGATGAGTGTCCTGGGGTAAGTAAATCTTATTTTCTGTGACACTCTAAGCTATGGTTGGGCACTTTGTTTATAAAGTTCTAAATATATGTATTTAAACATTTATTTGCCTTGACTCAGAATGTTCAACTTTCCTTATTTTTCAGACAGTCAGTTTCATATTTGGGATAATGCATTTGAATTAATCATTTTTTCTTACCTTCAAAAATTTGACTCTTTTTTCCCTGTGGGCTGTTAGGCTCGCGGGGGCTGAAAATGCTTCATTTTATTGCGTCATTCTTGGCGCGGACTTTTTTGGCGCAAAAATTATTTTCCGTTTCCGGCGTCATACGTGTCGCCGGAAGTTGCGTCATTTTTTGACGTTATTTTGCGCCAAAAATGTCGGCGTTCCGGATGTGGCGTCATTTTTGGTGCCAAAAGCATTTAGGCGCCAAATAATGTGGGCGTCTGATTTGGCGCTAAATATGGGCGTCGCTTTTGTCTCCACATTATTTTAGTCTCATTTTTTCATTGCTTCTGGTTGCTAGAAGTTTGTTCTTTGGCATTTTTTCCCATTCCTGAAACTGTCATTTAAGGAATTTGATCAATTTTGCTTTATATGTTGTTTTTTCTCTTACATATTGCAAGATGTCTCACGTTGCATCTGAGTCAGAAGATACTACAGGAAAATCGCTGTCTAGTGCTGGAGCTACCAAGCTAAGTGTATCTGCTATAATTTTTGGTATCTGTTTCTCCAGCTGTTGTTTGTATTGCATGTCATGACAAACTTATTAATGCAGATAAAATTTCCTTTAGTACTGTTACATTACCTGTTGCTGTTCCGTCAACATTTAATTTTCAGAGTGTTCCTGATAAACATAAGAGATTTTATTTTTTTAAATCCATTAAGAAGGCTATGTCTGTTATTTCTCCTTCTAGTTTACATAAAAGTCTTTTAAAACTTCTCTTTTTTCAGATGAATTTTTAAATGAACATCATCATTCTGATACTGATAAATCTTTGTATTTGTTCAAGATGGAATTTATTCGTTCTTTATTTAAAGAAGTATTAATTGCATTAGAAATAGAGGATTCTGGTCCTCTTGATACTAAATCTAAACGTTTAAATAAGGTTTTTAAATCTCCTGTAGTTATTCCAGAAGTGTTTTATCTCCCTGATGCTATTTCTGAAGTAATTTCCAGGGAATGGAATAATTTGGGTAATTCTTTTACTCCTTCTAAACGTTTAAGCAATTATATCCTGTGCCATCTGACAGATTAGAGTTTTTTTGGGACAAAATCCCTAAAGGTTATGGGGCTGTCTCTACTCCTGCTAAATGTACTACTATTCCTACGGCATATAGTACTTTATTTAAGGGAAATTGAATCCTTTCTAAGAAAAGCTTACTTATGTTCAGGTAATCTTCTTAGACCTGCTATATTTTTAGCGGATGTTGCTGCAGCTTCAACTTTTTGGTTAGAAGCTTTAGCGCAACAAGTAACAGATCATAATTTATAGCATTATTATTATTCTATAACATGCTAATAATTTTATTGGTGATACCATCTTTGATATCATTAGAGTTGATGTCAGGTATATGTCTCTAGCTATTTTAGCTAGAAAAGCTTTATGGATTAAACTTGGAATGCTGATATGTCTTCTAAGTCAACTTTGCTTTCCCTTTCTTTCCAGGGTATTAAATTATTATTTCAATTGTTTCTGGAAGGAAGGGAACTTTTTTACCAAAGGATAAAAAATCTAAGGTAAATTTAGGTCTAATCTTTTTTGTTCCTTTCCTCACAACAAGGAACAAAAGCCTGATCCTTCATCCTCAGGAGCGGTATCAGTTTGGAAACTATTTCCAGTTTGGAATATATCCAAGCCTTATAGAAATCTATAGCCAGCTCCTAAGTACCCATGAAGGTGCGGCCCTTATTCCAGCTCAGCTGGTATGGGGCAGATTACGTTTTCTTCAAAGAAATTTGGATCAATTCCGTTCTCAATCTCTGGTTTCAGAACATTGTTTCAGAAAGGTACAGAATTGGCTTCAGTTAAGGCCTCCTGCTAAGAGATTTTTTTCTTTCCCGTGTCCCAGTTAACACAGCAAAGGCTCAGCATTTCTGAAATGTGTTTCAGATCTAGAGTTGGTTGGAGTAATTATGCCAGTTCCAGTTCTGGAACAGGGGCTGGGGTTTTATTTTATCTCTTCATTGTACCAAGAAGGTCAATTCCTTCAGACCAGTTCCGGATCTATCAATATTGAATCGTTATGTAAGGATACCAACATTCAAGATGGTTACTGTAGGACTATCCTGTTTTTTGTTTAGCAAGGGCATTATATGTCTACAATAGATTTACAGGATGTGTATCTGCATATTCCGATTCATCCAGATCACTTTTAGTGTCTGAGATTCTCTTTTTAGACAAGCATTACCAGTTTTTTTGGCTCTACCGTTTGGCCTAGCCTCAGTTCCAAGAATTTTTTTCAAAGGTTCTCGGTGCCCTTCTTTCTGTAATCAGAGAACAGGGTTTTGGTATTTCCTTATTTGGACGATATCTTGGTATTTGCTCAGTCTTCTCATTTTCGAAGAATCTCATACGTATCGACTTGTGTTGTTTCTTCAAGTTCATGGTTGGAGGTTCAATTTACTAATCAGTTCATTGATTCCTCAGACAAGGGTAACCTTTTTAGGTTTCTAGATAGATTCAGTGTCTATGACTCTGTCCTTGTCAGACAAGAGAAGTTTAACATTGATATCAGCTTGTCAAAACCTTCAGTCACAATCATTCCCTTTGGTAGCCTTGTGCATGGAAATTTTAGGTCTTAGGACTGCCGCATCAGATGCGATCTCCTTTGCTCTTTTTCACATGCGACCTCTTCAGCTCTGTATGCTGAACCAATGGTGCAGGGATTACTCAAAGATATCTCAATTAATATCTTTAAACCGATTATACGACACTCTCTGACATGGTGGACAGATCACCATCGTTTAGTTCAGGGGGCTTCTTGTTCTTCCGACCTGGACTATAATCTCATCAGATGCAAGTCTTACAGGTTGGGGAGCTGTGTGGGGGTATCTGACGGCACAAGGGGTTTGGGAATCTCAGGAGGTGAGATTTCCGATCAGTATTTTGGAACTCCGTGCAATTTTCAGAGCTTTTTCAGTCTTGGCCTCTTCTGAAGAGAGAGTTGTTCATTTGTTTTCAGATAGACAATGTCACAACTGTGGCATACATCAATCATCAAGGAGGGACTCACAGTCCTCTGGTTATGAAAGAAGTATCTCGAATTTTGGTTTGGGCGGAATCCAGCTCCTGTCTAATCTCTGCGGTTCATATCCCAGGTATGGACAATTGGAAAGCGGATTATCTCAGTCGCCAAACGTTGCACCTGGGCGAATGGTCTCTTCACCCAGAGGTATTTCCTCAGATTGTTCAAATGTGGGAACTCCCAGAAATAGATCTGATGGCTTCTCATCTAAACAAGAAACTTCCCTGGTATCTGTCCGGATCCCGGGATCCTCGGGCGGAGGCAGTGGATGCATTATTTCTTCCTTACAAGTGTCATCCTGCCTATATCTTTCCGCCTCTAGTTCTTCTTCCAAGGGTATTCTCCAATATTCTAAAGGAATGCTCGTTTGTTCTGCTGGTAGCTCCAGCATGGCCTCACAGGTTTTGGTATGCGGATCTTGTCCGGATGGCCTCTTGCCAACCGTGGACTCTTCCGTTAAGACCAGTCTTTCTGTCTCAAAACCTTAATTTTAAGGTATGGAGTTTGAACGCTTGATTCTTAGTCAAAGAGGTTTCTCTGACTCTGTGATTGATACTATGTGACAGGCTCATAAATCTGTATCTAGAGAGATATATTATAGAGTCTGGAAGACTTATATTTCTTAGTGTCTTTCTCATCTTTTTTCTTGGCATTCTTTTTGAATACCAAGAATTTTACAGTTTCTTCAGGATGGTTTAGATAAAGGTTTGTCCGCAAGTTCCTTGAAAGACAAATCTCTGCTCTTTCTGTTCTTTTTCACAGAAGGTTTGCTAATCTTCCTGATATTTATTGTTTTGTACAACCTTTGGTTCGTATAAAACCTGTCATTAAGTCAATTTCTCCTCCTTGGAGTTTGAATTTGGTTCTGGGGGCTCTTCAAGCTCTTCCTTTTGAACCCATGCATTCTTTGGTCATTATATTACTTTCTTGGAAAGTTTTGTTCCTTTTGGCGATCTCTTCTGCCAGAAGAGTCTCTGAATTATCTACTCTTTTTTGTGAGTCTCCTTTTCTGATTTTGCATCAGGATAAGGCGGTGCTGCGAACTTCTTTTGAATTTTTTACCTAAGGTTGTGAATTCTAACAACATTAGTAGAGAAATTGTGGTTCCTTCATTATGTCCTGATCCTATGAATTCTAAGGAGAAATCATTGCATTCTTTGGATGCTGTTAGAGCTTTGTAATATTATGTTGAAGCTACTAAGTCTTTCCGAAAGACTTCTAGTCTATTTGTCATCTTTTCCGGTTCTAGAAAAGGCCAGAAAGCTTCTGCCATTTCTTTGGCATCTTGGTTGAAATCTTTATTTCATCATGCCTATGTTGAGTCGGGTAACACTCCGCCTCAAAGGATTACAGCTCATTCTACTAGGTCAGTTTCTACTTCCTGGGCGTTTAGGAATGAAGCTTCGGTTGATCAGATTTGCAAAGCAGCAACTTGGTCCTCTTTGCATAATTTTACTAAATTCTACCATTTTGTTGTGTTTTCTTCTTTTGAAGCAGTTTTTGGTAGAAACGTACTTCAGGCAGTGTTTTCAGTTTGAATCTTCTGCTTATGTTTTTTCATTAAAATTTTATTCTGGGTGTGGATTATTTTCAGCAGGAATTGGCTGTCTTTATTTTATCCCTCCCTCTCTAGTGACTCTTGCGTGGAAAGATCCACATCTTGGGTAATCATTATCCCATACGTCACTAGCTCATGGACTCTTGCTAATTACATGAAAGAAAACATAATTTATGTAAGAACTTACCTGATAAATTCATTTCTTTCATATTAGCAAGAGTCCATGAGGCCCACCCTTTTTTGTGGTGGTTTTGATTTTTTTGTATAAAGCACAATTATTCCAATTCCTTATTTTATATGCTTTCGCACTTTTTTCTTATCACCCCACTTCTTGGCTATTCGTTAAACTGAATTGTGGGTGTGGTGAGGGGTGTATTTATAGGCATTTTAAGGTTTGGGAAACTTTGCCCCTCCTGGTAGGAATGTATATCCCATACGTCACTAGCTCATGGACTCTTGCTAATATGAAAGAAATGAATTTATCAGGTAAGTTCTTACATAAATTATGTTTTTCGTCAAACATCTGCATTGTTTGTCGTCTACTCTGGAAAGAGGAGAGGCCATAAGGCTCCGGCAACTTCTCTTTCTTTTTGGCTGAGAAGCATAATCCATTTAGCTTATGAGACTGCTGGCCAGCAGCCTCCTCAAAGAATTACAGCTCATTCTACTAGAGCGGTAGCTTCCACATGGGCTTTTAAACATGAGGCTTCTGTTGAACAGATTTGTAAGGCGGCGACTTGGTCTTCGTTTCATACTTTTTCTAAATTCTACAAATTTGATACTTTTGCTTCCTCTGAGGCTATTTTTGGGAGAAAGGTCTTGCAGGCAGTGGTGCCTTCCGTTTAAGTGACTGCCTTGTCCCTCCCTTCATCCGTGTCCTAAAGCTTTGGTATTGGTATCCCACAAGTAATGGATGAACCCGTGGACTGGATACACCTTACAAGAGAAAACAAAATTCATGCTTACCTGATAAATTTCTTTCTCTTGTGGTGTATCCAGTCCACGGCCCGCCCTGTCACTTTAAGGCAGGTATTTTTTATTTTTAAACTACAGTCACCACTGCACCCTATAGTTTCTCCTTTTTCTTGCTTGTCTTCGGTCAAATGACTGGGGGTGGCAGTTAGGGGAGGAGCTATATAGACAGCTCTGATGTGGATGTCCTCTTGCAGCTTCCTGTTGGGAAGGAGAATATCCCACAAGTAATGGATGAACCCGTGGACTGGATACACCACAAGAGAGAGAAATTTATCAGGTAAGCATAAATTTTGTTTTTGAACCAGCATAACAGTATCATTGAATATATGGGTTATTAAGTATTGTTTTTGCTTTGCCTGCTTCTTGCATATTACTAACAACAATTGAACATAATTATTTTGCTGTACAACATGTATGTTGCATTCATTTTGGGTGACTGCCAGTTATGTGAATATGAATAATTGAGGTGTACAAATGATATGGATTTGCAGGGTTTGGCAGCCTTGAAGCACCCATCCCCCTCAACTTTTAGTCACACAAGTGATTGTACCTTTTTGGGGGGATTAAATGGTACAGACATGGATCCTTTGACAGTTGGAAACATTTGTACCTTATATACCACTAAATGGTACATATTAGTTCCTTAAAGGTGTAATTATGATCCATTGAGGGTACAACCACATCAATTGTACCCTAAGTATTCACAAACGGACCCCAATCATACCCTTTTCTTTTACAAAGATATGACGAGTCCACGGATTTCATCCTTAGTTGTGGGATTTATCCTCCTGCTAACAGGAAGTGGCAAAGAGTGCCACAGCAGAGCTGTATATATAGCTCCTCCCTTCCCTCCCAACCCAGTCATTCTCTTTGCCTGTATTAGTAATAGGAAGAGGTAAAGTGAGGTGTTAGTTTTAGATTCTTCAATCAAGAAGTTTTTTATTTTAAAATGGTACCGGTGAGTACTATTTTCCTCAGGGAGAAATGGAATGAAGACATTTTTCTGCCCGGTTGATGATCTTAGCAGACGTAACTAAGATCCATTTTGGTTCCCACAGAGCTACTGAAGGTAGTGCAAGAGAAATCTTCAGTGTGGAGAACGGTGTCATGCTACAAGCAGCATTGAGGTATGTTCAGTCTTTTATTTCTGAGGAGACTTGTTATATCAGAACTGGCTGACATTTTTCCCTCCAAGGGAAGGGGTAAGCAGTAGACCTGTGTCACTGAGGGTGTTACTGAAATTCCTGTGTTTTATACATATTGCTATTACGGTTTGCATATCTGTATTGGGGCTTGACACTGGGAGAGGCAGCTTGACATTATATATTTAATATTTAAGGTCAATAGGGCTGCAGTTATTTGTTAGAGGATTATATGTACAGGGGACCACATGGCTTTTCTTTTTCAAACCGCTTCCCATGCGGTTAGGCAGACTGTAGAGACGACGTCCATAATGTGTGTTGCCTATTTTGCGCGCTGAGATGCACAGTTTTCTCTAACTAAGAAGCAGGCATTAGCTCCGGTGGGGCCTAAAGTTGTTTTCCAGTTACCGGATCGTTGTTGAGTCAATTTTCAGTACCCTGAGGGCAGGTAGGCGCCACAGCAGGGGTCATTTTCATTGTTAAAATATTTTTTTTTTGTATCAAAATGTCTCTTAGAGGGTAATTTCACCTTTACTTATAGGGTGCAATTATTGTTGGTCACATTGAATTGTTATATATAATCGTTTAGCGTTTTTAGCGCAGTTTGGGAAAAATTGTTGCGTTTTTATTTCTTAAAGGTGCAGTACACTTTTTTCTAAAAGTTTTTTGAATCAATAAATAAGGTGATTTACGACTATTGTGGCTATTGCTAGTCTGTTTAACATGTCTGAACTTGAGGAAACTCCTTGTTCTACGTGTTTAGAAGCCATTGTGGAACCCCCTCTTACTTTGTGTACCACTTGTACTGAAAGGGCCTTACAATGTAAAAAGCATATTTTATGTAAAGAAAGTGTGCCTCATTCTGAAGAGAATCAGGATATGCCATCTAATTCTCCCCAAGTGTCACAACCATTTACACCCACACAAGCGACGCAGAGTTCCTCAAATGCGTCTTTTTATTTTACTCTGCAGGATATGGCTGCAGTTATGTCAACTACCCTTACAGAGGTATTATCTAAGTTACCAGTGTTACAGGGTAAACGCAGTAGGACAGGAATTAATGTGAATACTGAGTCCTCTGATGCTTTGTTGGATATTTCCGATGTACCCTCACAGGGCTCTGAGTTGGGGGTCAGGGAACTTTTGTCTGAGGGAGAACTTTCTAACCCAGGAAGTATGTTACCACAGACAGATTCGGACGTCATGTCCTTTAAATTTAAGCTAGAACACCTCCGCCTGTTACTTCGGGAGGTCTTAGCGACTCTGGATGACTGTGACCCTATTTGGTACCACCAGAGAAATTGTGTAAAATGGACAAATATCTAGAAGTATCCACTTACACTGATGTTTTTCCGGTTCCTAAAAGAATTTCAGAGATTATAAAGAAGGAATGGGACAGACCGGGTATACCGTTCTCTCCTCCCCCTAATTTCAAGAAAATGCATCCCATATCAGACACCATTCGGGACTCTTGGAACAGACTGTCCCTAAGGTGGAGGGAGCTATATCTACCCTGGCTAAGCGTACAACTATCCCTATTGAGGACAGTTGTGCTTTCAAAGACCCTATAGATAAGAAGTTAGAGGGTCTTCTAAAGAAATTATTTATTCATCAGGGTTTCCTTTTACAACCAACAGCCTGCATTGTTCCGGTTACTACTGCAGCGGCTTTTTGGTTTGATGCTCTAGAAGAGTCTCTGAAGGTTGAGACCCCTTTAGAGGACATTTTAGATAGAATTAGGGCTCTCAAGCTAGCTAATTGTTTTATTACAGATGCCGCCTTTCAAATTGCTAAATTGGCGGCGAAAAATGCAGGATTTGCCATTTTAGCACGTAGAGCGTTATGGTTAAAATCGTGGTCTGCTGATGTGTCATCTAAATCAAAGCTCTTAGCTATTACTTTCAAGGGTAAGACCCTATTTGGGCCTGAGTTGAAGGAAATCATTTCTGACATTACTGGAGGTAAAGGTCACGCTCTACCTCAGGATAAGTCTGTTAAGATGAGGGGTAAACAAAATAATTTTCGTTCCTTTCGGAATTGTAAAAGCAGGAAGGGAATTTTGCTCAGGCCAAGTCTGTCTGGAGACCCAACCAGGCTTGGAACAAGGGTAAGCAACCCAAGAAGCCCGCTGCTGCTACATAGACAGCATGATGGGACGGCCCCCGATCCGGGACCGGATCTAGTAGGGGGCAGACTTTCTTTCTTTACCCAGGCTTGGGTAAGAGATGTTCAGGACCCCTGGACACTGGAAATCATGTCCCAAGGGTATCAACTGGAATTCAAAAATTCTCTCCCAAGAGGGAGATTTCTTCTTTCTCAATTGTCTGTAAGCCAGATAAAAGAGAGGCGTTCTTACGTTGTGTAAAAGACCTCTCTACTATGGGAGTAATTCGTCCCGTTCCAAGATTAGAACAGGGACAGGGATTTTACTCAAATCTTTTCGTGGTTCCCAAAAAAGAGGGAACGTTCAGACCTATTTTAGACCTCAAGAGTCTAAACAAGTTTCTCAGAGTTCCATCCTTCAAGATGGAGACCATCCGAACAATTTTACCAATGATCCAGGAGGGTCAATATATGACTACCGTGGACTTGAAGGATGCATTTGCCTTCCTGGACAAACATTTTCAGTTCGTGGCTCTTCCTTTCGGGTTGGCCACAGCACCCAGGATCTTCACGAAGGTTCTAGGGTCCCTTCTGGCGGTTCTCAGGCCGCGGGGCATAGCACTGGCGCCTTATCTGGACTATATTTTGATTCAGGCGTCAACTTATCTGACAAAATCTCATACAGACACAGTGTTGTCCTTTCTGAGAACTCACGGATGGAAGGTGAACCTAGAAAAGAGTTCACTAATTCCTCGGACAAGGGTTCCTTTCTTGGGAACTCTGATAGATTCTATAGACATGAAAATATTTCTGACAGAGGTCAGAAAGTCGAAAATTCTAAATACATGCCGAGCCCTTCAGTCCAATCCTTGGCCATCAGTGGCTCAGTGTATGGAGGTAATTGGATTGATGGTGGCGGCAATGGACCTCTTTCCGTTTGCTCAGTTTCATCTCAAACCACTGCAACTGTGCATGCTCGGACAGTGGAATGGCGACTATACAAATTTATCTCCTCCGATAAATCTGGATCAAGAGACCAGAGACTCTCTTCTTTGGTGGTTGTCGCCGGATCATCTGTCCCAAGGGACGTGTTTCCGCAGACCCTCGTGGATGATAGTGACAATGGACGCCAGTCTACTGGGCTGGGGTGCAATCTGAAATTCCCTGAAGGCTCAGGGTGTATGGACTCAGTCGGAGTCTCTACTTCCAATCAATATTCTGGAATTGAGAGCAATATTCAATGCGCTTCAGGCGTGCCCTCAGTTGGCTTCGGCCAAATTCATCAGATTCCAGTCGGACAACATCACGACTGGCCTACATCAATCATCAGGGAGGAATGAGGAGTTCCTTAGCGATGACAGAAGTATCCAAGATAATTCAATGGGCAGAGACCCACTCTTTTTTTTATCTGTCAGCGATCTACATCCCAGGAGTGGACAACTGGGAAGCGGACTATTTAAGCCGACAGGCTTTTAATCCGGGGGAGTGGGAACTCCATCCGGAGGTATTTGCCTCACTGATTCTCCGATGGGGCAAACCGGAATTGGATCTGATGGCGTCTCGACAGAATGCCAAGCTCCCAAGATACGGATCCAGGTCGAGGGATCCTCAGGCCGAACTAGTAGATGCCTTGGTCGTTCAACCTGGCTTATGTGTTTCCACCGTTTCCTCTCCTTCCCCGGGTGATTGCTCGGATCATACAGGAGAGAGCTTCAGTAATTCTAATCGCGTCTGCGTGGCCATGCAGGACTTGGTATGCAGATCTAGTGGACATGTCCTCTCTGCCTCCGTGGAAACTCCCAGTGAGACAGGACCTTCTCATTCAAGGTCCTTTCCAACATCTAAATCTAATTTCTCTGCAGCTGACTGCTTGGAGATTGAACGCTTGATTTTATCTAAGCGGGAATTCTCTGATGCGGTCATTGATACGTTGATTCAGGCTTGTAAGCCTGTGACTAGAAAGATCTATCATAAGATATGGCGTTAATATCTTTTTTGGTGTGAATCCAAAGGCTACTCATTTAGTAAGGTTAGGATTCCCAGGATTCTGTCTTTTCTCCAAGAAGGATTGTAGAAAGGGTTATCAGCGAGTTCCTTAAAGGGACAAATTTCTGCTTTGTCAATTTTGCTACACAAACGTTTGGCAGATGTTCCAGACGTTCAGTCTTTTTGTCAGGCTCTAACCAGAATTAAGCCTGTGTTTAGACCAATTCCTCCACCCTGGAGTTTGAATTTAGTTCTTAATGTTCTTCAAGGGGTTCCGTTTGAACCCATGCATTCCATAGATATTAAGTTGTTATCTTGGAAAGTTTTGTTTTTGGTTGCTATTTCTTCTGCTCATAGAGTTTCTGAGCTTTCAGCACTACAATGTGACTCGCCTTATCTTATCTTTCATTCTGATAAGGTGGTTTTACGTACCAAACCTGGGTTCCTTCCTAAGGTTGTTTCAAATAAGAATATTAATCAGGAAATTGTTGTTCCTTCTTTATGTCCTAATCCTTCTTCTAAGAAGGAGCGTCTGTTGCATAACTTGGACGTGGTCCGTGCTTTTTAGTTTTACTTGCAGGCGACTAAGGATTTCCGTCAATCATCTTCATTATTCATTGTTTTTTCTGGAAAGCGTAGGGGTCAGAAAGCTACGGCTACCTCTTTCTTTTTGGCTGAAGAGTATCATCCGTTTGGCATATGAGACTGCTGGACAGCAGCCTCCGGAAAGAATTACGGCTCATTCTACTAGGGCTGTGGCTTCCTCATGGGCATTTAAAAACGATGCTTCTGTAGAACAGATTTGCAAGGCTGCGACTTGGTCGTCTCTTCATACTTTTTCCAAATTTTCCAAATTTGATACTTTTGCTTCGTCTGAGGCTGTTTTTGGGAGAAAGGTTTTTCGAGCAGTGGTGCCTTCCGTTTAGGTTCCTGTCTTGTCCCTCCCTTTCATCCGTGTCCTATAGCTTTGGTATTGGTATCCCACAAGTTAGGATGAAATCCGTGGACTCGTCATATCTTTGTAAAAGAAAAGGAAATTTTATGCTTACCTGATAAATGTATTTCTTTTACGATATGAGGAGTCCACGCCCACCCTGTCATTTTTAAGACAGGTATATTTTTTATTAAACTTTAGTCACCTCTGCACCTTTGGCTTTTCCTTTCTCTTCCTAACTTCGGTCGAATGACTGGGTTGGGAGGGAAGGGAGGAGCTAGATATACAGCTCTGCTGTGATGCTCTTTGCCACTTCCTGTTAGCAGGAGGATAAATTCCACAAGTAAGGATGACATTTTATCAGCAAAAGTTGCAGTCTAAGGATACACCCCATGAAAAGCATCTTGAGAATGTTTCTTATCTCCTTTGCTGTAGTCAACTAAGACAATATGTACGTAAATGACATCCTACACTGGTGTAAGCAATCTTTGTAGCATGTGGCAGGGTAAGGTAAACTGCAGCGTAATTACGTATGCAGGATGCATTCCAGCCTTCCTGTGCAAAAGCAGGCAGAATAAGTAACGGATATATTATGCTTAAACTATTTAATTGCCTGTAAACTGACTTAACCGCTACAAAAACAAACCTGCCAAGTTATGTTTTGTTAAACACAAAGCCAAGATCTTTCAATCGTGTTCCTTTAATGAGGGATTTAAACATTGCCAGACGTTACACTCCCCTGTAGGCAAATTATTGTAATTTCTATTTGTATGATGACCTTGCTATAAGACCCCTTATGTGTAGTGTGATTAATAAGTATGTCACTCCTCAGTTTGTAACTCCTAATATCCTTTTGTTTTTACAGTGATGCTGTGAGGAAGATTGACCAATCTGAGTTTGAAGGCTTTGAATATATCAACCCTCTCCTGATGTCTGCTGAAGAATGTGTATGATCCTCAGTGACACTGCTCTAATCAGCAGCTGGATCTATCTTTCTTTCTCACAGACAGCACTGCTCAAATACTGTCAAAGAGCTCATTTCTAACATGTTGCTGTGCTGCTGTGTGCTAATGCATGTCAGCTATCCTAACCTGGGAGTTACTACAATGACATCTGGTTAATGTCTGGACATAAATATTTCTTTGTGTCTTCAAGCTCTTCTTGTTTTGCCCTGGTCTCTAAAATCCATCATTTGAATGGTACCTTTTTTAAACCTCAACAACTATACATTTTATGACAATGGTCCTCTCTGTGTTTTTACTTTGATGATAACCAAAATACTTGGGGAGACGAGTGGCGCTTCTGTCTTCTGAGTATTAGACATGCCAGTTAACTGATGTGCTAGAATCAGGTCTCATGTTATTTATTGCCCCTTTGTTGAGAATATTGCACATTCTCTGTAATGGAGCAATATCATTTGCCCAGTTAGATTTTAAGCTAAATATTATATTAATGTCACATTCCTTGGTGCCAGTGCATAGTGCAGATCATCATAGGATTATATCTGCCATTAAAATGTTACTCCTCTGAGCAGTAAAGCATTGGAGAGGAACTGCTCAGATGTCCTGTACTGTAAAAGAGCATATCACTGGTATTATTAAAAAGCATACTTGGCACTGAGGAACAGATCATTTGGAACCTGACGTCATGGATTAACACTTGGATGTAGCAACCGATATCACATTTTCTATTCTACAAGTTACAGTGTCTGCAAGCTTAAAATAACAGAATATGTTCAGATAATACAATTTTAGCAAAAACTTCACATTGAATGGAGCATTCAGTTATACTGTTGCATAAAGTGATGTTATGTGCACATTGTGTACAGCAGTGATTTTTAACCTTTTTTTTGCCGTGGCACACTTTTTTACATTAAAAAAATCCTGTGGCACACCACCATCCCAAAATTTTAAAAAAATCACACATTGTAGCCTAATACAGCATATATATGTACACATACACACAAACACACACATACTGTATGTATTGTGCTGTTATGCCATGCCTCCTACAAACTACCCCTGCACTGGGAGTAAAAAACAAACAAAGTTTAAAAAATATGTCACACTGTTGTCAGTCTGCCGTGGCACACCTGAGGATCTCTCACGGCACACTAGTGTGCCACGGCACACTGGTTGAAAAACACTGGTGTACAGTATATTCTAAATTTAGATTAGAGACATTAACACTATTTCAGTGCCACTTAAAATCCATAACCTCCAGTTATGAAGAAGATAACATTTACACTTGTCGAGAAAATAACACTTCTTTCTTCATTTGCTCTTGTTTTTCACATTTCTAGTTATGGTTGTGAGTTAAATTCAAGTGGAAAGTAAATGTAAATTTCACCTAATACTTCTGCATAAAAAGGGACATTTGTTAAGGGTATTTTAACTTACTTTCTTCAGATTTTGTTCTTAAAAATGAATGCCTTTTTGACACTGATGGCTCAGTACTGGTGCCAAATGAAAATAGCTTTTTTTTTTATTATTATTTAATATTCTGGCGCTAGTTTTGTCAGTTCTTAATCAACTGTTTTATTTTGTATTTTTAAAATAACAACCTTGATTTTAGCAAAGAGAAATGTGCCCTCACTAATATTGTTGCATCTCTACTGAAATACCAAATCTCTGCTGCTTGTGGGTCTCCATAAAATAACCAGTATTTACTTTACAGAATAATAGACCACTACAAATGTTCATCCCTGTATATTAAGCCTTTAGACCCAGAATAAATAATGACCCTAACTACTGAATTATATGCGTTTACAGCTATATATGATACATTTAATCACAATTTATAAACAAGGCACATGCAGATGTGACTATTATCTGTATCATTGTTTTTGGAGTCCTTGTTTTTCATCTATGAGGAAACTGGTTAAAGACCTGTTCACTGGTATAACACATATCAGTATGTTGGTTTTCAAAGCACCAATTGGGGGAGGAAAATTTCCCATGAAACATGAACTGCTGAATTTTAATCTATCACATCTTCAGCATAAGTGTTAATGAGTTTCCCTAAATAATGTGTTTCTTGAGAACTCTGACATTGTGACTACATTAATACAGCATTAATAGTAAATAGTTTGTTAATTGTATGACCTTATTCAGATGCCTATGCTAGTCTGACCACAAGCACATTTCATGCTATTATTTATATTCTAGCTTCTAACAGTTCCCAGGCTACACATCTTCCTCATCTTGTATAGTTTTGGGATAGCTGTGGGGCATACAGCCACCTAATAACCTTCCACCAGTTGAAGTTTTTGGGTCATACTGTACTGCTAGATTGGTTTGACAAGTAAGGTAATCAGATGCATTTGTATTCTTTTTGATACAGACTGGAAGTTCATGCAATTTAATACTAACCTTCTGGAAAGGTGATGTAAAGCAGCTGGATCAATGAATCCCAGATATCAATGTTACAATATTGTTTATAGAAACCTGAGACACAGCAAACTGTGAACTTTTTGTTGCAGAGGGAACTGCAAATTTCAGGTTGTTACAGCTTATAACTATGCCTTGCAATAAATCATTTGCATGGGTCAAATCTACAGTCCTATAAATATATTGTAAAGGAACATTTACCTGTAACTACAGCAGCTCATCCAGCATAGTGTTTTTATAAGAAGATTATTTAGAATTGTATCTTCCATTTTGAAACCTCTTCAATAACTCTATGGTTGTCTTCAAATTGTACATCAGTAAGTAACCATTTCAGACAGTATCCAGTGATGCGCAGTTTATGATTTTACTCTCTCTTGCAGAAAGCAGCGGCCAGGTATCTTTCAGCTCTTTCACAACAGGGACATTAATATACGATATGTGCTGGTGGCCATTCTGCCAATGAGGAAGATAAATGAATGACACGACTGCTTGATTACTGTGCATCGTGTTCAGTCCCAATGGCAATGAGAGAATGTTCTTTTGACTGTTGTTACTAGAAGTAGTTTGCTTTAAAATATCTGCAGATTATATGAAAATAAAATAATGCAGCATTACTGGCTAAATTTTACATTCATATAAACTGTGCAATGATAAGATCATACTAATCATAGATATATTCTAAATAAAACCTCATATCTAATAGTTTTGTCGCTATATTTACCTGTCAATGTTCCTCTAATATTAGTAATCATCATCTTAAAGGAACATGAAACCCAAAAAGATTATTTCATGATTCAGATAGAGAATATAATTTTAAACAACATTTCAAGTTACTTCTATTATCTAATTTCCTTCATTCTTTAGACATCCTTTGTTGAAGAAATAGCAATTCTCAAGGGCAATGCATCTATGTGCAGCCACCAATCAGCAGCTACTGAGCCTATTTAGATATGATTTTCAACCAAGGATACCAAGAGGACAAAGAAAATTAGATAATTGAAATAAAATGGAAAGTTGTTTAAAACTGCATGCACTTTCTAAATCATGGAAGAAAAAATGTGGGTCTCGTGTCCCTTTAAGAATGTGGCAGATATTTCCCTCTGTGCAGCTAATGAGTGTATTTCCAGCCCAATAAACTTTCAATGGTATGAAAACATAGCCATTGATATAGTACATGTGTGGACCTTTGTTTTCAGGTGTTTTGTTTAAAGGGACACTGTACCCAAATTTTTTCTTTCATGATTCAGATAGAGCATGCAATTTTAAGTATCTTTCTAATTTACTCCTATTGTCAAATTTTCTTTATTCTCTTGGTATCTATATTTGAAAAGCAAGAATTTAAGTTTAGATGCCGGCCCATTTTTGGTGAGCAACCTGGGTTGTCCTTGCTGATTGGACAGCACCAATAAACAAGTGCTGTCCATGGTCTGAACCACAAATTGGCTGGCTCCTTAGCTTAGATGTCTTCTTTTTCAAATAAAGAAAGCAAGAGAACGAAGAAAAATTGATAATAGGAGTAAATTAGAAAGTTGCTTAAAATTGCTTGCTCTATATGAATCACAAAAGAAAAAATGTGGGTTCAGTGTCCGTTTAAGTTTATGGGCACGTTACTGGTTGCTTTCACACTGTAATTATAGTTTTAGGGTTTTTAAATCTGTTCTCTGTGGCTTTTTATATTGTGCTATATATCATTTTTGGGTTAAGTTTATATGTCTATTTTTTATACTGGTATCTTTTTTTTCTCATTATCTTTGTTTTTTTTTATTCTATAAGTGAACTCTTTTGTGACCTGTTGTGTTAAAGTGCCACACATTGTTTTGTCTGCATTTCTTGGACTTTAATAATAAAGTTGAACAGTTTTCAGAGAATCTGCAACTATTGTATAGTTTTTTTGGAAGAGGCAAATCTGATACAGGGTCTTTCCTGAAAGGAAATTATGCAGGATCTGTTACAGTCAAATAATACTATTAAAATGACCCTTTTTACTGCACCAGAAAAAATATATATAGTTTGTGAGGGGGTAAAATGTATGTCAATAACGATTAAATATTTAGAATCACAATTGGTTGCTCATGATTTATTTGTGTGATAATGTCTGCTTTCCATTTCTTTCTTTTTATTGGTATTAAAATAGCATGCCCTGTCCCAACCTTCCGTGCTATAATTAGACTTGGTCCTTGTGTCTCAGCAGTGTTGGTATAAGTGATCAAAACTAACTTACAGAGCTATACAAGGAACATTGTCTTTCTTTACTAAGAAAATATTGTATCCGTTTTCTGATGTATTTGGAAAAATAATGGACAAAAGTATTTTTTTTGTTTGTTAAGATATTTCCCGTTTACACTGTTTAATAATACATCTGGTGGGGGGTTTTAGTAGCATACTCCTGATTTTACAGATTTGTAACTATAAAAAGTCAGTTTTTAAAGGAAGCAGATTTTCACAAACTTGTTTCCTGAATGAGTTGAATACCATTCCTTCATTTTAACCTTGGTTGTTGCTAAACTCTGAAGCTGATTTAATTTTCTCTAAACGAACACTGGAGATCTTTCACTGTAAAATGGTTAAATGTTAGAAACACCACCAGCCAATGTTGCTTTCTTTCTTAAGATAAGGAGAGTCCATGGATGGCTTCATTCCTTACTGTTGGGAAATACAACACCTGGCCAACAGGAGGAGGCAAAGACACCCCAGCCGAAAACTTAAATATCCCTCCCACTTCCTCATTACCCCAGTCATTCTTTGCCTTTCGTCATGTTAGGAGGTGGCAGAGAAGTGTCAGAAGATTCGGAGAGTCCTGAAAAAAGGTATCTGCCCTTGATAGGTCTCCATCCAGATGTGTTTTTTTCAGATTGTACAGATATATGGGCCTTCCAGAAATAGTTCTGATGGCCTCTCATCTAAACAAGAAATTTCCCAGATACCTTTCCAGGTTCAGGGATCCTCAGGCGGAGATGGTGGATACGTTAGCAGTTTCTTGTTTTTTTTTCTATCTACTTACATTTTTCCGCCTCTGGTTTTCTTTCAAGGGTGATCTCCAAGATCATAATGGAACCAGTCTCATGTGTTTCTGGTAGCACCAGCATGGCCTCACAGGTTTCGGTATGTGGATCTTGTCCGGATGTCCAGTTGCCAGCCTTGGCCACTTCCTCTAAGGCCAGACTTTCTGTCTCAAAGGCAGTTTTTCCATCAGGATCTCAAATTGTTAAATTTGAGGGTATAGAATTTGAACGCTTAGTGCTTAGTCATAGTGGTGTCTCTGACTCAGTGGTTAACACTATGTTACAGGCTTGTAAATCTGTTTCAAGAAAGATTTATTATCTGGTTTGGAAAACCTATATTTCACTGTGTTCTTTTCATAAATTCTCTTGGCATTCTTTTAGAATTCCTAGAATTGTATAATTTCTTCAGGATGGTTTGGATAAGGTTGTGTCTGCAAGTACTTTGAAGGGACAAATCTCTGCTCATTCTGTTTTATTTTATAGAAAGATTGCTAAACTTCCTGATATTCACTGTTTTGTTCAGACTTTGGTTCATATCAAACCTGTTTAAACCAAATTAAGACTCCAAGGAAGAGAAATTAATTTATTAAGGATTTTGCAGGCTCCTCCTTTTGAGCCTATGCAATCTTTGGATATTAAACTACTTTCTTGGAAAGTGTTGTTTCTTTTGGCTATCTCTTCTGCTAGAAGAGTTTCTGAGTTATCAGCGCTCTCTTGCGAGCCTCCTTATCTGATTTTCCATCAAGATAAAGCTGTTTTGCGGACTTCATTCAAATTTCTTCCCAAGTTTTGAATTCTATCAACATTATTAGGGAAATTGTTGTTCCTCCTTTGTGTCTTAATCCTAAGAATTCTCTGGAAAGATCTTTACATTCTTTGGATTTCAGAAAGACTTCTAGTCTATTTGTTGTTTTTTTCTGGTTCTAGGAAAGGTCAGAAAGCCTTTGCAATTTCTTTGGCATCTGGGTTAAAGCTTTTTTGATTCATAAGCTTATTTGGAGGCGGGGCAGTCTCCGCCTCAGAGAACTACAGCTCATTCTACTAGATCAGTCGTTTCTTCTTGGGCTTTTAAGAATGAAGCTTTGGTTGATCAGATTTGCAAAGCAGCAACTTGGCTTTCTTTGCATACATTTACTTAATTTTACCATTTTGATGTATTTGCTTCTTTTGAAGCAGTCTTTGGTAGAAAAGTTCTTCAGGCAGCCGTCTCAGTTTGATTCTACTGCTTATGATTTAAGTTTTTTTGAAGTTTATTATCCTATATGTCACTAGCTCATGGACTCTTGCCACTTATATGAAAGAAAACGTAATTTATGTAAGAACTTACCTGATAAATTTATTTCTTTCATAGTTGCAAGAGTCCATGAGACCCAGTCTTTTTTGTGGTGGTTATGACTTTTTTTTGTATAAAAGCACACTATTTTTTCCAGTTCCTCTTTTTGTATGCTTTTTTACTCCTTTTTACACATCACTGCTTGGCTATTCGTTAAACTGAGAAATGAGTGTGGTGGGAGGTATATTTATAGGCAATTTGAGGTTTGGAAAACTTTGCCCCCTCCTGGTAGGAATGTATATCCCATACGTCACTAGCTCATGGACTCTTGCCACTATGGAAGAATTTAATTTATCAGGTAAGTTCTTACATAAATTATGTTTATCAGACGCCTGGTTCAAGGATGTACAGGATCCGTCTGTCCTGGAGGTGGTATCTCTCGGATACAAGATAGGCTTCAAATCTCATCCGCCAAGGGGCAGATTCCTTCTCTCGAATCTGTCTACCAGACCAGAAAAGAGGAATGCCTTTCTAGGGTGCATTCAGGATCTATCCTCCTTAGGAGTTGTTGTCCTGGTGCCTATCGAAGAAAGAGGTTTGGGGTTTTATTCAGCAATTCTGGACCTAAATTGCTTAAACTAATTTCTCAGTGTCCCTTCAAGATGGAGACGATAAGGTCCATCCTTTCTTTAAGTCAGGAAGGCCAGATTATGACCACTATAGATCTGAAGGACGCTTACCTTCATGTTCCAATCCACAGGGAACACTTTCAGTTCCTGATATTCGCATTCCTGGACCAGCACTTCCAGTTCATTGCCCTTCCGTTTGGCCTAGCTACTGCTCTACAAATCTTTATGAAGGTTCTGGGGGCTCTTCTAGCTGTTGCCAGAACTCAGGGTATTGCAGTAGCCCCATACTTGGACGATAGTTTGAGGCAAGCACCATCCTTTCATCTTGTGGAAGAATTCTCGGAGTCCCTTCTCAGTCTTCTTCGATCCCATGGATGGAAGATAAATTTGGAAAAGAGTTCTCTTATCCTAAGTACCAGGGTGGAATTCCTGGGTACTATAATAGACTCCATATTCATAAGGATAATTCTAGTGACGTTGCAAGCTAACTTAGACATGTCTTGCCCTCCGGACCTCCTTGAGTCCTTCTGTGGCTCAGTGTATGGAGGTGATTGGTCTCATGGTGTCCTGCATGGACATCATTCCTTTTGCCAGGTTCCATCTCAGACCTTTACAACTGTGCATGCTGAGCTAGTGGAACGGGGGGTCATTCAGATCTGTCTCAACAGTTTGTATTATACAGCCGGTCGAGAGAATCGCTCTCTTGGTGGCTCTCTTCAGATCTGTCCCAAGGGACATGCTTCTTAAGACCATCCTGGCAGATTGTGACTACGGACGCAAGCCTATCCGGATGGAGAGCTGTTTGGGGTGCCAGGAAGGCACGGGTTGTGGACCGATCAATATTTTGGAACTACGGGCAATCTTCAAGGCCTTGAAGGCTTGGCCACTTCTGGGTTCGTCCCAGTTTATCAGATTCCAGTCAGACAATATAACCTTGGGGGCTTACATCAACCATCAGGGGGGAACGAGAAGTTCCTTGGCGATGAAGGAAGTATCTCAGATTCTGGAGTGGGTGGAGGCCCACAGCTGTTCGCTGTCAGCAATCCACATTCCGGGTGTGGACAAGTGGGAGGTGGATTTTCTCAGCAGGCAATCCTTCCATTCAGTGGAATGGTCTCTCCATACCGAGGTGTTTGAGATATGCAGCAAGTGGGGGACGCTGGAGATAGATCTCATGGCGTCCTGTCTCAATACCAAGCTACCCAGGTACGGGTCGAGGGATCCCAAAGCGGATCTAATAGATGCTCTAGCAGTGCTCTAGAGGTTCAAGCTCATGTATCTTTTTCCTCAATTACTGCTTTTTCCTCAAGTGGTGGCCCGCATCAAGCAGGAGCGGTTATCAGTAATCCTGATTGCTCCATCGTGGCTGCAAAGAACGTGGTTTGCGGATCTAGTGGGAATGTCCTCATCTCCTCCCTGGAGATTCAACGCTTAGTCTTAGCCAAGAGAGGTTTCTCTGAGAGTGTCGTTGATACTCTTATTCAAGCTTGTAAACCAGTTGCTCAGCATATTTACCACATGGTGTGGAGGACCTATTTATTCTGGTGTGAAGAGCGTGGTTATTCCTGGCACAGAGTTAAGGTTGCCAGGATCTTATCTTTTCTCCAGGATGGGCTGGAGAAGGGCCTTTCTGCTAGTTCCCTGAGAGGACAGATTCGGCCCTGTCGGTAGATGCAGTTCTTTGTTAAGGCTTTGATTAGGATCAGACCTGTGTTTAGATCTGGGGCTCCTCCTTGGAGACTAAATATTGTTCTTCGGGTTTTGCAACAGGTTCCATTTGAGCATCTGCATTCCGTTGACATTAAAGGGACAGTAAACCTTAAAAATAATGTTATATGATTCTGCACATAGTGCAGAATTATAAAACATTATATTAGCGCAAACATTATAAAACATAATTTCCCCTTTGAATTTTTTTTAAAAAACTGCTGTTTTACAGACCCGCTCTCTGTGATTTTCTGAGCGGGTCTGTTTTTTTCAAACCGCATTGGGCCAGCTGTATAGTCACAGCCCGGCCCGACCGCGCCATAACAGGAGCGAGCTGCACTTTGTGTTATGGCGCGGTCGGCCGGTCTGTGACTATACAGCTGACCCGATGCGCTGTTTGAAAAAAACAGACCCGCTCAGATCACAAAGAGCGGGTCTGTAAAAAAGCAGTTTTTTAAAAAAAATTAAAAGGGGAAATTATGTTTTATAATGTTTGCGCTAATATAATGTTATATAATTCTGCACTATGTGCAGAATTATATAACATTATTTTTAAGGTTTACTGACACTTTAAATTGTTATTTTGGAAGGTTCATTATTTATGCTTACCAGATAAATTCCTTTCCTTCCGGATTGGGAGAGTCAACGGCCCACGCCCGTTTTTTCTTGTCTATGGGCGGTCCCCTGTTATTTATTTTATTCTTCTGGCATTGTTCCCTCTGCAGAATGACTGGGGTAATGAGGAAGTGGGAGGGATATGTAAGCCTTTGGCTAGGGTGTCTTTGCCTCCTCCGGTGGCCAGTTGTATTTCCCAACAGTAAGGAATGAAGCTGTGGACTCTCCCTATCCGGAAGGAAAGGAATTTATCTGGTAAGCATAAATTATGTTTTTGCAAAGCTGTTCTGTGTCTTGATGTATGCTTGACCTTTAAAACATATAATGCATTTTTTTTTTTAAATAAAATATTTATATGAATTGTTTGCAATCACTATTTTTTTTACAATGGAAATAAGAGAGGTTTATAATGCCATACACTCTAAAATAGTGTTTCCTTTTGGACCGTAACGTTTTTCATGAACCTTAACTGACTTTTTTATCTCAAAAATTACATCCCAAAAGGTCACTCTAAAAACTGTACACAAGGAAGTGGGTGGATCATTCTTGATCCATTGTAAAGGGGCATAAACATATTGTAGTAACACATTCGCCTAGATTTAGAGTTCTGCGTTAGCTGTCAAAAGCAGCGTTAAGGGGTCCTAATGCTGCTTTTGGCAGCCCGCTGGTATTTAGAGTCAGGCAGGAAAGGGTCTAACGCTCACTTTCAAGCCGCGACTTTTCCATACCCTTACGCCAATTGCATATCCTATCTTTTCAATGGGATCTTCCTAATGCTGGTATTTAGAGTCTTGGCTGAAGTGAGCGGTAGAGCCTCTACCAACAAGACTTCTACCGCCAAAAAAAAGTCAGTAGTTAAGAGCTTTATGGGCTAACGCCGGTTTATAAAGCTCTTAACTACTGTGCTATAAAGTACACTAACACCCATAAACTACCTATGTACCCCTAAACCGAGGTCCCCCCACATCGCCGCCACTATCATATTTTTAGCCCCTAATCTGCCGACCGCACATCGCCGCCACCTACATTATCCCTATTAACCCCTAATCTGCTGCCCCTAACATCGCCGACACCTATATAATATTTAATAACCCCTAATCTGCCACCCCCCAACGTCGCCGCTACCTAACTACACTTATTAACCCCTAATCTGCCGACCGGACCTCGCCGCTACTCTAATAAATGTATTAACCCCTAAACCGCCACACTCCCGCCTTGCAAACACTATAATAATTAGTATTAACCCCTAATCTGCCATCCCTATCATCGCCGCCACCTAACTTCAAGTACTAACCCCTAATCTGACGACCGGACCTCGCCGCTACTCTAATAAATGTATTAACCCCTAAAGCTAAGTCTAACCCTAACACCCCCCCTAAATTAAATATAATTTTAATCTAACGAAATAAATTAAATCTTATTAACTAAAGTATTCCTATTTAAAACTAAATACTTACCTGTAAAATAAACCCTAATATAGCTACAATATAACGAATAATTATATTGTAGCTATTTTAGGATTTATATTTATTTTACAGGCAACTTTGTATTTATTTTAACTAGGTACAATAGCTATTAAATAGTTATTAACTATTTAATAGCCACCTAGTTAAAATAATTACAAAATTACCTGTAAAATAAATCCTAACCTAAGTTACAATTAAACGTAACACTACACTATCAATAAATTAATTAAATAAATTACCTACAATTACATACAATTAAATAAACTAAACTAAATTACAAAATAAAAAAACACACTAAATTACAAAAAATAAAAAAAGATTACAAGAATATTAGGCTAATTACACCTACTCTAAGCCCCCTAATAAAATAAAAAAGCCCACCAAAATAATAAAGGTCCCTACCCTATTCTAAATTAAAAAGTAACCGGCTCTTTTACCAGCCCTTAAAAGGGCTTTTTGCGGGGCATGCCCCTAAGTAATCAGCTCTTTTGCCTGTAAAAAAAAAAAATACAACCCCCCCCCCAACATTAAAACCCACCGCCCACATACCCCTACTCTAACCCAAACCCCCCTTAAATAAACCTAACTCTACCCCCCTGAAGTCTTCATCCTATCCGGGCAGAAGAGGACATCCGGACCGACAGACATCTTCATCCAAGCGGCATCTTCTATCTTCATCCATCCGGAGCGGAGCCATCTTCTTCCAGCCGATGCGGATCCATCCTCTTCAACCGACGCCTACTCGCCGAATGAAGGTTCCTTTAAATGACGTCATCTAAGATTGCGTCCCTCGAATTCCGATTGGCTGATAGGATTCTATCAGCCAATCGGAATTAAGGTAGGAGAAATCTGATTGGCTTATTGAATCAGCCAATCAGATTCAAGTTCAATCCGATTGGCTGATCCAATCAGCCAATCAGATTCAAGTTCAATCCGATTGGCTGATCCAATCAGCCAATCAGATTGAGCTCGCATTCTATTGGCTGATCCGATTGGCTGATAGAATCCTATCAGCCAATCGGAATTCGAGGAACGCTATCTTGGATGACGTCATTTAAAGGAACCTTCATTCGGCGAGTAGGCGTCGGTTGAAGAGGATGGATCCACGTCGGCTGGAAGAAGATGGCTCCGCTCCGGATGGATGAAGATAGAAGATGCCGCTTAGATGAAGAGGCCTGCCGGTCTGGATGTCCTCTTCTGCCCGGATAGGATGAAGACTTCTGCCGGTCTGGATGTCCTCTTCTGCCCCATCGGATGAAGACTTCGGCCCGGCTAGGTGAAGACGACTCAAGGTAGGGAGATCTTCAGTGGGGTAGTGTTAGGTTTATTTAAGGGGGGTTTGGGTTAGAGTAGGGGTATGTGGGTTGTGGAGTTTTATGTTGGGGGGGGTTGTATATTTTTTTACAGGCAAAAGAGCTGATTACTTAGGGGCGTGCCCCGCAAAAAGCCCTTTTAAGGGCTGGTAAAAGAGCTAGTTACTTTTTAATTTAGAATAGGGTAGGGACCTTTATTATTTTGGTGGGCTTTTTTATTTTATTAGGGGGCTTAGAGTAGGTGTAATTAGCCTAATATTATTGTAATCTTTTTTTATTTTTTGTAATTTAGTGTTTGTTTTTTTGTAATTTAGTTTAGTTTATTTAATTGTATGTAATTGTAGGTAATTTATTTAATTAATTCATTGATAGTGTTGTGTTAGGTTTAATTGTAACTTAGGTTAAGATTTATTTTACAGGTAATTTTGTAATTATTTTAACTAGGTAGCTATTAAATAGTTAATAACTATTTAATAGCTATTGTACCTAGTTAAAATAAATACAAAGTTGCCTGTAAAATAAATATAAATCCTAAAATAGCTACAATATAATTATTCATTATATTGTAGCTATATTAGGGTTTATTTTACAGGTAAGTATTTAGTTTTAAATAGGAATACTTTAGTTAATAAGATTTAATTTATTTCGTTAGATTAAAATTATATTTAACTTAATGGGGTGTTAGGGTTAGACTTAGCTTTAGGGGTTAATACATTTATTATAGTAGCGGCGAGGTCCGGTCGGCAGATTAGGGGTTAATACTTGAAGTTAGGTGGCGGCGACGTTGGGGGGGGGGGGCAGATTAGGGGTTTAATACTATTATAGGGTTTGCGAAGCGGGAGTGCGGCAGTTTAGGGGTTAATAACTTTATTAGAGTAGCGGCGAGGTCCAGTCAACAGATTAGGGGTTAATAAGTGTAGGTAAGGTAGCGGCGACGTTGGGGGGGCAGATTAGGGGTTAATAAATATAATATAGGTGTCGCCGATGTTAGGGGCAGCAGATTAGGGGTACATAGGTATAATGTAGGTTGCAGCGGTGTCCGGATCGGCAGATTAGGGGTTAATAGTATAATGCAGGTGTCAGCGATAGCGGGGGCGGAAGATTAGAGGTTAATAAGTGTAAGGTTAGGGGTGTTTAGACTCGGGGTTCATGTTAGGGTGTTAGGTGCAGACTTAGAAACTGTTTCCCCATAGGAAACAATGGGGCTGCGTTGGGAGCTTAACGCTGCTTTTTTGCAGGTGTTAGGTTTTATTTCAGCCCAAACTGCCCCATTGTTTCCTATGGGGAAATCGTGCATGAGCACGTTTTTCCAGCTTACCGCTACCGTAAGCAACGCTGGTATTGAGGGTTGAAGTGGAGCTAAATTAGGCTCAATGCACCCTTTTTTGAGCCTAACGCAGCCGCTCAGACAGCTCTCAATACCAGCGTTGTTTGGAAGCAGCGGTAGGAAAAAAAGCTGCGTTAGCTACGCGGGTCTTTACCGACAAGACTCTAAATCTAGCCGAATGTTTGCTATTAATGGTTTTCAGTAGACAAACTCTGCCCAATCTGGAGTTGTTATGAAGAAAACACAGCTAACTACTGTCATTTTGCTAGCATTCCATAGTTTTACAGTTCCTTATCTGATTTTCTTCTGAGGCCATTGACGGACAGGTATATAGCATAGGCTTGAGTAGTCTGCGGTGTGCAATTCCTATACTCAAAATAGTTAAACCCACAATTTGATTTAAATTGCAGGAAAATTAGCAAAATAAAGAATGGAAGTATATTAAAAACGTGTTTTACTGTGCAAAAATAAACGTTTT
Organism: Bombina bombina; assembly: GCF_027579735.1. Classification (NCBI taxonomy): domain Eukaryota; kingdom Metazoa; phylum Chordata; class Amphibia; order Anura; family Bombinatoridae; genus Bombina; species Bombina bombina. The sequence continues at coordinate 367,564,828 of NC_069502.1, forward strand.
ATAGGGACAGTCTAGTCAAAATTATGTTTTCATGATTCAGATAGGGCATGCAATTTTAAACAACTTTCCAATTGACTTTTTTAATCATCACATTTGCTTTGTTCTTATGGTATTCTTTGTTGAAAGCTAATCCTAGGTAGACTCGTTTGCTAATTTCAAGGAAATCGAAGGCCGCCTCTTATCTCAGTGCATTTTGACAGCTAGACACTGCTAGTTAATGTGGGCCATATAGATCATATTGTGCTCACTCCTGTGGAGAGCACTAATTGGCTAAAATGCAAGTCTGTCAAAAGAACTGAGATAAGGGTGCAGTATGCAGAGGCTTACATACAGGGTAATCTAGAGTATACTGTCCCATTAAGGTCTATGTTTTATGCCCCTTTCATTTTTTATTTCTAATGGTGATGAGAGTCAATGATTCCTTTCTGTTGGGAAATAATCACCTGGCCACCAGGAGAAGGCAACGACACCCTACAGTAAAAGCTTTAATATAACTCCATCCCAGTATTTTCTTTGCCAAACTTAGGAGCAGGTGAAACTAGAGGTGCTCAGGAGTTTACTCAAGAATTACAGGATTTTTATTTTTAAAATAGTTTCCCTCAATGGAGAGTACTGGCTGGGCAATGTACATATTCTGCCTGGAGTTGTAGTCACAAGCCTGCCACAGGTGTTGCTGGGATAGTTCCCTAAAGGGACAGTCTAGTCCAAAATAAATTTTCATGATTCAGATAGAGAATATAATTTAAAAAAAAATTCCAATTTACTTTTATCACCAATTTTGCTTTGTTCTCTTGGTATTCTTATGCTAATTTCTAAGCCCTTGAAGGCTACCTCTTCTCTCAGGGCATTTAGACAGTTTTTCACCACTAGAGGGTGTAAGTTCATGTGTGTCACATAGATAACACTGTGCTCACGCACGTGGAGTTCCAGTGAGCCAGCTCTGATTGGCTAAAATGCAAGTCTGTCAAAATAACTGAAATAAGGGGGCAGTTTGCAGAGGCTTAGATACAAGGTAATCACAGAGGTAAAAAAGTATATTAATATAACCGTGTTGGTTATGCAAAACTAGGGAATGGGTAATAAAGGGATTATCTATCTTTTTAAACAATAAAAATTCTGCTGTAGACCGTCCCTTTAAGGCTGGCCATGATGATTTACAATACAGGATGGGCTCTCTGCTGTATCCTCAGGACTAAGGGTAAGTGGAGGGGACATTTGCTGGGTTAGTATCTGCATGTCTCACACAGGCTACAAAGGGTACAGTTACTACATAGCCAGTTCACGGCAGCTTAGGGCTTACAGCAGATTGTTATATATGTAGGCTGTTTGTGCACATAAATATTTATTCATTTTATTTATTAAGATGTTTCTATTGCTCAATGTGTCTAGAGGGATTTAGCTGCACCTCCACTTACGAGGCCCATATAGGCCGAAACGTACATCTGGGGTTAGTGGTACAAATCCTTTGCCTGGTAATTCGGGGCTGGATTGTCCTTTTGGATAGATTTAAACTGATATGCTACAGGAAATTTCTCTTCTGTGAAAAGCACAGAAGACTACACCATGGATGGGGACGATCCCATTGGGTGGGCTATTGAACACAATCCGTTCCCAGTTGAGCTCCTCTCTTTTGTGTTTTTAGTCTCCCTAAGGGTAATGGGGGCAACCAGACGTGGATCCTTGCTCACTGTGCCTAAAGGGATATAGCTGGACCTCCACTGACGAGGCCCATATAGACCGAAACATGTCTGGGGTATCGAACAAATCCTTTGTTCAGATGAGAATTGTCTGGTATTTCAAGCCTGGACTGTCCTTTTTGGATGGGGTCAGACTCATATGCTACTAGAGAGTTCTCTTACGTAAAAAGCGCAGATTGGGCAGAAAGAGGCTGCACCCTGGGTGGGGACCATCCCATAGGGTGGGTTATTAAGCACCATCCATTCCTAGTTGAGCTTCTCTCTTTCATGTTTTTAGTCTCTCTAAGGGTAATGGGGCAACGAGACCTGGACCCCTTGCTCACTGTGCCTAGAGGAGGGATATAGCTGCACCTCCACTGACAAGGTCATATAAGCCGAAATGTTCGTCAAGGGTTAGCTGTACAAATCCTTTGTTCAGATGGGAATTGCCCGGTATTTTGGGGCTGGATTGTCCTTTGGATGGGTTTGGACTGATATGCTACAGGAAAGTTCTCTTCTGTGAAAAGCACAGATTGGGCAGAAAGAGGCTGTACCCTGGGTGGGGATTATCCCATAGGTTGGGCTATCGAGCACCATCTGTTCCAAGTTTAGCTCCTTTCTTTTGTGTTTTTAGTGTTTATTATTTTTGTAATGTATATTTCTTTCATGTAATTGGCAAGAGTCCATGAGCTAGTGACGTATGGGATATACAATCCTACCAGGAGGGGCAAAGTTTCCCAAACCTCAAAATGCCTATAAATACACCCCTTACCACACCCACAATTCAGTTTTACAAACTTTGCCTCCTATGGAGATTGTGAAGTAAGTGTGTGCGTGATAAGCGCTTCTAAGCATTCTGAAGCCCAATTCCTCTCAGAGTACAGTGTTTGTCAGAGGGATGTGAAGAGAGTATCGCTTATTTGATTTTATGGTCGATATACTCTTATATACCATTACCTCTGCTGATAGCTTTCAGTACTGGTTTGGCTATCTGCTATATGTGAATAGGTGTCTCGGTAAGTATGTATTATTATTTGACACTCTCAGCTATGGTTTGGCGCTTTATGTATTAATATAAAGTTTTAAATAGATGTATTTCTTATAGACCTGACTCATGGCAAATATGTGTATTTCCCTTTGCAGTCTGGCAGCTTCATTATGGGAATCGTATAAATGACCTAGGTCACCAGAGGGCGCTCACTATACACAACATATGAGTAAAAAATGAACAGTTGTTAACCTAAACAACTAACTACAACAATGTCTAAAACACAATTGAACAACAGATCAGAAATTACAGTCACTATTGATATAATGAAAAGTGGAACCTCATTAAATGGCGTTGAATTCAATGTCCATAATTGGTTGGCTTGGTTTCGGATATTAAGTCCTTGGAATCCTGGAAGTCTCAATTGGTCCCAAGGATAGAGACGCTTTCTCGCAGCTGCACTCTCCACAACGATCCCGGAATGGAAAACGTGTTTGCTGGAAAGATGGTGGAAAAAAGGAAGAGAGGCGCACAAATGTGTGTATCAATCGGTACAATTCGGCAAAACTCCAAATTTTGTATGCACAGGGTACTCACACTTTGGCACAGCACACCAGTGTGCTTGTGGAAGCGGGCTGGCACTCAGAGCTGACCAGCTGGCTCTCTCCGGCACTTTCTTGGAAACAGTGGCTGTCCTGTATGCTAGACTGTCTGGTAGTGGTGTGCTTGTATTCAAACTCCAGGCTCAAGTTGTATTAAAATGAATTAAAAACTTTTATTGCACAGGGTTAACAAGCACATATGAAATAGGTACAAGTAAAATATTGCTACGCGTTTCTCGGCCCTCCTGGCCGTTTCATCAGGCATATCAACTACATTAAAATCTCGGCTTTTTATTGCCGCCACTACCAAACAGTTTCTAACAAACCCTCCCCTTTTTGTTCCCATTGGGTATTTAGAGATGAGCCTAACATTGCTAGTACATTTGAAAACGGATGCTAACTAAATAGTGTTTCAAAATATTAGAATCCATATCTCTTTCTAGCGAACACACTCATTTTTAGTAGCGAATTGCAAATACAATTGTTATACAATAATAGTAACTTGATGTGGATACATGCTTTTGTATCGAATATCAACAATTTGGAAACGACAGATCGTCCCTTCAATAGGTTAACACACGGACCAATTGTAAGGCTCTGTTCTCAATGAATGTTACACCCCCCTATCATAATTATAACAATACTTCAGAATCAGCACAAATGCATCATTGGGAGGAACACAAGACTAATAATAGGAACTTTCACAATAAACAACATTATCATCAGAATCATCAGAATTATCAACACAATAAAAATAAATACAAAAATAATTATTCCTATCATCAAGATTACCAGAATCCTAACCATATCCCGGTTTACAATCGATTCGAACCCCTCCAGAATAGGTCTGGGGGACATAGATATCAGGGTGATGATTATCAAAATAGCAATTCTTCAAATACTTCTAATGACCAAGGTCAAAATGGCTACCAAAGGGTAGAGACTCCTTCCACCTCTAAGAGTAATTTTTTAGGGGTTCCCAACTTAGCCCCTCTATGGAGGAGGAATATAGGTACTCCCAAAACACCATCACCATCATTACATCAAAACATACCACAGACACAACAGCAGTATGTAAATATACAACAACAACAACAAAAGAAAAGGCCCTACCCAAACGGGGAAGACGAGGGAGAGGTAACACCACACAAAAAAAGCAACTACAAAAACTAGCCAAAGGGATTTTTAACCTATCCACACACAGTCTAACTGATGACGAGGTCAGAATTTTGGGTAGGGGCTTGTCTTATTGCCCACCCAACCCTCACAAATTATTTGACTTATTTGTCGATTTAAACAAGTACACCAGGAAGTTATCTCTACAGAGATATTTCTCCATAAAAAACCTCAAAAAAAGGAATGTGGAGGGTATGCCCATCATCACCAACTCTATGAATAGTCAGACACAGACCATTTATGCTGAACCAGATCTATTGATGGAAGATCTATTTGAGGGGTTTATACACACCACATTATTATGGGAATCGTGTTTCTTTCATTTAATTGGCAAGAGTCCATGAGCTAGTGACGTATGGGATATACATTCCTACCAGGAGGGGCAAAGTTTCCCAAACCTCAAAATGCCTGTAAATACACCCCCCACCACACCCACAATTCAGTTTTTACAAACTTTGCCTCCTATGGAGGTAGTGAAGTAAGTTTGTGCTAGATTTCTACGTTGATATGCGCATCTCAGCATGCTGAAGCCCGGTTCCTCTCAGAGTGCAGTGAATGACAGAGGGATGTGAAGGGAGTATTACCTATTGAATACAATGGTCATCCTAACGGGGATCTATTTCATAGGTTCTCTATTATCGGTCGTAGAGATTCATCTCCTACCTCCCTTTTCAGATCGACGATATACTCTTATATACCATTACCTCTACTGATTCTCGTTTCAGTACTGGTTTGGCTATCTACTTTCTCTTGTAAGGTGTATCCAGTCCACGGATCATCCATTACTTGTGGGATATTCTCCTTCCCAACAGGAAGTTGCAAGAGGATCACCCACAGCAGAGCTGCTATATAGCTCCTCCCCTAAATGCCATATCCAGTCATTCTCTTGCAACTCTCAACAAGCATGGAGGTAGTAAGAGGAAAGTGGTGAAATGTAGCTGTTATTTTGCTTCAATCAAAAGTTTTTTATTTTTAAATGGTACCGGAGTTGTACTATTTTGTCCCAGGCAGAAAAATAGAAGAATCTGCCTGTGATTTCTATGATCTTAGCAGGTTGTAACTAAGATCCATTGCTGTTCTCACACATGACTGAAGAGAGAGGTAACTTCAGCGCGGGAATGGCGTGCAGGTTATCCTGCTATGAGGTATGTGCAGTTAAGATTTTTTCTAGAAGATGTGAATGCTAGAAAATGCTGCTGATACCAAAATTATGTAAGGTAAGCCTGAATACAGTGATTTAATAGCGACTGGTATCATGCTTACTTTCTGAGGTAATACTCTTTTATATTTACAATATAAAACGTTTGCTGGCATGTTTGAACGTTTTTATATATACTTTGGTGATGAAACTTTATTGGGGCCTAGTTTTTTCTACATGGCTGGCTTAAATTTGCCTAGAAACAGTTTCCTGAGGCTTTCCACTGTGTTACTATGAGTGGGAGGGGCCTAATTTAGCGCTTTTTTGCGCAGTAACTTTTACAGACTGAGACATCCAGCTTCCTCCAGGAGTCCCCTGAATGCTATAGGACATCTCTAAAGGGCTCTTAGGCTTTCCAAAATCGTTTGTTGGGGAAGGTAGGCCCACAGCAAGGCTGTGGCAGTTTGGTGTGACTGTTAAAAAACGTCTATATCGTTTTTTTAAACCGTTTTTTTAAACCGTTTTTTGAACTAAGGGGTTAATCATCCATTTGCAAGTGGGTGCAATGCTCTGTTAGCTTATTATACACACTGTAAACATTTCGTTTGATTTACTGCCTTTTTTCACTATTTTTCAAATTCTGACAAAATTTGTTTCTCTTAAAGGCACAGTACCGTTTCTTATATTTGCTTGTTAACTTGATTTAAAGTGTTTTCCAAGCTTGCTAGTCTCATTGCTAGTCTGTACAAACATGTCTGACATAGAGGAAACTCCTTGGTCATTATGTTTAAAAGCCATGGTGGAACCCCCTCTTAGAATGTGTACCAAATGTACTGATTTCACTTTAAACAATAAAGATCATATTATGTCTTTAAAAAATTTATCACCAGAGGAATCTGACGAGGGGGAAGTTATGCCGACTAACTCTCCCCACCTGTCAGATCCTTTGACTTCCGCTCAAGGGACTCACGCTCAAATGGCGCCAAGTACATCTAGGGCGCCCATAGCGTTTACTTTACAAGATATGGTGGCAGTCATGGATAATACACTGTCAGCGGTATTAGCCAGACTACCTGAATTTAGAGGAAAGCGAGATAGCTCTGGAGTTGGACGAAATACAGAGCATACTGACGCTTTAAGAGCTATGTCTGATACTGCCTCACAATATGCAGAAGCTGAAGAATGAGAGCTTCTTTCTGTGGGTGATGTTTCTGACTCAGGGAAGATGATGCAACCTGATTCTGATATCTCTACATTTAAATTTAAGCTTGTACACCTCCGCGTGTTACTCAGGGAGGTTTTAGCTGCTCTGAATGACTGTGATACAATTGCAGTGCCAGAAAAATTGTGTAGACTGGATAAATACTATGCAGTGCCGGTGTGCACTGATGTTTTTCCAATACCTATAAGGTTTACAGAAATTATTACTAAGGAATGGGATAGACCAGGTGTGCCGTTCTCTCCCCCTCCTATTTTTAGAAAAATGTTTCCAATAAACGCCACCACACGGGACTTATGGCAGACAGTTCCTAAGGTGGAGGGAGCAGTTTCTACTCTAGCAAAGCGTACTACTATCCCTGTCGAGGACAGTTGTGCTTTCTTAGATCCAATGGATAAAAAGTTAGAGGGTTACCTTAAGAAAATGTTTATTCAACATGGTTTTATCCTGCAGCCCCTTGCATGCATTGCTCCTGTCACTGCTGATGCTGCAACGTTCTGGTTTGAGTCTCTGGAAGAGGCTTTACAGGTAGCGACTCCATTGGATGACATACTTGATAAGCTTAGAGCACTTAAGCTAGCCAATTCTTTTTTTTCTGATGCCATTGTTCATTTGACTAAACTAACGGCTAAGAATTCTGGTTTTGCTATCCAGGCGTGCAGAGCGCTATGGCTTAAATCATGGTCAGCTGACGTTACTTCCAAGTCTAAGCTGCTTAACATTCCCTTCAAGGGGCAGACCCTATTCGGGGCTGGTTTGAAGGAGATTATTGCTGATATCACTGGAGGAAAAGGTCATGCTCTTCCTCAGGATAGGTCCAAATCAAGGGCCAAACAGTCTAATTTTCGTGTCTTTCGAAACTTCAAGGCAAGTGCGGCATTAACTTCCTCTAATGCAAAACATGAGGGAACTTTTGCTCAGTCCAAGACGGTCTGGAGACCTAACCAGACCTGGAACAAAGGTAAGCAGGCCAAAAAGCCTGCTGCTGCCTCTAAGACAGCATGAAGGAACGGCCCCCTATCCGGTAACGGATCTAGTAGGGGGCAGACTTTCGCTCTTCGCCCAGGCGTGGGCAAGAGATGTCCAGGATCCCTGGGCGTTGGAAATTATATCCCAGGGATATCTTCTGGACTTCAAGGCTTCCCTCCCCCAAAAGAGAGATTTCACCTTTCACAATTATCTGCAAACCAGATAAAGAGAGAGGCATTCTTACACTGTGTACAAGACCTCCTAATTATGGGAGTGATCCATCCAGTTCCAAAGGAGGAACAAGGACAGGGATTTTACTCAAATCTGTTTGTGGTTCCCAAAAAAGAGGGAACCTTCAGACCAATTTTGGATCTAAAGATCTTAAACAAATTCCTCAGAGTTCCATCATTCAAGATAAAGACTATTCGTACCATCCTACCTATGATCCAGGAGGGTCAATACATGACTACAGTGGATTTAAAGGATGCTTATCTTCACATTCCGATACACAAAGATGATCATCGGTTTCTCAGGTTTGCCTTCCTAGACAGGCATTACCAGTTTGTAGCTCTTCCCTTTGGGTTAGCTACAGCCCCAATAATTTTTACGAAGGTTCTGGGGTCGCTTCTGGCGGTTCTAAGGCTGCGGGGCATAGCAGTGACCCCTTATTTAGACGACATCCTGATTCAGGCGTCAAACTTCCAAATTGCCAAGTCTCATACGGACATAGTGATGGCATTTCTGAGGTCGCATGGGTGGGAGGTGAACGAGGAAACGAGTTCTCTATCCCCCCTCACAAGAGTTTCCTTCCTAGGGACTCTGATAGATTCTGTAGAAATGAAAATTTACCTGACGGAGTCCAGGTTATCAAAACTTCTAAATTCCTGCCGTGTTCTTTATTTTATTCCTCGCCCTTCGGTGGCTCAGTGCATGGAAGTAATCGGCTTAATGGTAGCGGCAATGGACATAGTGCCGTTTGCACCCCTACATCTCAGACCGCTGCAACTCTGCATGCTCAGTCAATGGAATGGGGATTACACAGATTTGTCCCCTCTACTAAATCTGGATCAAGAGACCAGGGATTCTCTTCTCTGGTGGCTATCTCGGGTCCATCTGTCCAAAGGTATGACCTTTCGCAGGCCAGTTTGGACAATTGTAACGACAGATGCCAGCCTTCTAGGTTGGGGTGCAGTCTGGAACTCCCTAAAGGCTCAGGGATCGTGGACTCAGGAGGAGTCACTCCTTCCAATAAATATCCTGGAACTGAGAGCGATATTCAATGCTCTTCAGGCTTGGCCTCAGTTAGCAACTCTGAGGTTCATCAGATTTCAGTCGGACAACATCACGACTGTGGCTTACATCAACCATCAAGGGGGAACAAGGAGTTCCCTAGCGATGTTAGAAGTCTCAAAGATAATTCGCTGGGCAGAGATTCACTCTTGCCACCTATCAGCTATCCATATCCCAGGTGTAGAGAACTGGGAGGCGGATTTTCTAAGTCGACAGACTTTTCATCCGGGGGAGTGGGAGCTCCATCCGGAGGTGTTTGCACAATTGATTCATCGTTGGGGCAAACCAGAACTGGATCTCATGGCGTCTCGCCAGAACGCCAAGCTTCCTTGTTACGGATCCAGGTCCAGGGACCCCAAGGCAACGCTGATAGATGCTCTAGCAGCACCTTGGTCCTTCAACCTGGCTTATGTGTTTCCACCGTTTCCTCTGCTCCCTCGTCTGATTGCCAAGATCAAGCAGGAGAGAGCGTCGGTGATCTTGATAGCGCCTGCGTGGCCACACAGGACTTGGTATGCAGATCTGGTGGACATGTCATCCTTTCCACCATGGACTCTGCCACTGAGACAGGACCTTCTACTTCAAGGTCCTTTCAACCATCCAAATCTAATTCCTCTGAGGCTGACTGCCTGGAGATTGAACGCTTGATTTTATCAAAGCGTGGTTTCTCCGAGTCAGTCATTGATACCTTAATTCAGGCACGAAAGCCTGTCACCAGGAAAATCCATCATAAGATATGGCGTAAATATCTTTATTGGTGATAATCCAAGGGCTACTCATGGAGTAAAGTCAGGATTCCCAGGATATTATCTTTTCTCCAAGAAGGATTGGAAAAAGGACTGTCAGCTAGTTCCTTAAAGGGTCAGATTTCTGCGCTGTCTATTCTTTTGCACAAGCGTCTGGTGGTTGTTCCAAACGTTCAGGCATTTTGTCAGGCTTTAGTTAGAATCAAGCCTGTGTTTAAACCTGTTGCTCCACCTTGGAGCTTAAATTTGGTTCTTAAAATTCTTCAGGGGGTTCCGTTTGAACCTCTTCATTCCATAGATATCAAACTTTTATCTTGGAAAGTTCTTTTTTTGGTAGCTATTTCCTCGGCTCGTAGAGTTCCGAGTTATCTGCCTTACAATGTGATTCTCCTTACCTGATCTTCCATGCAGATAAGGTAGTTCTGCGTACCAAACCTGGGTTTTTACCTAAGGTGGTATCTAATAAGAATATCAATCAAGAGATTGTTGTTCCGTCTTTGTGTCCTAATCCTTCTTCAAAGAAGGAACGTCTATTACACAATCTGGACGTGGTTCGTACTTTAAAGTTTTACTTACAAGCTACTAAAGATTTTCGTCAAACATCTGCTTTGTTTGTTGTCTACTCTGGACAGAGGAGAGGTCAAAAGGCTTCGGCAACCTCTCTTTCTTTTTGGCTAAGAAGCATAATCCGTTTAGCCTATGAGACTGCTGGCCAGCAGCCTCCTGAAAAGATTACAGCTCATTCTACTAGAGCTGTGGCTTCCACATGGGCCTTTAAAAATGAGGCTTCTGTTGAACAGATTTGCAAGGCGGCGACTTGGTCTTCGCTTCATACTTTTTCAAAATTCTACAAATTTGATACTTTTGCTTCTTCGGAGGCTATTTTTGGGAGAAAGGTTTTACAGGCAGTGGTACCTTCCGTTTAAGTACCTGCCTTGTCCCTCCCTTCATCCGTGTACTTTAGCTTTGGTATTGGTATCCCACAAGTAATGGATGATCCGTGGACTAGATACACCTTACAAGAGAAAACATAATTTATGCTTACCTGATAAATTTATTTCTCTTGTGGTGTATCCAGTCCACGGCCCGCCCTGTCATTTTAAGGCAGGTATTTTTTTATTTTAAACTACAGTCACCACTGCACCCTATGGTTTCTCCTTTCTCTGCTTGTTTTCAGTCGAATGACTGGATATGGCAGTTAGTGGAGGAGCTATATAGCAGCTCTGCTGTGGGTGATCCTCTTGCAACTTCCTGTTGGGAAGGAGACTATCCCACAAGTAATGGATGATCCGTGGACTGGATACACCACAAGAGAAATAAATTTATCAGGTAAGCATAAATTATGTTTTATGTAGATGAGTGTCTTTTGGTAAGTATGTTTTCTTTTATTTAAGACACTCTCAGCTATGGTGTGGCACTTTATATGTAAAGTTCTAAATATATGTTTTGTACTTATATTTGCCATGATTCAGGTTAATCAGTATATTTCCTTCTTACAGACTGTCAGTTTCATTTTGGGAAATGCATATAAAAAAAAAAAAAAAAAAAAAAAAACAATTTTTTCTTACCTGAAAATTTTTCAAATTGACTTTCGTTTCTAAATTGCGGGCTGTTATGCTCGCGGGAGCGCAAAATGCTATAATTTATTGCGTCATTTTTGGCGCAAGACTTTTTTGGCACGACAATTACGTTTGTTGACGTAATTTCGTCATTTCCGGAGTCTTAGTTGACGCCGAGAGTTTTCACGTAGTTGCGTCATCTATGACGCTCGTGTTTGTTGCATACGTTCTTGGCGCCAAAAAATATTTTGTCAGTTGTGGGCGTCATACTTGGCGCCAGATTTTTGACATTATTTAAGTCCTTATTTCATTTTGCTTCTGGTTTCCAGAGGCTTATTTTGTTTGCATTTTTTCCCATTCCTGAAACTGTCATATAAGGAAATTGATCATTTTGCTTTATATGTTGTTTTTTTCTATTAGATATTGCAAGATGTCTCAATCTGACCCTGTCTCAGAATCTACTTCTGGAATGCTGCTGCCTGATGTCGGTTCTACCAAAGCTAAGTGCATTTGTTGTAAACTTGTGGTAACTGTTCCTCCGGCTGTAGTTTGTGTTAGTTGTCATGATAAACTTTCAAACGCAGACAATATTTCCATTAGTAGTAATCCATTACCTGTTGTTGTTCCTTCAACATCTAATGTTCAGGATATTCCTGTTAATGTGAGAGAATTTGTTTCTAATTCTATTCAGAAGGCTCTGTCTGTTATACCACCTTCTAATAAACGTAAAAGGTCTATTAAAACTTCTCATAAATTCGATACATTTTTAAGTGACCGACAGCATTCTGATTTATCTATCTCTGATGAGGATCTATCTGGTTCAGAAGATTCTGCCTCAGATATTGACACTGACAAATCTTCCTACTTATTTAAAATGGAGTATATTCGTTCCTTATTAAAAGAGGTGTTGATTGCATTAGATATGGAGGACACTAGTCCTCTTGATATTAAAACCAGTAAAGGTTTAAATTCGGTTTTTAAACCTCATGTAGTTATTCCAGAGGTTTTTCCAGTTCCTGATGCTATTTCAGATGTAATTTCTAGGGAATGGAATAGTCTGGGTACTTCATTCACTCCTTCTTCAAGGTTTAAGAAACTGTATCCTTTGCCGACTGATAGCTTGGAGTTTTGGGGAAAGATCCCCAAAGTTGATGGGGCCATCTCTACTCTTGCAAAGCGTACTACTATTCCTACGGCAGATAGTACTTCTTTTAAAGATCCTTTAGATAGGAAGCTTGAATCTTATCTAAGGAAGGCTTATTTATGTTCAGGTCATCTTGTTAGGCCTGCTATTTCTTCGGCTGATGTTGCTGCGGCTTCAACTTTTTGGTTGGAAACGTTAGCGCAACAAGTACCAGATCATAATGTGTATAGCATTGTTAAGCTAATTCAACATGCTAATAATTTCATTTGTGATGCCATTTTTTATATCATTAGAATTGATGTCAGGTATATGTCCTTAGCTATTTTAGCTAGAAGAGCTTTATGGCTTAAATCTTGGAATGCTGATATGACTTCTAAATCAAAATTGCTATCTCTTTTTCTAAGGTAATAAATTATTTGGTTCTCAGTTGGATTCTATTATTTCAACTGTCACTGGGGGGAAGGGAGCTTTTTTGCCTCAGGATAAAAAATCTAAGGGCAAATTTAGGGCTGCTAACCGTTTTCGTTCCTTTCGTCAGAATAAGGAACAGAAACCTGACCCTTCCCCTAAAGGAACGGTTTCCAATTGGAAGCCTTCTCCAGTCTGGAATAAATCCAAGCCATTTAAAAAATCAAAATCAGCCCCCAAGTCCGCATGAAGGTGTGGCCCTCATTCCAGCGCAGCTGATAGGGGGCAGACTAAGATTTTACAAGGATGTTTGGCTCAATTCAATCCAAAATCATTGGATGCAGAACATTGTTTCTCAAGGGTACAGAATAGGTTTCAAAGTAAGACTGCCTGTGAGAAGTTTCTTTCTCTCACGCATTCCAGTGAACCCAGTAAAGGCTCAGGCTTTCCTGAAGTGTGTTTCAGACCTGGAGTTATCTGGGGTAATTGTGCCAGTTCCTTTTCAGGAACGGTGTCTGGGGTTTTATTCAAATCTGTTCATTGTTCCAAAGGAGAAGAATTCCTTAAGACCATTTCTGGATCTAAAAATTTTGAATCGTTATGTAAGAATACCAACATTCAAGATGGTGACTATAAGGACTATTCTGCCTTTTGTTCAGCAAGGGCATTATATGTCCACAATAGACTAACAGGATGCATATCTTCATATTCCGATTCATCCAGATCACTATTAGTTTCTGAGATTCTCTTTTCTAGACAAGCATTACCAATTTGTTGCTCTTCCTTTTGGCCTAGCAACAGCTCCAAGGATCTTTTCAAAGGTTCTCTGTGCCCTACTCTCTGTAATCAGAGAGCGGGGTATTGCGGTGTTTCCTTATTTGGACGATATCTTGGTACTTGCTCAGTCTTTACATTCTGCAGAATCTCACACAAATCAACTAGTGTTGTTTCTTCAAAGACATGGTTGGAGGATCAATTTACCAAAAAGTTCCTTGATTCCTCAGACAAGGGTAACCTTTTTAGGATTCCATATAGATTCAGTATCCATGACTTTGTCTCTAACAGACAAAAGACGTCTGAAATTGGTTTCAGCTTGTCGGAACCTTCAGTAGCTATGTGCATGGAGATTTTAGGTCTCATGACTGCAGCATCGGACGCGATCCCCTTTGCTCCTTTTCACATGAGACCTCTTCAGCTTTATATGCTGAGCCAATGGTGCAGGGATTATATAAAGATATCACAATTAATTTCCTTAAATCCCAATTTTCGACTATCTCTGACTTGGTGGTTAGATCACCATCGTTTAGTTCAAGGGGCCTCTTTTGTTCGTCCAACCTGGACTGTGATTACAACAGATGCGAGTCTTTCAGGTTGGGGAGCTGTCTGGGGATCTCTGACAGCACAGGGGGTTTGGAAATCTCAAGAGGCGAGATTACCAATCAATATTTTGGAACTCCGTGCGATTCTCAGAGCTCTTCAGTTTTGGCCTCTTCTGAAGAGAGAACCGTTTATTTGTTTTCAGACAGACAATGTCACAACCGTGGCGTATGTCAATCATCAAGGTGGGACTCACAGTCCTCAAGCTATGAAAGAAGTATCTCGGTGTAATGTTAAAGATACTATGTTGTAGTATGAAAAATATATGAATGAATCACAACTGCTGAGTAAAAAGGATTTGTAGCAAGGTTTAAACTAGATAATAACATGGATTACTAAAGGAAGTAATGTCAGAATCCGAGTATAAACTTTGCAAGTTTGTTATATGGTTAAATAGGATTAGATATTTCTATAGCTGTATCAAGTAAATGATTATTGGAGGAACAACAGAAAAACCATGACTATAACCAAAAAGAAAAAATGAAACAGTGTTAACACAAAAATTAGCTACAATGAAAGTAAAAAGCTTTACCACAATATATCAGGAATTATGGCAAGTATGTGTAGCAGTTATTACAAAAAAAAGATAATAGCATGAAAAATAAGTAAGCGGTTACAGACTGTACCTTGAGGGTAAACAAAGTATTGAGAAAGTTTAAGGAAAAATCTCACGGCTTGAGTAGGTGAAGCGGTTGCAGCGCTGATGCCGAAAATGTTGGCGTGTGACGTCACAGCTCCACGATGCAGGGCGGAGGATTAGGCTGAATGAAGCAAGCTGACAGCAACGGCTTGAGAGAAAATGACAATCCGGTAACAAAAGATGTAGGCTGGTTTCAGCAAGAAAAGTTTAGTGAATCCACAAAAGAATAATTTAGGTTGAAATCCAATGAGGTAAATTAGTGCTCAGTTTGAATCACACTATGGTCAGTGGAAAACAATAACAAGCAAAGTGGAGAGGGGGGAGGAGGCTTAAATAGCATAGCAGGTAAATTGATCAGAGAATTAAAGGGATATACACAGTACAAGTAACTGGTTATTATTAAACAATATGTAAACGTGACAGAATGCTCCCCTAAATGATCCACTCCGTGGATCAGGGATGAGGGCGATCCGGATTCTGTTGATGGAATTGCGAGATGAGTCTGGGGGCAGATATATTGACAGCTGGCTCCCAAGAGTCATGTTCTGAAGTGTAGCCTTTCCATCTTATCAGATACTGTAAGTTACCCCTATACATTCTAGAGTCAAGTATGGATTTAACCTCATATTCAATGTTGGGATCAATGGAGATAGGAGGAATACTTTGGCGTGAAGTGGCATCACGTACAGAACGGTAGGGTTTTAGTAGGGAAACATGGAAGGTTGGGTGTATTTTCAAAGTGCTAGGTAATTGTAACCGAACTGCATTCTCATTTATGATTTTGATTATCTGAAAAGGTCCAATGAATAAAGGTGAAAGTTTTTTGCTAGGAGTATTAAGATGTAAGTTTTTGGTTGAGAGCCAAACTAAATCTCCAAGGGAATACCGTGGTGGAGCCATCCTTCTTAAATCGTAATAAAGTTTCTGTTTGGTTTTAGCTTGTTCAATAGCGTTCTTGACTTTTGTAAAATTAGAAGTGATGGAAGTTGTTAAATCAGAGATATATGGTAATGAACTTATTTGGGGTAGTAGTTGAAATGTTGGATGGAATCCATAGTTAATGAAGAATGGAGTCTGGTTGGTTGTGGAATGTACTGTGTTGTTGAATGTAAATTCAGCGTAGGGCAGATGTTGAGACCAAGAGTGTTGGTCGACATGACAATAAGACCTTAGGAATTGTTCAATGCTTTGGTTAGACCTTTCAGTCTGTCCATTAGTCTGAGGATGATAAGAGGTTGAAAGTCTTTTGTCAATATTGAAAATCTTGCAAAATTCAGTCCAGAGAGAACTAGTAAACTGGGAACCACGGTCTGTTAAAATGCGTCGAGGGAGACCGTGAAGTCTGAAGACGTGTAATAGGAGCAGTTGTATAGTTTCGGCAGCGCTAGGTAGCTTGTGGTACGGTATAAGATGTATCATCTTACTGAATAAGTCCACCACGAAAAGGATAGTGGTATAATTGGAGGATCTGGGGAGATCAACGACATAATCCAAGGCTATGTCGGCCCAAGGTCGTGATGGAGTAGGTAAAGGCATGAGTAAGCCATAGGGTCTATGTTTTGATCTTTTAGTGGTGGCACAAACTGAACAGGAGTTAATGTATTTCATTATGTCGGTATTCATATCAGGCCACCAGTAACTCCTTTTGATAAGCTCTTGTGTCTTGTGGATTCCGGTATGTCCCGCAAATAAGGATTCATGAGCTGAATGTAATATCAAATCTCTGATGGAAGGGGGTACATATAACTTCTCATCAAAATAATAGAGGGAATCCTGTTTCATTTGTAACTGTTGAAGAGGCTTAGTTTGGTCTTTATGTTGTTCTTCTCTTAGGAATGGAATAGAATCAATGAGAAACAGGTATTTATTCTCTGGGATTACAGATTCTTTTGGAAGACAGAGATCAGAGGAAGTAGGCAGTCGTGAGAGAGCATCTGCCTTCTTGTTCTTACTAGCCGGTCTGTAAGTGATAAGGAAATCAAATCTGGAGAAATACAAATTCCAACGAACATGTCTTGCAGTGAGGGTTTTCGTACTTTTGAGGTACTGTAAATTCCTGTGATCAGTATACACTATGGTGGGGTATGTGACACCTTCAAGGAGATGACGCCACTGTTCAAAAGCAACCTTGATAGCCAGTAATTCTTTGTCACCCACGGGGTAATGCAACTCAGGAGCCGTCAAACATCTTGAATAAAAAGCTACGGGATGTAGAGGTTTCTTTAGATGTTCTCTTTGTGAAAGAACGGCTCCAATAGCATAATCGGAGGCATCGACCTCTAGTACATATTGGAGTTGGTTGTTAGGGTAACGTAATATAGGTGCAGAAGTAAATTTTTGTTTTAGGAGATCAAAAGCCTTTTGGGATTCAGCAGTCCAGATGAACTTAACATTTGATTTTGTGAGGTTGGTAAGTGGTTTGGCAATTGCTGCAAAATTTTTTATAAATTTTCGATAAAAATTTGCAAAGCCAAGGAAGCTTTGTACCTGTTTCTTATTATTTGGCTCTGGCCACTGTCTTATGGTAGTGATTTTTGAGTCATCCATCTGTATGCCAAATTCCGAAATCTGATAACCAAGAAAGGTGATCTGGTTTGTATGAAATATACATTTCTCGGCTTTAGCATATAAAGAGTGTGAGCGTAGGCGTGATAATACCTGTCTGACGTGTTTTATGTGATCTTCTAATGTTTTTGAATAGATCAAAATATCATCAAGATAGATTACAATATAAGTGTCAAGGATATCTTTGAAAATATCGTTAATAAAGTGTTGGAAGGTTGCCGGGGCGTTGCAGAGACCGAATGGCATGACGGTATATTCGTACAAGCCATAACGAGTACGAAATGCCGTCAGCCATTCGTCTCCAGCCCTCATCCGGACGAGATTATATGCACCTCGAAGGTCAAGTTTAGTGAAGACCTTGGCACCTTCCAAACGCTCAATTAGCTCTGAAATAAGGGGCAAAGGATACCGGTTTTTAACGGTAACCTTGTTAAGCTGCCGGTAGTCCACTATGGGTCTTAAACTGCCATCTTTATTTTTTACAAAAAACATACCGGCCGCAGCGGGAGAAGTAGATGGTCTGATGAACCCCTTCTGTAGATTTTCTTCAATATATGATTTTAAGTGTTCCAGTTCAGGTTTGGACAACGGGAACACATGACCGCAAGGTATGACTGCACCTGGTAATTAATCAATAGGGCAGTCATAAATACGATGCGGCGGTAGATTTTGAGATTCTTTTTTACTGAAAACATCAATAAAATCAGCATAAACATCAGGTATCTCTATATCAGTGGAGATTTGAGGTGGTTGTAGAAGCAGGGTAGGGTAGCAAGTGGATAAGCAATACTCAGAATTAAGCTTTACACTTAGATCTGACCATGAAATCAGAGGGTTATGTAATTTTAACCATTGTAGGCCTAAAATGAGAGGGAAGACGGGGGATGTAATGACATCAAAAGAAATGTACTCCCTATGGTGGTCTGGTGTGGATAGGAGCAATGGTATTGTTTCATACATTACCGGTCCAGAGGACAAAACCTCCCCATCAATACCCCTTAAAGGTACAGGAGCCTTTTTTTTTATAAGTGGAATTTTATTTTTTGTGGCAAAAGACACATCAATGTAAGAAGCAGAAGCACCAGAGTCAATTATCCCTGAAACGTTCACTCGAAGTTGATCCCACTGCAAGAGAAGGCATAGGTTACAGTAGCTTGCAGAGTGTGACACAGCATTTAAGGAATAAAAAGGATGGGAATTCTTACCCTTATTCTGTTTCTGGAGAATGGGACAGGCCTTGACAGTATGCTCTTCTGATGCACAGTACATGCATAGATTCTGGGAACGCCTTCTTAACTTTTCTTGATTGCTTAATGGGCCTTTAAGAAACCCAATTTCCATAGGTTCAGTGGTGTTTTTAACATGAGAATATGTTGGTAAAGTAGGGTTTTGTTTTTTATGTGTTGGTTCATGATATCCTTTCTCGTTTTGTCTCTCCCTAAGTCTTCTGTCAATACTGATACTAAGATTAATTAGTTCCTCCAAAGTGTGAGGAATTTCAATGCGAGAAAGCTCGTCTTTAATAGATTCTGACAAACCCAGTCTGAACTGATTTTTTAGAGACAAATTATTCCATTGAGTGTCAGTAGCTAGCCTCTTAAAATCTGCAATGTAATCTTCTACATCTCTTCTTCTCTGTTTAAGAGAGCGCATTGCAGTTTCAGCGGTTAATTGTTTGTAAGGGTCGTCATAAAGCTGACCAAGGGTAGAAAAGAAAGAATCTAGAGAGTTAAGTATATCATCGTTTGTTTCCAGGAAGGAATTAGCCCAACTTCTGGGTTCTGCTCTTAAGTAGGAAATGGTAGTCATCACCTTAACTCTGTCAGTGGGATATGTGTATGGTTTTAGTGCAAACAACAGAAGACAAGCGTTTTTAAAATCTCTAAATTGTTTTCTATCCCCTGAGAATACATCTGGGAGACTAACTTGTGGTTCCTGGAACCGGGTTCTACTATCTACAAAGTCTTTAATATAAGTTTTCAGTCCCTGGTTTTCTTGTTTGAGGGTATTGAGGCCATCAGTTAAGGCATCCACTTTTTGAGAGAGAGTTTGTATCTGATTAGACATCTCAGCTGGATCCATATTTTAGGGCTTGTTATTCTGTAATGTTAAAGATACTATGTTGTAGTATGAAAAATATATGAATGAATCACAACTGCTGAGTAAAAAGGATTTGTAGCAAGGTTTAAACTAGATAATAACATGGATTACTAAAGGAAGTAATGTCAGAATCCGAGTATAAACTTTGCAAGTTTGTTATATGGTTAAATAGGATTAGATATTTCTATAGCTGTATCAAGTAAATGATTATTGGAGGAACAACAGAAAAACCATGACTATAACCAAAAAGAAAAAATGAAACAGTGTTAACACAAAAATTAGCTACAATGAAAGTAAAAAGCTTTACCACAATATATCAGGAATTATGGCAAGTATGTGTAGCAGTTATTACAAAAAAAAGATAATAGCATGAAAAATAAGTAAGCGGTTACAGACTGTACCTTGAGGGTAAACAAAGTATTGAGAAAGTTTAAGGAAAAATCTCACGGCTTGAGTAGGTGAAGCGGTTGCAGCGCTGATGCCGAAAATGTTGGCGTGTGACGTCACAGCTCCACGATGCAGGGCGGAGGATTAGGCTGAATGAAGCAAGCTGACAGCAACGGCTTGAGAGAAAATGACAATCCGGTAACAAAAGATGTAGGCTGGTTTCAGCAAGAAAAGTTTAGTGAATCCACAAAAGAATAATTTAGGTTGAAATCCAATGAGGTAAATTAGTGCTCAGTTTGAATCACACTATGGTCAGTGGAAAACAATAACAAGCAAAGTGGAGAGGGGGGAGGAGGCTTAAATAGCATAGCAGGTAAATTGATCAGAGAATTAAAGGGATATACACAGTACAAGTAACTGGTTATTATTAAACAATATGTAAACGTGACACTCGGATACTTGCATGGGCAGAATCCAGCTCCTGTCTAATCTCTGTGGTCCATATCCCAGGTATAGACAATTGGGAAGCGGATTATCTCAGTCGCCAGACTTTACATCCGGGAGAGTGGTCTCTTCACCCAGATGTGTTTTTTCAGATTGTTCAGATGTGGGGGCTTCCAGAAATAGATCTGATGGCTTCTCATCTAAACAGGAAACTTCCCAGGTATCTGTCCAGGTCCAGGGATCCTCAGGCGGAAGCAGTGGATGCGTTGTCACTTCCTTGGAGTTCTCAACCTGCTTATATCTTTCCGCCTCTAGTTCTTCTTCCAAGAGTGATTTCCAAAATCATAATGGAGCGTTCATTTGTACTGCTGGTGGCTCCAGCATGGCCACACAGGTTTTGGTATGCGGATCTTGTTCGGATGTCCAGTTGTCAACCTTGGCCACAGTTCAGGCCAGACCTTCTATCTCAAGGCCCATTTTTCCATCAGGATCTAAAATCGTTAAATTTGAAGGTATGGAGATTGAACGCTTAGTGCTTAGTCATAGAGGTTTCTCTGACTCAGTGATTAATACTATGTTGCAGGCTTGCAAATCTGTGTCTAGAAAGATTTATTACCGAGTTTGGAAGACTTACATTTCATGGTGTTCTTCTCATAAATTTTCTTGGCATTCTTTTACAATTCCTAGAATTTTACAGTTTCTTCAGGATGGTTTGGATAAGGGTTTGTCTGCAAGTTCCTTGAAAGGACAAATCTCTGTTCTTTCTGTTCTGTTCCACAGAAAAATTGCTAATCTTCCTGATATTCATTGTTTTGTACAGGCTTTGGTTCGTATCAAGCCTGTCATTAAGTCAATCTCTCCTCCTTGGAGTCTTAATTTGGTTTTGAGGGCTTTACAGGCTCCTCCGTTTGAGCCTATGCATTCTCTGGTCATTAAATTACTTTCTTGGAAAGTATTGTTCCTTTTGGCCATCTCTTCTGCTTGAAGAGTTTCTGAATTATCTGCTCTTTCTTGTGAGTCTCCTTTTCTGATTTTTCATCAGGATAAGGCAGTTTTGCGGACTTCATTTCAATTTTTACCTAAAGTTGTGAATTCCAACAACATTAGTAGAGAATTTGTTGTCCCTTCGTTGTGTCCTAATCCTAAGTATTCTTTGGAGAGATCTTTACATTCTTTGGATGTGGTAAGAGCTTTGAAATATTATGTTGAAGATACTAAAGATTTCAGAAATACTTCTAGTCTATTTGTTATCTTTTCTGGTTCTAGGAAAGGTCAGAAGGTTTCTGCCATTTCTTTGGCATCTTGGTTAAAGCTTTTGATTAAATGCCTGCCTCAGAGGATTAAGGCTCATTCTACTAGGTCAGTTTCTACTTCTTGGGCTTTTAAGAATGAAGTTTCTGTTGAACAGATTTGCAAAGCAGCAACTTGGTCTTCTTTGCATACTTTTACTAAATTCTACCATTTTGATGTTTTCTCTTCTTCAGAAGCAGTTTTTGGTAGAAAAGTACTTCAGGCAGCTGTTTCAGTTTGATTCTTCTGCTTATAATTTCAGTTTTTTTTTCATTATAAAGATTAAAACTTTTGATTTGGGTTGTGGATTCATTTTTCAGCAGAATTGGCTGTCTTTATTTTTATCCCTCCCTCTCTAGTGACTCTTGCGTGGAGTTCCACATCTTGGGTATTTGCTATCCCATACATCACTAGCTCATGGCTTACTCTTGCCAATTACATGAAAGAAAACATAATTTATGTAAGAATTTACCTGATAAATGCATTGGCAAGAGTCCATGAGGCCCACCGTTTTTATGGGGGTTATGATTTTTTTGTATAAAGCACAATTATTCCAATTCCTTGTTGATGCTTTTGCTCCTTTCTTATCACCCCACTTCTTGGCTATTCGTTATAACTGAATTGTGGGTGTGGTGGGGGGTGTATTTATAGGCATTTTGAGGTTTGGGAAACTTTGCCCCTCCTGGTAGGAATGTATATCCCATATGTCACTAGCTCATGGACTCTTGCCAATATGAAAGAAATTAATTTATCAGGTAAATTCTTACATAAATTATGTTTTTAGGAAATTTGTCTTAACTGGGGTATAGTCTTTTTTTTACTATTTGACTTGTTTTTTCTTTGAAAAACTTGCGGGCAAATTTGGCTTGTGAGGGTGCAAAATGCTGTTATTTATTGCGTCATTCTTGGCGCGAGAATTTTTTGGGCACGAATGTGCGTCCATAGTGACGCAAATTCGTCACTTCCTGCATCTTAAGTGACGCTAGGTTGTTTGGCGTGAAATTGTTTGTTATGACACGAGTTGCGTCATTTCTGGATGTTTCTGAACTTCCTTTTGCGTCGTGCATCATATTTGGCGCCAAAAAAATTAGTTTTATTTTACCTCACTTCCTATATGCTCCTTGCCTTCTTTATGCTCAGAGGGCTATGCTTTTTGCTTTTTTGCCAATTTTAGCATTTGCATTTTTCCAATTCCTGAAACTGCTATATGTGGAAATTAGATATTTTTGTTTAAATGTTATTTTTTCTTTTACATTTTACAAGATGTCTCAATCTGATCCTGTCTCAGAAGCTGCTGTAGGAACCATGCTGCCTGAACACAGTTCTACCAAAGCTAAGTGTATCTGTTGTAAGCTAGTGGAGATTATATATCCAGCTGTAGTATGTAACAGTTGTCATGAAAAGCTTTTGCATACAGAAAAGGTTTCTATTAGTGCCAGTACAGTATCTGTTGTTCCTTCAACATCTAAAGTACATGATATCCCTGGTGATATAAAAAATTATATTGCTGATGCAATACAGAAGGCTTTGTCTGCTATTCCTCCTCCTAATAAATGTAAACGGTCTTTTAAAACTTCTCATAAAATTGATTAAATTTCTAATGACCGACAACATACTTGAAATATCCTCCTCTGATGGGGATCTCTCTGATTCAGAAGAGCCTACCTCAGACATTGACACTTACAAATCTACTTATCTTTGCAAGATTGAGTATATTTGTTCCTTGTTAAAGAAGTGTTGGTTACTTTAGATATTGAGGAGTCTAGTCCTCTTGATTTCAAAACTAGTAAACATTTAAATTCGGTTTATAAACCTCCTGTGGTTACTTCTGAGTTTTTTCCAGTTCCTGATGCTATTTCTGATGTGATTAAGCCTGGTACTTCTTTCATTCCTTCTTCTAGGTTTAAAAGGTTGTATCCGTTGCCAGCGGCTAGATTAGAGTTTTGGGAAAAAAATTCCTAAAGTTGATGGGGCTATTTCTACTCTTGCTAAACGTACTACTGTTCCTATGGAAGACAGTACTTCTTTTAAAGATCCTTTAGATAGGAAACTTGAATCTTATCTAAGGAAATCTTATTTATATTCTGGCTATATTCTTAGGCTTGCCATTTCTATGACTGATGTTGCGGCTGCATCAACCTTTTGGTTGGATAGCCTAGCGCAACAGGAAACAGATCCTGATTTGTCTAGCATTGTTCGTTTGCTTCAACATGTTAATCATTTTATCTGTGATGTCATTTTTGATATAATCAAAATTGATGTTAAATCTATGTCTTTAGCTATTTTAGCTAGAAGAGCTTTATGGCTCAAATCTTAGAATGCTGACATGGTATCTAAGTCTAGATTACTATCTCTTTCTTTACACGGTAACAATTTATTTGGTTCTCAGTTGGATTCAATTATTTCAACTAATTGTTTTCGTTCTTTTCAACAAAATAAGGAATAGAAAACCAATCCTTCCCCTAAAGACTCTGGTTCCAATTGGAAACCTTCAAGTTGGAATAAATCCAAGCCTTTTAAGAGACCAAAGCCAGCCCCCAAGTCTACATGAAGGTGCGGCCCCTGATCCAGTTCAGCTGGTGGGGGGCAGATTGAAATTATTCCAAGACATTTGGGCAGATTCTGTTCAAAATCAGTGGATTCAAAGTATTGTCTCTCAAGGGTATCGAATAGGATTCAGAGTAAGACCGTCTGTGAGAAGATTTTTTCTCTCTCATGTTCCAGCAAATCCGGTGAAGGCTCAGGCTTTTCTGAAGTGTGTTTCAGATCTAGAGCTTTCAGGGGTAAACATACCAGTTCCGTTTCAGGAACAGGTTCTGGGGTTTTATTCAAATCTATTCATTGTCCCAAAGAAAGAAAATTCATTCAGGCCAGTTCTGGATCTGAAGTTTTTGAATCGTTTTGTAAGAGTCCCAACTTTCAAGATGGTGACTATAAGGACTATTTTTTGCCTTTTGTTCAGCAAGGTCATTATATGTCCACGATAGACTTACAAGATACATATCTTCACATTCCGATTCATCCAGACCACTATCAGTTTCTGAGATTCTCTTTTCTAGACAAGCATTACCAATATGTTCCTCTTCCATTTGGCCTACCAACTGCTCCAAGGATCTTTTCGAAGGTTCTCGATGCCCTTTTATCTGTAATCAGAGAACAGGATATTGCTGTGTTTCCTAATTTGGACGATATCTTGGTACTAGCTCAGTCTTTACATTTAGCCGAATCTCACACAAATCAACTAGTGTTATTTCTTCAAAGACATGGAGGATCAATTTACCAAAGAGTTTCTTGATTCCTCAGACAAGGGTCACCTTTTTAGGTTTCCAGATAGATTCAGTGCCCATGACTCTGTCCTTAACAGACAAGAGACAATTGAAATTGGTTTCAGCTTGTCGAAACCTTTAGTCTCAATCATTCCCTTCAGTGGCACCGGACGCGATCCCCTTTGCTAGTTTTCATATGAGACCTCTGCAGCTTTGTATGCTTAATGGTGCAGGGATTGTACTCGGATATCACAATTGATATACTTAAATCCCAACATTCAACTCTCTCTGACTTGGTGGTTAGTTCATCATCATCATAATTCAGGGGGACTCTTTAGTTTGTCCAACCTGGACTGTGATCACAACAGATGCAAGTCTTTCAGGTTTGGGAGTCTAATTTCTGCAATACATATCCCAGGTGTAGGATAATTGGGAAGCGGATTATCTCAGCCAATCAGACCTTACATCCGGGGGAGTGGTTTCTCCATCCAGATGTATTTTTTCAGATTGTACAGATGTGGGGTCTTCCAGAAATAGATAGGGCTTCTCATCTAAACAACAAACTTCCCAGGTACCTATCCAGGTCCAGGGATCCTCAGGCGGAGATGGTGAATGCTTTAGCAGTTCCTTGGTTTTACCTACCTGCTTATATCTTTTTGCCTCTAGTTCTTCTTTCAAGAGTGATCTCCAAGATCATTATGGAACAATCGTTTGTGTTTCTGATAGCACCAGCGTGGCCTCACAGGTTTTGGTATGTGGATCTTGTCCGGATGTCCAGTTGCCAGCCTTGGCAACTTCCTCTAAGACCAGACCTTCTGTCTAAAGGGCCGTTTTTCCATCAGGATCTCAAATCATTAAATTTGAAGGTTTGGCAATTGAACGCTTAGTGCTTAGTAATAGAGGTTTCTCTGACTCAGTGATTAATACTATGCTACAGGCTCCTAAGTTCAAGGAAGATTTATTATTGAGTTTGGAAGACCTATATTTCATGGTGTTCTCATAAATTCTCCTGGCATTCTTTTAGAATTCCTAGAATTTTAGTTTCTTCAGGATGGTTTGGATAAAGGTTTGTCTGCAAGTACTTTGAAAGGACAAATCTCTGCTCTTTCTGTTTTATTTCATAGAAATATTCCTAAGTTTCCTGATATTCACTTTTTTGTTCAGGCTTTGGTTCATATCAAGCCTGTCATTTAATCAATCTCTCCTCCTTGGAGTCTTAATTTGGTTTTGAAGACATTGCATGCTTCTCCTTTTGAGCCTATGCATTCTTTGGATATCAAACTACTTTCTTGGAAAGTGTTGTTTCTTTTGGCTATCTCTTAAGCTAGAACAGTTTCCGAATTGTCTGCTCTTGTGAGTCTCCTTTTCTGATTTTTCATCAGGATAAGGCTGTTTTGCG
Source organism: Bombina bombina (assembly GCF_027579735.1). Lineage (NCBI taxonomy): Eukaryota > Metazoa > Chordata > Amphibia > Anura > Bombinatoridae > Bombina > Bombina bombina. The sequence continues at coordinate 367,591,211 of NC_069502.1, forward strand.
GACTTTATTTAAATTTCTTCCTAAGGTTGTGAATTCTATCAACATTAGTAGGGAATTGTTGTTCCTTCCTTGTGTCCTAATCCCAAGAATTCTCTTGAAAGATCTTTGCATTCTTTGGATGTTGTAAGAGCTTTAAATTATTATGTTGAAGCTACTAAAGATTTCAGGAGGACTTCTAGTCTATTTGTTTTCTTCTCTGGTTCAAGGAAAGGTCAGAAAGCTTCTGCCATTTCTTTGGCATCTTGGTTAAAGCTTTTGATTCATAAGGCTTATTTGGAGGCAGGACAGTTCCTGCCTTAGAGGATCAAAGCTCATTCTACTAGATCAGTCTCCACTTCTTGGGCTTTTTAAGAATGAAGCTTCAGTTGATCAGATTTGCAAAGCAGTAACTTGGTTTTCTTTGCATACATTTACTAGATTTTACCATTTTGATGTATTTGCTTCTTCTGAAGCAGTCTTTGGTAGAAAAGTTCTTCAGGCAGCTGTTTCAGTTTGATTCTTCTACTAACATTTTAGTTTTTTTTATTTAAATTTATGAGAACAACTTATTTTTTTTGTGGATTTAATGTTTTCAGCGGAAAATGGCTGTTTTTATTTTATCCCTCCCTTTCTAGTGACTCTTCTGAGGACTTCCACATCTTGGGTATTTCTATCCCATATGTCACTAGCTCATGGACTCTTGCCAATTACATGAAAGAAAACATAATTTATGTAAGAACTTACCTGATAAATTAATTTCTTTCATATTGGCAAGAGTCCATGAGACCCACCCTTTTTCTGGTGGTTATGTTTATTGTATAAAAGCACAATTATATTTCCAGTTCCTCTCTTTTTTTTGTATGCTTTTTTACTCCGTTTTCTTTCACCCCACGACTTGGCTATTTGTTAAACTGAATTGTGGGTGTGGTGAGGGGTGTATTTATAGGCATTTTGAGGTTTGGGAAACTTTGCCCCTCCTGGTAGGATTGTATATCCCATATGTCACTAGCTCATGGACTCATGGAAAGAAATGAATTTATCAGGTATGTTCTTACATAAATTATGTTTTTCCTTTGGAAAATGTGTAATCCTTAATATTTTATAAATAGAGAGATCCTTCCATCGTCAAAAAAAAAATTGCTGTATGTTTGGCCAGAGAATCATTACCATTATAAATTATTGTTGTGATGGTACGAGTCTCAAGAATGTCAGGAGTAATAGTTTACCCTTTAAACCTCATGAAAATGTGTGAGCATGGTACCTGGACAGGTACACATATGTATATCCCTTTGTTGATGTGAAATGGTCCATGCGGATTCTCAACACTTTGGGCCAGATTACGAGTGGAGCGCAGAATTGCGCTTTAGCCAGCACGATATTTACACTCCACTTGTAATAAATACAAGAAGGATATAAAACCTTGGCCGATAATAGAAAAAAACTGGAAAACCTTTAAATGTGTTAAAAATCCGAATATTTTATAAATAAAAGTATACAAATCACATCAATAAATAAAAATACAACAATTAATTTATACACTGTAGGATCCTACAATATTAAAACAGTAAAATGGATTAAATCAATAAATATACCAATGTGTTTCACCACTTTATGGGCTTTATATAAGGGAGATGTCCCTGTCTGTAATACTCCTTTGTGTAGTTATTTAAAAAAAAAAAAAATTAAAGATGCGTTTTTTTTGTTTTGTTTTTTTTTTAAATGAAAGTGGAAGCTTACACTTACGTTTGGGGGAAATTAACCAGAGATCTTTTTTGGAGAGCTAATTGCTTATGTAATGGCTGGTTATTTATCGTGCGCCCATTAACGCGCAAATTTGAACATTTACAGGTGCTCAATAAATTAGCACTCCACTTGTAATCTGGCCCTTGTAGGTATTTATGGCTTCTTTGGCAACGTCAATCTTAGGGATGTGCATTGGGATAACTGATGCAAACTATATCATCTTAGGATAAGGTTTATTTCTTTTATGTAATTAGCAAGAGTCCATGAGCTAGTGACGTATGGGATATACATTCCTACCAGGAGGGGCAAAGTTTCCCAAACCTCAAAATGCCTATAAATACACCCCTCACCACACCCACAAATCAGTTTTACAAACTTTGCCTCCCGTGGAGGTGGTAAAGTAAGTTTGTGCTAGATTCTTCGTTGATATGTGCTTCGCAGCAGGCTGGAGCCCGGTTTTCCTCTCAGTGTGCAGTGAATGTCAGAGGAATGTGAAGAGAGTATTGCCTATTTGAATTCAATGATCTCCTTCTACGGGATCTATTTCATAGGTTCTCTGTTATCGGTCGTAGAGATTCATCTCTTACCTCCCTTTTCAGATCGACGATATACTCTTATATATACCATTACCTCTACTGATTCTCGTTTCAGTACTGGTTTGGCTTTCTACTATATGTAGATGAGTGTCCTGAGTAAGTCTTATTTTTTGTGACACTCTAAGCTATGGTTGGGCACTTTTATATAAAGTTCTAAATATATGTGTTTAAACATTTATTTGCCTTGATTCAGGATGTTCGATATTCCTTATTTCAGAGTCAGTTTCATTATTTGGGATAATGCATATGAATAAATAAATTTTTCTTACCTTAAATTTGACTTTTTTTCCTGTGGGCTGTTAGGCTCGCGGGGGCTGAAAATGCTTCATTTTATTGCGTCATTCTTGGCGCTGACTTTTTTGGCGCAAAAATTTTTCTTTGTCATTTCCGGCGTCATACTTGTCGCCGGAAGTTGCGTTATGTTTTTGACGTTTTTGCGCCAAAAAATGTCGGCGTCACCGGATGTGGCGTCATTTTGGCACCAAAAGCATTTAGGCGCCAAATAATATGGGCGTCTTTTTTGGCGCTAAAAAATATGGGCGTCATTATTGTCTCCACATTATTTAAGTCTAGTTGTTTATTTGCTTCTGGTTGCTAGAAGCTTGTTCATTGGCATTTTTTCCCATTCCTGAAACTGTCATTTAAGGAATTTGATCAATTTTGCTTTATATGTTGTTTTTTCTATTACATATTGCAAGATGTCTCAGATTGACCCTGAATCAGAAGCTACTTCTGGAAAATCACTGCCTGATGCTGGATCTACCAAAGTTAAGTGTATTTGTTGTAAACTTGTGGTAACTGTCCCTCCGGCTGTTGTTTGTGATGAATGTCATGATAAACTTGCTAATGCAGAGAATATTTCCTTTAGTAATGTTCCATTACCTGTTGCTGTTCCATCAACATCTAATACTCAGGGTGTTCCTGTTAATATAAGAGATTTTGTTTCTAAATCTATTAGGAAGGCTATGTCTGTTATTCCTCCTTCCAGTAAACGTAAAAGGTCTTTTAAAACTTCTCATTTTCCAGATGAATTTCTAAATGAACATCATCATTCTGTTTCTGATGATGATTTGTCTGGTTCAGAAGATTCTGTTTCAGAGATTGACACTGATAAATCTTCATATTTATTTAAAATGGAATTTATTCGTTCTTTACTTAAAGAAGTCTTAATTGCATTAGAAATAGAGGAATCTGGTCCTCTTGATACTAAATCTAAACGTTTAAACACGGTTTTTAAACCTCCTGTAGTTATTCCGGAGGTTTTTCCCGTCCCTGATGCTATTTCTGAAGTAATTTCCAGGGAATGGAATAATCTGGGTAATAAATTTACTCCTTCTAAACGGTTTAAGAAATTATATCCTGTGCCATCTGACAGATTAGAGTTTTGGGACAAAATCACTAAGGTTGATGGGGCTATCTCTACTCTTGCTAAACGTACTACTATTCCTACGGCAGATAGTACTTCCTTTAAGGATCCTTTAGATAGGAAAATTGAATCCTTTCTAAGGAAAGCTTATTTATGTTCAGGTAATCTTCTTAGGCCTGCTATATCTTTGGCGGATGTTGCTGCAGCTTCAACTTTCTGGTTGGAGGCTTTAGCACAACAAGTAACAGATCATAATACTCATAGCATTGTTAATCTTCTTCAACATGCTAATAACTTTATTTGTGATGCCATCTTTGACATCATTAGGGTTGATGTCAGGTATATGTCTTTAGCTATTTTAGCTAGAAGAGCTTTATGGCTTAAAACTTGGAATGCTGATATGTCTTCTAAGTCAACTTTGCTTTCCCTTTCTTTCCAAGGTAATAAATTGTTTGGTTCTCAGTTGGATTCTATTATTTCAACTGTTACTGGGGGGAAAGGAACTTTTTTACCACAGGATAAAAAATCTAAAGGTAAATATAGGGCTGCTAATCGTTTTCGTTCCTTTCGTCACAATAAGGAACAAAAGCCTGATCCTTCCCCTACAGGAACGGTATCATTTTGGAAACCATCTCCAGTCTGGAATAAATCCAAGCCTTTTAGAAAGCCAAAGCCAGCTCCCAAGTCCACATGAAGGTGCGGCCCTCATTCCAGCCCAGCTGGTAGGGGGCAGATTACGATTTTTCAAAGAAATTTGGATCAAATCGATTCACAGTCTTTGGATTCAGAACATTGTTTCTCAAGGGTACAGAATAGGTTTCAAGATAAGGCCTCCTGCAAGAAGATTTTTTCTTTCTCGCGTTCCAATAAATCCAGTGAAGGCTCAAGCGTTTCTGAAATGTGTTTCAGATCTAGAGTTGGCTGGAGTAATTGTGCCAGTTCCAGTTCTGGAACAGGGTCTGGGGTTTTACTCAAATCTATTCATTGTACCAAAGAAGGAGAATTCCTTCAGACCAGTACTGGATTTAAAAATTTTGAATTATGTAAGAATACCAACATTCAAAATGGTAACTATAAGGACTATTCTGCCTTTTGTTCAGCAAGGGCATTATATGTCCACAATAGATTTACAAGATGCATATCTGCATATTCCGATTCATCCAGATCACTTTCAGTTTCTGAGATTCTCTTTTCTGGACAAGCATTACCAGTTTGTGGCTCTTCCGTTTGGCCTAGCAACAGCTCCAAGGATTTTTACAAAGGTTCTCGGTGCCCTACTATCTGTAATCAGAGAACAGGGTATTGTGGTATTTCCTTATTTGGACGATATCTTGGTACTTGCTCAGTCTTCACTTTTAGCAGAATCTCATACGAATCGACTTGTATCGTTTCTTCAAGAACATGGTTGGAGGATCAATTTACCAAAGAGTTCGTTGATTCCTCAGACAAGGGTAACCTTTTTAGGTTTCCAGATAGATTCAGTGTCCATGACTCTGTCGTTGACGGACAAGAGACGTCTGAAATTGGTTTCAGCTTGTCGGAACCTTCAGTCTCAATCATTCCCTTCGGTAGCCTTATGCATGGAAATTCTAGGTCTTATGACTGCTGCATCGGACGCGATCCCCTTTGCTCGTTTTCACATACGACCTCTTCAGCTCTGTATGCTGAACCAGTGATGCAGGGATTATACAAAGATATCACAATTAATATCTTTAAAACCGAATGTACGACACTCTGACGTGGTGGACAGACCACCATCGTTTAGTTCAGGGGGCTTCTTTTGTTCTTCCGACCTGGACTGTGATCTCAACAGATGCAAGTCTGACAGGTTGGGGAGCTGTATGGGGGTCTCTGACAGCGCAGGGGGTTTGGGAATCTCAGGAGGCGAGATTACCAATCAACATTTTTTAACTTCTTGCGATTTTCAGAGCTCTTCAGTCTTGGCCTCTTCTAAAGAGAGAGTCGTTCATTTGTTTTCAGACGGACAATGTCACAACCGTGGCATATGTCAATCATCAAGGAGGGACTTACAGTCCTCTGGCTATGAAAGAAGTATCTCGAACACTTGTATGGGCGGAATCCAGCTCCTGTCTAATTTCTGCGGTTCACATCCCAGGTATAGACAATTGGGAAGTAGTGATGTCCCGAACTGTTCGCCCGCGAACGGTTCACTGCGAACATAGCTTGTTCGCGTTTGTGGGCGAACACATGGCGATCCGCCCCTATGTGTCATCATTGTGGAAACTTTGACCCTTTATGTCACAGCCGCCTGACACATTAGAGCCAATCAACATCAGACACTCCCTCACAGACACTCCCAGCTACTCGGAATCCGCCATTTTTGACTCATAACGACCTTGCTTTTTTAATGAGAGGACGTGATGTGTTTTTGCTCCTGACATTAATAGGAAAAACATAGCTAGGCTAGTGTATTACAGTCCAGAAGGACTCCACTCATCTCTGCTCCAAGCACAGCACCCCAAAAAGCCCTTTTTAGGGCTATATTTCGTGCCATTTTTTTTTTATTTTATTTTTTATTAGCATTTTCCTGGCTTTCAGCTGTGTGTTTAAGTCTCACAGCATATGCTGTGACTACTGCCACCACTGATATCTCCCTAACAACATTAGTTTAAATTTAACTAACCCAAAAATATAATTATTTTTCTAGTGTAATTTTTTTTCATTTTCTATCATGCCAGTGTCACACAGCATATACTCTGGTTCATTGCTCTGTGCCAGCCAGCAGCCATCAGTGTTAATATCCGTTTATAACATTATTTAAAAAAAAAAAAAAAAAATTTGCTAGTGTAATCTAATTACATTTACTATCATGCCTGTGTCTGTCAGGCTCACTCAGCATTAATATACCTCTTTTTTTCAGTCTTTTGGTTAATTGGTCTGTGCCAGGCAGCCACCCAGCACTCATATCTATTTTTCTTTCACCTTAATTTTAATATATATAAAAAAAAAGTTTAAATTTGTTTGCTAGTGTAATCTAATATAATTTTCTATCCGGCCTGTGTGTTTTGCTGACATAGAGAGCCTACTGTGTTTACTTGCTGCCCTCCCTAGTCTATGAGCCACGACTCATATGTGTTTAACCTTTTTTTAATTTCCCCCCCAAAAAAATAATTTCAATAATTTTTCTAGTATAATCTAATAGTGTTTTCTATCAGGCGTGTGTGTATCCGACATACAGAGCCTACTGTTTTTATTAGCTGCCCTTCCAAGGCTATCAGCCACGACTCATATGTATGTGCTTAACCTTTTTCTTAAAATTTCCAAAAAAAAGTCTTTCAATCATTATGCTAGTGTAATCTAATTGTATTTTCTATCAGGCCTGTGTCTAACTGTCTATCTGACTTACACAGCATACTGTTGTTATAATTGCTGCCCTACGTAGCAGCCAGCCAGTGCGACCACTCATAGAGTCATATGTGCATTGCACTTCTTAACATAATTTTAATATTAAAATAAAAAATTTTAAAATATTTTGCTAGTGTAATGTAACTTAATTTTCTATCAGTCCTGTGTTTTTGTCACTTACACAGCATACTGTGTTAAATTGCTGTCCTACCTACCATCCACGACTCATATCTGCCAGCCTGTCTGCCAGGCCCAAGTAGCCAATTAGTGGCACCAATCACAATTCTTGTAACAGTAATAAAAAAAAAAATCATAATTTTTTGGACTGCAAATATTCAGTCTCCTAGTGCCATTGAATTTCATTTACCTCCTGCCTGCCACTGCCAGCCTTTTGTGCCAGGCCGTCTAGCCAACTATTTACACCAATCATAATTGTTGTCACAGTCAGACAGTATAGTTATTAATTTAAATAAAAAAATTTTTTAGTGTTGATCTTAATCCTCAGTTTGCTCGTGCCTTTGAATTGCACTTTTCTACAGCCTTCCAAGCCTGTGTGCCAGGCCTACTTAAAAAATATTTACACCAATCATATTTGTTGTGACAGTATTCTAATAATTAAAAATTAAAATTTTTGGTAATAGTTGCTATGATTTGAATCCTCAGTTTGCTGGTGCCATTGAATAGCACTTTCCTCCTGCCTTGCAGCCTGCTGTGAGCCAGGCCCACCTAGCCAATTGTTGTCAGCAATCATATTTCTGTTAACAGTATTGCAAAAATTGTCAATCATCACTGTTTAGACTGTCAGTAATCAGTCTCCTAGTGTCCTTGAATTGCATCTACCTCATGCCTGCCATCCTTTTGTGCCAGGCCGTTTTTCCAACTATTTACACCAATCCTAATTTTTTGTCACAGTATAGTTACTAATTACAATTAAAAAAATCTTTATTGTTGATGATCTTAATCCTGTTTGCTCGTGCCTTTGAATTGCACTTTTCTACAGCCTTCCAAGCCTGTGTGCCAGGCCTACTTAAAAAATATTTACACCAATCATATTTGTTGTGACAGTATTCTAATAATTAAAAATTAAAATTTTTGGTAATAGTTGCTGTGATTTGAATCCTCAGTTTGCTGGTGCCATTGAATAGCACTTTCCTCCTGCCTTGCAGCCTGCTGTGAGCCAGGCAACCTAGCCAATTGTTGTCAGCAATCATATTTCTGTTAACAGTATTGCAAAAATTGTCAATCATCACTGTTTAGACTGTCAGTAATCAGTCTCCTAGTGTCCTTGAATTGCATCTACCTCCTGCCTGCCATCCTTTTGTGCCAGGCCGTCTTGCAAACTATTTACACCAATCCTAATTTTTTGTCACAGTATAGTTACTAATTACAATTAAAAAAATCTTGATTGTTGATGATCTTAATCCTCAGTTTGCTTGTGCCTTTGAATTGCACTTTTCTACTGCCTGCCAGCCTGTGTGCCAGGCCCAACTATCCAATTAGTGCCAACAATCATATTTCTCTTAACAGTATTGCAAAATTCGTCAATCAACACTGTTTTGACTGTCAATCTGCAGTCTACTAGTGCCCTTGAATTGCATTTTCCTCCTGCCTGCCTGTGTGCCAGTCCCAACTAGCCAATTAGTGCCACCACTCATATTTATTGTAACAGGATTGGAATTTTTGTTAATCATAACTGTTTTGACTGTGATTCTTCAGTCTCCTAGTGCCATTGAATTGCAGTTTCCTTTCTCCCAGCGTGTGTGCCAGACAGGCCCATTTGCCAAATAGTGCCAAACAATCATATTTGTTGCCACAGTACTTGTAAGTTGTAATATTTTAAAAAATTAACAATTTGTGATTTTTAAAACATCTGTCTTTTTTGTTGTTGTCAGTCTCACAGCGTATACTGTGCCCACTTTCACAGTGCCACCACTCAATTGGTGTAATAGTATTGTTAGTGTCCATTTTAAAAAAAATAACAGGCAGAGGCAGGCCACCCCGCAGGTTCCATGGTCGTGGTGGTGGTGCTGTGATTCCTTTAGACCCTACAAATATGCACATTGTTCAGACGCCGGGTGCCAGGGGGGACGCAAAATCTTCTGAGGAGGACCTAGTTGAATGGCTAACACAGGAAACCCAATCTTCTTCAGCTTCCGCTGCTAGTCCTCCTAACCTTGACGCACCATCTAAGTCCAGCTGTGCTTTGGGCAGGTCTCAAGTGACCAGTGCCACTCCGCCGCCTGTCGCCACCACCAACACTAGCACCACAGCTGCTTCACTTGATCTGTCACAGGAGTTATTGACACATCATTTGGAAGAAATGAGTGATGCGCAACCATCATTGACAGAAGATGTAGATAATAGTGATCAGTCTCAGTCAGGCAGCATTACCGACATGGAGGTACGGTGTGATGATGATGATGATGTTGTACCCGCTGCTGCTTCCTTTCTTGATGTTTCAGATACAAGTGAAGCGGTTGATGATGATGTGTTGGTGGATGTCACGTGGGTGCCTGCTAGAAGAGAAGAAGAAGAGGGGTAAAGTTAAGATGGGGTGACAGAGAGGAGGAGGAGGAGACGATTTGGAAGCACGGGGAGGTTGTCTCAAGGAGCTAGTGGCACAGTCAGACAGCATGCATCGTCACCAGGGGTCAGCTAGACAGCCCGCCGACGCCCATCAACGCATGCTGTTGCCACCACCAGAATGCCGTCATCGCAGAGCTCAGCAGTGTGGCATTTTTTGTGTGTCTGCCTCTGACAACAGCGATGCCATTTGCAACCTGTGCCAAAAGAGTCGTGGGAAGTCCAACAGCCACCTAGGTACAACTGCTTTGCGAAGGCACATGGTCTCCCATCACAAAGGCCGATGGGAAGAACACATGAGTAGAAGCAGCACACAAAGTAAAATCCGCCCTCCTCCTCCTGCTCCAGCATCTTCAGCCATGTCAACCAGTGCTTTCCTCCTTGCCCCCTCTCAACCATCCTCCACTCAGTCTCTCTTACGTAGCAGTTCCTGGTCATCTGCCCACAGTCAGGTGTCTGTCAAGGACATGTTTGAGCGTAAGAAGCCAATTTCTCAAAGTCACCCCCTTGCCCGGCGTCTGACAGCTGGCTTGTCTGAACTCTTAGCCCGCCAGCTTTTACCATACAAGCTGGTGGAGTCTGATGCTTTCAAAAAATTTGTATCTATTGGGACACCGCAGTGGAAGGTACCTGGCAGAAATTTCTTTTCACAAAAGGCAATCCCAAACCTGTACTCTGTTGTGAGAAAGGAAGTTATGGCATGTCTGGCACACAGCGTTGGGGCAAGGGTCCATATGCCCACGGATAGCTGGTCTGCAAAGCATGGTCAGGGCAGGTATATCACCTACACTGCGCATTGGGTAAACCTGCTGACTTCTGACAAGCATGGAATGCGTGGCTCTGCAGAAGAGTTGGTGACACCGCCACGACTTGCAGGCAGGCCTGCTGCTACCTCCTCTACTCCTCCTACTCCATCCTCTTCCATAATCTCTTCCTCGGCTGAGTCCTCTTCAACTTCTGCGTCTTGCTCCACATCTATGGCACCCCCCCAGCTCCCCAGGTACTATGCTACATCCCGGGTACGGCAGTGTTACGCCGTCTTGGGGTTGACTTGCCTGAAAGCGGAGAGTCACACCGCACCAGCACTCCTGACCGCACAGATGGATCAGTGGCTGACTCCGCACCAACTGGAGATTGGCAAGGTTGTTTCTGACAATGGAAGTAATTTGGTGGCGGCATTGAAATTGGGCAAGTTGACACATGTGCCTTGCATGGCACATGTGTGTAATCTAATTGTACAACGATTTGTCCATAAGTACCCAGGCTTACAGGACGTCCTGAAGCAGGCCAGGAAGGTGTGTGGCCATTTCAGGCGTTCCTACACGGCCATGGCGCACTTGTCTGAAATCCAGCGTCGAAACAACCTGCCAGTGAGGCGCTTGATTTGCGACAGCCCGACACGGTGGAATTCAACACTCCTAATGTTTGACCGCCTGCTCCAACAAGAAAAAGCTGTTAATGGGTATTTGTATGACCGGGGTGCTAGGACAGCCTCTGGGGAGCTGTGGATATTTTTGCCAAATTACTGGACGCTCATGCGCAATGCCTGTAGGCTCATGCGTCCTTTTGAGGAGGTGACAAACCTTGTCAGTCGCACCGAAGGCACCATCAGCGACATCATACCATTTGTTTTCTTCCTGGAGCGTGCCCTGCGAAGAGTGCTGGATCAGGCAGTAGATGAGCGTGAAGAGGAAGCGGGAGAGTTGTGGTGTCCATCACCCCCGCAAACAGCCGAATCAGCATTGCTTGCTGGACCTGCGTCAACGCAGGAAGAGGATTGTGAGGAAGAGGAGTCAGAGGAGGAATGTGGCTTTGGGGAGGATGAGGAGGAGGAAGACCGAGCACAACAGTCATCCCAGGGTGCTCATTGTTGTCACCTCTCTGGTACCTGTGGTGTTGTACGTGGCTGGGGGGAAGAAGATACCATCAGTGAGATCAGTGAGGAGGAGGAACGCGACATGATTAGCTCAGCATCCAACCTTGTTCAAATGGGTTCTTTCATGCTGTCGTGCCTGTTGAGGGACCCTCGTATAAAAAAAGCTGAAGGAGAACGACCTGTACTGGGTGTCCACGCTCCTCGACCCCCGGTATAAGCATAAAGTGCCTGAAATGTTACCAAATTCCCGCAAATCGGAAAGGATGGAGCATTTTCATCATAAATTAAAAACTATGCTTTACACAGCGTATAAGGGTGATGTCACAGCACCACGGGAATGTAACAGGGGAAGAGATGAAATTAATCCTCCTCCTCCCACGACCATGGCGGCAAGGACCGGGCGCTTTCCTGACGTCTTGTTGATGGAGGACATGCGTACCTTTTTAACTCCCATGCACCATCAGAGCCTTTCGGGATCCAGCCTTAGAGAAAGACTCAACCGACAGGTAGCAGACTACCTAGCTTTAACTGCGGATCTCGACACTCTCAGGAGCGATGGACCACTTGACTACTGGGTGTGCAGGCTGGACTTGTAGCCTGAGCTATCCCAATTTGCAATGGAACTTCTGGCCTGCCCCGCTTCAAGTGTCCTGTCCGAAAGGACTTTTAGTGCAGCAGGAGGTTTTGTCACTGAGAAGAGAAGTCGCCTAGGTCAAAAAAGCCTTGACTATCTCACTTTTATAAAAATGAATGAGGGCTGGATCCCGAAGGGACTGACATTGGGCGATACATTTGAATAAAAAACTACTGATGATGATATGAGCTGGCTTGGGCTACAACTGGTACACAGGCTGGCCTTTTTTTTTGGTTATAAAGACGGAGGACTCGCTTGACTTATCCGCCAACAACTAGTGTTCAAGCCACAAGCTTTTAGGGCACTTTATAAATGTTTTACAAACATCGATTTTTCTGGCCGCTGCTACAGCAGTTGCTACAACAATACACCAATTTTTCAGTCATTTGTACATTCCTAATTTTTCTGGCCTCTGCTGCATCTCTGTGGGTACAAAACTCAAATAAAAAAAATAAGGCACATAACACTAGTGATTAAACTGTTACGAATTGTACAACTTAACACACCACTCATATCCGGTGGACCATTCAATTGAACGCAAAATGCAACAAATTTGAAAGAGTAGGACCGGCCAAGCATCTTTATCCGTCTCTTGGTTGCTCTAAATTATCTCCGTGTTCCATCTATGCCATACCTGTACTCTATTGTGCAAAAGGGTGGCATATGTTGTGTTTTATGCTGTTGTGCCTGTTGCAGGTCGTGGCCCATGATATAAAAAGGCTGAAGGAGAACGACCTGTAGTAATGGGTGCCCCATCCAGTTTTTAGAAAAATGTTCCTGGTTCCTCTCAATTATCTTTGGGTTTCTAAAATGGATGCCATACCTGTACTCGCTTGTGCAAAAGGATGGCATATGTGGTGGTGTTTCCTGCAGTTGTTTCTGTTGAGGGTGCTGGAACCTCTTATAAAAAAGCTGAAGGTGAATGACCTGGAGTATGAGTCCAAGCATGGTTTTTGGGGCTATTTCACTTTTACAAACAATTATCTGTGGGTTTCACAAATCAATGCCGTACCAGTACTCTATTGTTCCAAAGTATGCCATGTGTTCTCTTTCCTGCTGGTATTTTGTTTGAGGGTCCTGGACACTCTTATAAAAAGGCCTAAGGAGAAAGAGGTGTACTGGGTGTCCACTTATTTTTCTTTTCTATTTCACCTTTGACCAAAATTATCTCTGGTTTTGTAAAATCAATGCCGTACCTGTACTCTATTGTTCAAAAGGATGCCATACGTCCTCTTTCCTGCTGGTGTTTTTTTTGAGTGTCCAGGACCCTCTTATAAAAAGGCCTAAGGAGAAAGAGGTGTACTGGTTGGCCACTCATTTTTATTTTTCTATTTAACAATTGACCAAAATGATCTCTGGGTTTGTCAAATCAATGCCGTACCTGTACTCTATTGTTCAAAAGGATGCCATACGTCCTCTTTCCTGCTGGTGTTTTTTTTTAGGGTCCAGGACCCTCTTATAAAAAGGCCTAAGGAGAAAGAGGTGTACTGGGTGCCCATCGAATCATTTATTTGATTCAAATTTCCATTTGCAAAAAATTATCTATGGGTTTCTAATATAAATGCCTTTCCTGTACTCTATTGTTCAAAAGTATGCCATATGTCCTCTTTCCTGCTGGTGTTTTGTTTGAGGGTCCTGGACCCTCTTATAAAAAGGCCTAAGGAGAAAGAATTGTACTGGGTGTCCATCCAATCATTTTTTTTAATTTAAATTCACGGTTGCAACAAATTATCCCCGGGTTTCTAAAATCAATGCCTTTCCTATAATCTTTTTTTCACAAAGGATGCCATATGTCCTCTTTCCTACTGCTGGTTTTGTTGAGTGTCCTGGAGCCTCTGCTAAAAAGGCCTAAGGATAAAGAAGTGTACTGGGTGTCTATTCAATGTTTTTTTAGATTTCCCGTTTGTAACAATTTTTTTCTGTCTTTCTAAAATCAATCACAAACTTCAAAAAACTCCAGCCACCATATCAGTTAAAAGACCTTTATTTTCTTATCCTGGGTCCAAACATACAACGTTTCAAGCCAATGTGGCTCTTAGTCATGTACATCTTAATTATACAGGTTCATGCTTTTTATACCCTCACCTGTTAATTATTCATCAACTGTTCATTAACCCATTGTGTGAAAAAACATGTATTGCAACATGCAATAGTGACACCTGTTGGTTGTAAAATATAGTACATTCTTTTTTACTTTTGATGTCTCTTTGTTTTTCAATAGAATGGGTGAACAGTATACATATCATTTAAAATATAAACATAAAACCTATATACGATATTAAAAGAGGAGCATAAAATCCAAACATCCACAATGTCTACACAGTCTACAGAGTATGTTTACATCAATCAAGATTTATTCCTTTGCAGAATGTATTTTTTATTGAGAAGAATTCTTTCACTTTAATTGATTCATTTATCCCTTATTTTACCATTATAACACCCTGCTATTCACAAGCCATTTTTATGCGCCCATGATCAACCAAAAATATACAAACAATCCTAACCTTATCCATGTGTGATTTCCTTTAGTAAAATAGACTCCAATCAAAGTCTTTATTGAGGCCCTTGGGGATAAGGCAATCCAGTTTGTGAATCCAGAACATCTCCCTAACTTTTAGGAGATGCTCTCTATCGCCCCCCCTCCTTGGTTTCATCACCTGGTCTATAACTAAGAATCTAAGCTGACTTATGTTGTGACCTGCAGAGAGGAAGGTAGGGAGGGAGATGAGATGTTCTGGATTCACAAACTGGATTGCCTTATCCCCAAGGGCCTCAATAAAGACTTTGATTGGAGTCTATTTTACTAAAGGAAATCACACATGGATAAGGTTAGGATTGTTTGTATATTTTTGGTTGATCATGGGCGCATAAAAATGGCTTGTGAATAGCAGGGTGTTATAATGGTAAAATAAGGGATAAATGAATTAATTAAAGTGAAAGAATTCTTCTCAATAAAAAATACATTCTGCAAAGGAATAAATCTTGATTGATGTAAACATACTCTGTAGACTGTGTAGACATTGTGGATGTTTGGATTTTATGCTCCTCTTTTAATATTGTATATAGGTTTTATGTTTATATTTTAAATGATATGTATACTGTTCACCCATTCTATTGAAAAACAAAGAGACATCAAAAGTAAAAAAGAATGTACTATATTTTACAACCAACAGGTGTCACTATTGCATGTTGCAATACATGTTTTTTCACACAATGGGTTAATGAACAGTTGATGAATAATTAACAGGTGAGGGTATAAAAAGCATGAACCTGTATAATTAAGATGTACATGACTAAGAGCCACATTGGCTTGAAACGTTGTATGTTTGGACCCAGGATAAGAAAATAAAGGTCTTTTAACTGATATGGTGGCTGGAGTTTTTTGAAGTTTGTGATTGTGCTGTGGACCTGGCAAGTCTGCTGCTCCGTGCCCCATAAGAGAAAAATTCAGGTGTGCTGTTTTCCACTTTTTGGATTTTGCTGTTTGTGGCCTTGGGATTAACGTGCACACCAGAAAAATGGCTGAAGGTACCATATCTAATATAATGAATAATGCACAGCTGGGACCTATGGTGTTTGGGTATGATGAGGAGACAGCCCAACACATCAATGCCACAGTACTAGGTAACAGAGACTTTTTAAACATCACTCCCTCTGAAACCACATGGAGACTCTTGGATAAAGAGAGTACGAAGAAAATGGTGCTTGAATTGCATGCTATAACCTTGTCAGAGTACCATAAAGTTCAACGTATCCCCAGGGGGTTGAGAATGTCCACTTGTCCAACTTTATTTGCTGACAGGAAGGAATACACAGATAAGTTTGAAAGTATACTTAACAAGTGTTCCTTCGATATTATCACCTGGACAGTCGAGTTTGCCCAACAAGAAATAAATGCATATAAAGACAAGATTAATGTGCAAAAGGAGCAACTCGTAAAAAACTTACCCCTGGATGAGTACAAGAAACTGGTAATGGATGTGGAGAAGTCCCTGAGTGACTACAGGAAACAACTTGAGAGCCGTAAACGCCAGAAGTTAATCAGGGATGAGCAGGACTACAGCCATGGAGTAGTCTACAGGTGGCGTCAGAGTGCAGGATCAAACAAGAACCCCAGTAGTCAGATGCGGGGACAGAGAAGATTCGCTAGACAAAATGCCGCCCAAGGAGATGGCCATAGTGGTTCTGAGTCCTCTGCCAGTTTTTTAACCGAGGACTCGGACATCGATACCACCGGGCCGGGAGGAAGCACCGGAAACAGTGGAGTCGGCCTAGCGATGACGTCACAGCGTCAGCGCCCACGCCGCACACGTGGGATGCAGAGAGGAAGCTACCGGTACTGACGGAAGATGGAACAGAGGAGACGGAAAACCAGCCGAGGGGTTACAGGTATGAGAAGCCAAACAACACACTAGCTAACATACCTATACAACATAAGAGTACACCGGCTGCCACCCGAGACCGATTACCCACAAGAAGTACACAAAGGGGGACAGTAAATGAAATTGCATCTGATAGCGTAACCCCATTTGATCATATTGCTCATAAGGAGACTGGCAACACAAATAATGCGGATAAGATCAATTGTTGTATACAGAAACCCCTTGATAAGAGTAAGTGTGATATTTTTTGCAACAGTGACTCTCTGAACAAGGCTTTGTTGGGACATTTCTCAGAATCTAATACTAATCACGATGTTTCACAAGTGGCTAGCTCACAGCTAGCATCTGAAGTTTTGTATGACAATGTTTTATTTGACACTAATAATTTAGTAACCAATTTATCTAATTATGTTCTCAGTAATGAGGAACTCGCAGCATTAAACAAGGGTTTATCATATTGTTTGGATGACACTTTGAATGATTTCACTGTTTTTCAGGATTTACACAGGTTTTTTAGAAAACTAAAATTAAGGATATATTTTTCTTTACAGAAAGATGTTGGTCACAAGTTCACTGAAGGGGCACAAAAAAAACAAAATCAGATTTGATAATGTTAAAGATTTTGGTATTAACAGAAAGAGTAAATTTACACCCACAAGTACACACAGTGTCACAACCTATATGAACCTTGTTCAGAGGGAGATAAATATCTTATTAAAGAAAGATGAAAAAAGGAAACTGGTACAAAAAAATAAGAAAGGTAAATTAGCAATACAATCACTAAGAGGTAATACTGATATAATCATCAAGGAGGCGGACAAGGGTGGGGCGGTGGTTATACTTAATAAATCAGACTATATAGAGGAGATTGAACGTCAACTAGCAGATAGTCAAGTATATGAAAAACTAACCAGAGATCCCACTATACAAATTAACAAGGAAATAGAGAACATATTGCAATCAGCAGTCAAGAGGGAGATCATTTAAAGATGATTTATTTGAGAAAAATCCCATTAGACCTGTTATTTACGTGTTACCTAAGATCCATAAAGCTATTAAAGGGACAGTATACACTCATTTCCATATAACTGCATGTAATAGACACTACTATAAAGAATAAGATGCACAGATACCAATATAAAAATCCAGTATAAAACTGTTTAAAAACTTACTTAGAAGCTTTCAGTTTAGCTTTGTTAAAAAGGTAGCTGGAAAGCCCACTGCAAGTGGGAAATAAGACTCTCCCCCCTCCCCCTTCTTTTGCATATGAAAAGACCCTTTACACAAACAGGAGCAAGCTGGAGAAGGTATACATCAGTACTCACATAAAACTTTGGGGCTTGGTTAGGAGTCTGAAAATCTGAGCAATGTTATTTAAAAATAAGCAAACCTAAACATTTTTTTTTTTAAAAAAACTTCCTGGGCTATATAAATAGATCATCTACAAAACATTTATGCAAAGAAAAAATGAGTGTATAATGTCCCTTTAATAAACCACCTGGGCGCCCTATTGTGGCTGGAATAGGGTCTGTGTTCTCAAACATTTCTGTCTTTTTGGACAAAGTATTACAACCCTTAATACAGAAAACTACCTCTTATATAAGGGACACAAATGATTTTTTATCCAAACTCAAAAATCTTGGGCAGGTTGGGGATAAATGCATATTATTTACACTAGATGTCTCCAGTTTGTATACCTCTATTAGGCATACTAGTGGAATTGCAGCAGTAGAAAACATATTGAAATCTAGTAGCAATTATACTGCCCAAGAGATTGAGTTTCTGATAAATTTGTTGACTATCATTCTCTATCAGAACTATTTTTTATTCATGGACACTTACTACCTCCAAAAACAGGGTACAGCAATGGGCTCCAACGTCGCCCCCACATACACCAACATATTTATGAGTAGTTTTGAGGAACATTTTGTATACTCTAATATGAATTTTCAAACATATGGTATCTCCTGGTGGAGATTTATCGATGATGTGTTTGGCGTGTGGGGGGGGGGGGCGACGTTGTGAGCCTTTTATCATTTATAGAAGACCTTAATTGTTCAGTGAATGGATTGAAGTTCAGTTTAAATATGAGCGAGGTAGGAGTAGAGTATTTGGATACTTATGTTTATAAGGATAAAGGTTTCTTGGAGACTGACCTGTACACAAAAAAAACTGATAAGAATAATTTGTTACAGTATGGCAGTTGCCACCCAGAAAGTGTGTTCAGAGCAATACCCAAGATTCAGTTCACTAAAGTGAAGAGGATTGTCTCAGATGGTAGCAAGTGCAAACAGAGACTGGGAGAAATGGCCAATAAGTTCATCACTAGGAACTACCCAGAAAAACTAATAACAGAACAGCTTGTGAATGTTGAGGAGGGTTTAGGACAGAGCCAAAAACAGACAGACAAAAGAAATGAGAACAATATGATATTTGTAACACAGCATAATAGATTGAGTGGAAAAATTGCAGGTATCCTAAAAAAACATTGGCACATCATTAGGGAATGCAACCCACAGGTGGAAGAATTCAAAAAAGAACCAATGATTGCGTACAAGAGAAATAAAAGAATTAGGGATTGGATCATACACACAGACATAGGCCCTGGAAAGAGAAGTATACAATCAACAATTGGTAGTAGCAATAATGGCTGCTATCCATGTTTAAACTGTAGCCATTGCAGCTCAATGATAAAAGGCAAATACTTCTACCATCCTACGAGTGGTAGGAAGTTTACAATAAACAAACATTTTACATGCAGAGCAACATATGCTATTTACATGATTAAATGTCCGTGTGGATTTATTTATATTGGCGAGACCTGCAGAGAGGTAAGCGAGAGGATAACGGAACACAAATCTAACATAAGGTGTAATAATAAAGAAGCACCAGTATCCTCTCACTTCCTCTCTGCAGGTCACAACATAAGTCAGCTTAGATTCTTAGTTATAGACCAGGTGATGAAACCAAGGAGGGGGGGCGATAGAGAGCATCTCCTAAAAGTTAGGGAGATGTTCTGGATTCACAAACTGGATTGCCTTATCCCCAAGGGCCTCAATAAAGACTTTGATTGGAGTCTATTTTACTAAAGGAAATCACTCATGGATAAGGTTAGGATTGTTTGTATATTTTTGGTTGATCATGGGCGCATAAAAATGGCTTGTGAATAGCAGGGTGTTATAATGGTAAAATAAGGGATAAATGAATCAATTAAAGTGAAAGAATTCTTCTCAATAAAAAATACATTCTGCAAAGGAATACATCTTGATTGATGTAAACATACTCTGTAGACTGTGTAGACATTGTGGATGTTTGGATTTTATGCTCCTCTTTTAATATTGTATATAGGTTTTATGTTTATATTTTAAATGATATGTATACTGTTCACCCATTCTATTGAAAAACAAAGAGACATCAAAAGTAAAAAAGAATGTACTATATTTTACAACCAACAGGTGTCACTATTGCATGTTGCAATACATGTTTTTTCACACAATGGGTTAATGAACAGTTGATGAATAATTAACAGGTGAGGGTATAAAAAGCATGAACCTGTATAATTAAGATGTACATGACTAAGAGCCACATTGGCTTGAAACGTTGTATGTTTGGACCCAGGATAAGAAAATAAAGGTCTTTTAACTGATATGGTGGCTGGAGTTTTTTGAAGTTTGTGATTGTACTGTGGACCTGGCAAGTCTGCTGCTCCGTGCCCCATAAGAGAAAAATTCAGGTGTGCTGTTTTCCACTTTTTGGATTTTTCTAAAATCAATGCCTTTCCTGTAATCTATTTTTCAAAAGAATGCCATATGTCCTATTTCATGCTGTTCTTTGTGTTGAGGCTCCGGGACACTCTTATAAAAAGGCCTAAGGATAACGAAGTGTACTGGGTGTATAATCTATGTTTTTTTAGATTTCGCAGTTGCAACTAATGATCTCTGTATTTCTAAAATCAATGCCTTTCCTGTAATCTAATTTTCTAAAGGATGCCATATGTCCTCTTTCATGCTGCTGGTTTTGTGGAGGGTCCTGGAGCCTCTGCTAAAAAGGCCTAAGGATAAATAAGTGTACTTGGTGTATAATCGAAGTTTTTTGCGATTTCACGGTTGCAACTAATGATCTCTGTGTTTCTAAAATCAATGCCTTTCCTGTAAAGGAAATCAAAAGGATGACATATCTCCTCTTTCATGCTGTTGTTTCGGTTGAGGCTCCGGGACCCTCGTATTAAAAAGGCCTGAGCATAAATAAGTGTCACGGGTGTCTAATCAATGTTTTTTTCTAATTTCACGGTTGCACATAATGATCTGTGGGTTTCTAAAATCAATGCCTTTACTGTAATCTTTTATTCAAAAGGATGATATATCTCATCTTTCATGCTGTTGTTTCGGTTGAGGCTCCGGGACCCTCGTATTAAAAAGGCCTGAGCATAAATAAGTGTCACGGGTGTCTAATCAATGTTTTTTTCTATTTCACGGTTGCAAATAATGATCTGTGGGTTTCTAAAATCAATGCCTTTACTGTAATATTTTATTCAAAAGGATGACATATCTCCTCTTTCATGCTGTTGTTTCGGTTGAGGCTCCGGGACCCTCGTATTAAAAAGTCCTGAGCATAAATAAGTGACACGGGTGTTTAATCAATGTTTTTTTCTAATTTCACGGTTGCAAATAATGATCTGTGGGTTTCTAAAATCAATGCCTTTACTGAAATCTTTTATTCAAAAGGATGACATATCTCCTCTTTCATGCTGTTGTTTCGGTTGAGGCTCCGGGACCCTCGTATTAAAAAGGCCTGAGCATAAATTAGTGTCACGGGTGTCTAATCAATGTTTTTTTCTAATTTCACGGTTGCAAATAATGATCTGTGGGTTTCTAAAATCAATGCCTTTACTGTAATCTTTTATTCAAAAGGATGACATATCTCCTCTTTCATGCTGTTGTTTCGGTTGAGGCTCCGGGACCCTCGTATTAAAAAGGCCTGAGGATAAATAATTGTGTAACGGGTATCTAATGAATGTTTTTTTTTTATTTCACGGGTCATATAAATGATCTCTGGGATTCTAAAATCAATGCCTTTCCTGTAATCTATTATTCAAAAGGATGACAGTACTACCAAAATACAGCCAATGAAGGGCCTTAGGAAAACTGAGCCAAGGTTGGATTGTAGTATTTGGTTAGGCTAATCATGATGGCCATGTAGACCACCACCACCGAGAGTCCTGGAAGTAACAGGGATGAGATGAAAGAAGTAAAAATATTAGAACTTGAAACAACAGAGTTAGCCATGGGTGTTAGTGCAAAACCGCTTGGCTTTTTTTTGGCTTTGGGTGCGGCTATTCATGCAGGCCATATAGAGCTGCCACCATTCGGTGTCGTATCAGCTATTAAACTAATAAGAACAGTACTACCAAAATACAGCCAATGAAGGGCCTTAGGAAGACTGAGCCAAGGTTGAATTGTAGTATTTGGTTAGGCTAATCATGATGGCCATGTAGACCACCACCACAGAGAGTCCTGGAAGTAACAGGGATGAGATGAAAGAAGTAAAAATATTAGAACTTAAAACAACAGAGTTAGCCATGGGTGTTAGTGCAAAACCGCTTGGCTTTTTTTTGGCTTTGGGTGCGGCTATTCATGCAGGCCATATAGAGCTGCCAACATTCGGTGTCGTATCAGATATTAAACTAAGAAGAACAGTACTACCAAAATACAGCCAATGATGGGCCTTAGGAAGACTGAGCCAAGGTTGGATTGTAGTATTTGGTTAGGCTAATCATGATGGCCATGTAGACCACCACCACCACCGAGAGTCCTGGAAGTAACAGGGATGAGATGAAAGAGCTAAGAATAGTAGAACTTGAAATAACAGAGTTAGCCATGGGTGTTAGTGCAAAACCGCTTGGCTTTTTTTTTGGCTTTGGGTGCGGCTATTCATGCAGGCCATATAGAGCTGACAACATTCAGTGTTCCTATCGGCTATTAAACTAATAAGAACAGTACTACCAAAATACAGCCAATGGAAGGGCCTTAGGAAGACTGAGCCAAGGTTGGATTGTAGTATTTGGTTAGGCTAATCATGATGGCCATGTAGACCACCACCACCACCGAGAGTCCTGGAAGTAACAGGGATGAGATGAAAGAGCTAAGAATAGTAGAACTTGAAATAACAGAGTTAGCCATGGGTGTTAGTGCAAAACCGCTGGGCTTTTTTTTTGGCTTTGGGTGCGGCTATTCATGCAGGCCATATAGAGCTGACAACATTCAGTGTTCCTATCGGCTATTAAACTAATAAGAACAGTACTACCAAAATACAGCCAATGAAGGGCCTTAGGAAGACTGAGCCAAGGTTGGATTGTAGTATTTGGTTAGGCTAATCATGATGGCCATGTAGACCACCACCACCGAGAGTCCTGGAAGTAACAGGGATGATGAGATGAAAGTGCTAAGAATAGTACTACTTGAAACAACAGAGTTAGCCATGGGTGTTAGTGCAAAACCGCTTGGCTTTTTTTTGGCTTTGGGTGTGGCTATTCATGCAAGCCATATAGAGCTGACAACATTCGGTGTCGTATCAGCTATTAAACTAATAAGAACAGTACTACCAAAATACAGCCAATGAAGGGCCTTAGGAAGACTGAGCCAAGGTTGGATTGTAGTATTTGGTTAGGCTAATCATGATGGCCATGTAGACCACCACCACCGAGAGTCCTGGAAGTAACAGGGATGATGAGATGAAAGTGCTAAGAATAGTACTACTTGAAACAACAGAGTTAGCCATGGGTGTTAATCCAAGACCGCTTGGATTTATTTTTGTATTGGGTGCGGCTAATCATGCAGGCCATATAGAGCTGCCACCATTCGGTGTTGTATCAGCTATAAAAATAATAAGAACTGTACTATCAAAATACAGACAATGAAGGGCCTATGAAGACTGAGCAAAGGTTGGATTGTAGTATTTTGTTCGGCTAATCATGATGGCCATGTAGACCGCCCGTAACAGGGATGAAAGTGCTAAGAATAATACTAATTGAAACAACCGAGTTAGCCATGGGTGTTAGTCTAAGACTACTCGGATTTTTTTTGGGTTTGGGTGCAGCTAATCATGAAGGCCAGATAGACCTGCCACCATTTGGTGTTGTAACAGGTATGAAAATGCAAAGAACAGTACTACTTAACACAACCTACTTACCATGGGTCCCAGAGCATATGTTTGGTTGTTATATTTTGTAAGGGTAATCATGCAGGCCATATAGACCTCCACCTATAGGGTGAGTATGAGTAACAGCTATTAAAATGCGAAGGACATTACTAATTAACACAACATAGTTACCATGGGTCGCAGACCAAGAGCAGATGTCTTATTATTATATTTTGTATGGGTAATCATCCAGGCCGTATAGACCTCACCAAATAGGGCGAGTTACAGAGATTAAAGTGCTAAGAATGGTAGTACTTAAAACACAACCTAGTTAAAATAGGTAGCAGACCACATGTCTTATTATTATAATTTTTCAGGGTAATCTGGCAGGCCATATAGAACTCCCCCGATAGGGGGGGGAACAGGGATTAAAGTGCTAAGAAAAGTACTAATTAACACAAGCTAGTTGGGTCCAAGAACGCATGTTTGATTATTAGAATTTATTAGGGTAATTATATATCTAACAAATCTATCTATTTCTCTTCTATCGATTCTATCTAACTATCAATCTATGTATATCTATCTATCTATCCTATCTATCAATCTATCTTCTGTCCGGGATGTTTTGAGACAGCCACTTTGGGAATGTTAGTTGATTTAGACCCATTATGGCTTAAAAGCAGACTCTGCATCAACTATGTAATTTTCCATGGGAGTTTTGCCAGGGATCCCCCTCCAGCATGCAAAAGTCCAGGTGTTAGTACCCTTGAAACAACTTTTCCATCACTATTGTGGCCAGAAAGAGTCCTTGTAGGTTTTAAAGTTCGCCTGCCTATTGAATTCAATGGCGGTTCGCGCGTTCGCGAACAATACCGGAAGTTCGAGTCCGCCGTTCGCGAACCGAAAATTTTAGGTTCGCAACATCACTATTGGGAAGCGGATTATCTCAGTCGCCAAACATTACATCCGGGCGAATGGTCTCTTCACCCAGAAGTATTTCTTCAGATTGTTCAAATCTGGGGACTTCCAGAAATAGATCTGATGGCTTCTCATCTAAACAAGAAGCTTCCCAGGTATCTGTCCAGATCCAGGGATCCTCAGGCGGAAGCAGTGGATGCATTGTCACTTCCTTGGAAGTATCATCCTGCCTATATCTTTCCGCCTCTTGTTCTTCTTCCAAGAGTGATTTCCAAGATTCTAAAGGAGCGTTCGTTTGTTCTGCTGGTGGCTCCAGCATGGCCTCACAGGTTTTGGTATGCGGATCTTGTTCGGATGGCTTCTGGCCAACCATGGACTCTTCCGTTAAGACCAGACCTTCTATCGCAAGGTCCTTTTTTCCATCAGGATCTCAAATCATTAAATTTGAAGGTATGGAGATTGAACGCTTGATTCTCAGTCATAGAGGTTTCTCTGACTCCGTAATTAATACTATGTTACAGGCTCGTAAATCTGTATCTAGGAAGATATATTATCGAGTCTGGAAGACTTACATTTCTTGGTGCTCTTCTCATCATTTTTCCTGGCATTCTTTTAGAATTCCTAGAATTTTACAATTTCTTCAGGATGGTCTGGATAAGGGTTTGTCTGCAAGTTCTTTGAAAGGACAAATTTCTGCTCTTTCTGTGTTGCTTCACAGAAAGATTGCTAATCTTCCTGATATTCATTGTTTTGTTCAGGCTTTGGTTCGTATCAAACCTGTCATTAAGTCAATCTCTCCTCCTTGGAGTTTGAATTTGGTTCTGGGGGCTTTACAAGCTCCTCCGTTTGAACCTATGCATTCTCTGGACATTAAATTACTATCTTGGAAAGTCCTGTTCCTTTTGGCCATCTCTTCTGCTAGAAGAGTTTCAGAATTATCTGCTCTTTCTTGTGAATCTCCTTTTCTGATTTTTCATCAGGATAAGGCGGTGTTGCGAACTTCATTTAAATTTTTACCTAAAGTTGTGAACTCTAACAACATTAGTAGAGAAATTGTGGTTCCTTCATTGTGTCCTAATCCTAAGAATTCTAAGGAAAGATTGTTGCATTCTTTGGATGTAGTTAGAGCTTTGAAATATTATGTTGAAGCTACTAAGGATTTCCGAAAGACTTCTAGTCTATTTGTTATCTTTTCCGGTTCTAGGAAAGGTCAGAAGGCCTCTGCCATTTCTTTGGCATCTTGGTTAAAATCTTTGATTCATCATGCTTATGTCGAGTCGGGTAAAACTCCGCCTCAAAGGATTACAGCTCATTCTACTAGGTCAGTTTCTACTTCCTGGGCGTTTAGGAATGAAGCTTCGGTTGATCAGATTTGCAAAGCAGCCACTTGGTCTTCTTTGCATACTTTTACTAAATTCTACCATTTTGATGTGTTTTCTTCTTCTGAAGCAGTTTTTGGTAGAAAAGTACTTCAGGCAGCTGTTTCAGTTTGATTCTTCTGCTTATAATTTCAGTTTTATTCATTATAAGATTTAAACTTTATTTTGGGGTGTGGATTATTTTTTCAGCGGAATTGGCTGTCTTTATTTTATCCCTCCCTCTCTAGTGACTCTTGCGTGGAAGCTCCACATCTTTGGTATTTATTATCCCATACATCACTAGCTCATGGACTCTTGCTAATTACATGAAAGAAAACATAATTTATGTAAGAACTTACCTGATAAATTCATTTCTTTCATATTAGCAAGAGTCCATGAGGCCCACCCTTTTTTTGTGGTGGTTATGATTTTTTTGTATAAAGCACAATTATTCCAATTCCTTATTTTTTATGCTTTCACACTTTTTTCTTATCACCCCACTTCTTGGCTATTCGTTAAACTGATTTGTGGGTGTGGTGAGGGGTGTATTTATAGGCATTTTGAGGTTTGGGAAACTTTGCCCCTCCTGGTAGGAATGTATATCCCATACGTCACTAGCTCATGGACTCTTGCTAATATGAAAGAAATTAATTTATCAGGTAAGTTCTTACATAAATTATGTTTTATTTAATATTTTTATTGAGGTTTACCAAGTGGTAGATAGATAACAAGTAATTTTAATACACTTACAAGAAAAAGAGTTGCAACAGCTTTACAAAATACAATGATGAGGCACAAATATTATAAAGTTGCAAGTATCATTGTACCATTTCTCAAAGCCTTCTTGCTAATAGAAGGGGCCACTCTTGGACTCTATTGCCCTTTAAAAACTTGTAATAGAAAGAAGACATTAGGAAAATAGGGGACCGCTTTTGGATCTCAGTGAGTGGTATAAACCTCTTTTATATTTATATAGTTGATTCTATCAAAACAAGTTGCATATATGATAAAGGCAGTTGGAAATAATAAGAATGACTATTATTTCAACAAATACTGACATTTTATCAGGGAGACACACAGTTCTGCAATCCAGACACAGGGTGAAGCTCTAAGACATACTGGAACATTAACACGCAGATGCATTCGTGCAGGGGGCATGAAAAGGATCAAAAAGGAAAACTTTGAGGTTGTTAACCATCTGCCAGGCTTAGTATGAGATAACTAGCATGTCTCAGGGTTTACAATTGCATACTAATGAGTTGACATGTTAATACAGCATACATAAGCACTCATGCAAACTCCGGCCATTATTAGGGAATATAGTAGGAGAGACTACTGTCATGTAATGAGCTATAATGATATAAATTCCAGCCATTTAATAAAGTTAAACCCATAGTAGGTAGCTCACAAACTCCAAATGACCTATAGATCACTGACGAGGGATAAAGTATGTGGTCCTGGCTACTGTGCTTGCTGTTAATCTCTGGGGATTATGGACGTTACAGTGATACAAGACCTGAACATGAGAGGAGGACTTGCATAAATATTGACCTATCTCAATGTAATAAACAAAACATGAGTTGACAGGTACTATTGCTCAGTGCTTATGAATAAAACGATTTATTCCAGCAGGACCAAAGTGAATAAATGTAAGGAATGCACCCTCTCAATTTGATAATCAGGGTCACGATAAAAATGAAAAGTATACACAAGGTAACAGTCATCTAAGATTTTAGATCCCAATAATAGATTATGGATTTAGGGCTTCAGGCTGCAAAGTCCACATCAAGAGATCCCTCTATCCGACACCAGACCGGAGATCGCAGGGTGCCGAATGTGGAAAGTCTTTAGCTTGGTGATTCATTCTCAATTCCGTATGCTCTTCATACCCCTTGGCTACCGCAACCTCTGCCAGGGCCATTCTCAATGTTGTTGGGCTACTTGAGAACATGTGGAGCCTGTGATAGTCTGTAACTGCGCTTGTATGATAAGAAAGGTCTCTGGCCATGTATCCGTTTCCATGTTAGGTATCTCCATATGATAGCTTCTACTTAGCGTGCTCAGCCTGCCATCTTCTATGCATCCCAGCTCAATCAAGTGGGGCAAATTGTCCGGTTCTTTTGATTGTCTCGCAGGACTATTAATTTCTGGGACTAGCTTATGTGGGGATCGCTGCATCTTCAGGCATGTATGGTGCCAGTTCTTTGGCTGTGGCCTAAGAGGCGTGCTGGTTTATCGCAACGCTTGGGTCAGAGGTAGGTTTGCAATTGTCATAACAAGGATTTAGACCTATAGTCTGCTCTGTTTCTGCAGTAGCTTCCCTAGAAGGGCTGGGTGAATTTGCTGCCTGTGGCTGCTCCATGACTTTCTTACTTTGGAGAGGCTCAGAACGGAATGCTCATTCTATAGCATTGCAGAGTTTGATTCTGTGTTCTTCCAAGAGTAAGGTCAGTTCAGCCATACAGATCAGAGTGTTCTCCATTGTTTTGTGAAAGCTGCGCACTCAAGGCACAGTTAGTTGTTGGGACGGTGTTGAGGCTTTGGTTATAGGGGGAGGCCCCAAAGTGAAAAGTCCGGTACTTAGGGCAATTAATTTGTGCCACAATCCAATACCCTAAATCTCGGATCGGGTCACCAACAGACAAGTCTCTCCACTACTTTAAGTAAAATATTATCAAATCTGCTTCAAAGAATTGATCAAATATGGAGAAAACTTGAGCTGAAGCGAAGTGCGACCAGTAAGATGACCGCCGCCCGGAAGTCCCCCAGGGTAATTTATTTTATGTTACCATGTGGCTAAATATGTCAGAAAAGTCATGTCAAAAGACTCCACTTGGTTCCAAAATGTGATTGTGCCTAATTATATTTACACTAAATATAGTGTCATGCCTCTGAAAAATATAAGCCAAGTCTTACTGGTTTATTGCCCACCATAAAGAGGGTGGATACATTATATGGCTCCCTGAAGGAGACCAGAGTGAGAATTTGATATAAACTCGGGGCGGAACTACTGCTGGTGCAGGCAGTGCCACTGCACCGGGGCCCAAGGGCTGGGGGGGGGGGGGTCCACGCAGAGTCCAACAGACAGCAGCCTAAACTATGATTAAAAACACAGATTGGAGACTGTGTATTATATATACAGTATGTATATATATATATATATATATATATATATATATATATATATATATATATATATATATAATTGTATCATTCCACTTTTTTAAAGTTTAACATTTTAAAAGGCTTGTGTTTAGAGATAGCCAAATAGGCAGTGTAGTACAGGGGAGGGAGGGACTAGGAGTGAATGACAGCGGGCTGAACCGGGCGCACTGTATAAGTACCCGGGTATATTACATTTCTTAATTGGAAAAGACAAAAAAAGTGTGCAGCCTATGGGACAGTAGCAGAATAAAAAGTCATTCAGACTGGCGCCTTGTCAGACCCGCCGGCCCAGTGACATGCCCCAGAAAATGGCCCTTGAATGCTCTGACAGACTGACCGCATTTTTGCGACCTAGAAAAATGGCTACAATGATTTTCTCTATCACATGGAGCAAGAGTGAAGTAGCTGAGGCTATTAGTTTTTACTATTGCAGCAGTGCTGGTTGCACTGAAGGTAGCGTACCTGCTGCTTCCAATGTTGAGCATGAGAATTAAGATGAACGTAGTATCTCAGTCTCTGCTTTACTTGTTTGTTTTGGTTTTGAAAAGCTACAGTGAGGTAATGTTCAGATTACAACTGCATTTTACCCTTTCATATCATACACCATAAAGTGCTTTACAGTATTAAATGTGTGCTTTGCTTTATGCAAGATATAGGGGGCAAAAATTATTCTTGTACCAGGGCCTTCTGTTCATTAGGTCCGCCACTGTATGAACTAAAACATATTTAAGGGACACAAACACTTTGTTTAATTATATCTAGTAACACTATTGGGGGTGTTCCAATTCCTCTTAACTTAAAAATGGAAATTCAGACTTTAGACATAACAATGCTGTACCCACAGCCATTAGTTACAAACTTATCTTTCCCATTATAGCTGTCTTCTATTGGCCACAGGAGATAAGAAAACCTAGTTTACAACATGTCGCCAACCACTGCTTTATGGGAACTAAAAGTTTACACTTATTTTATCATCATTTAAACAGCTAATGTAGTTATAAAAAGCATCTTCATATTACTCTCATGAAAACCTTTCATTTGATTACATCAATCTATCTAGGATTTGTTTAGTGTTTAATGTCCCTTTAATGTGTACTGTAAAATAGCAATGTGTCTTTAACTTGAGAGGCAATAGAAAGTTGCATGAATAAATATTTATTTTCACCAATCTCCCTTGAGGCAGAAATGACTATATTAGTTAGATAAGTATAGGACATCTGCTATTTTTATTGTTTTATTTTAACACATGCATTTTTTTTCATTGTGTTTATTATTATTTTGGTTTTAGTTTGTTTAACCCCTTAGTGACCGAGGACGTGCAGGGTACGTCTGAAAAAAAAAAGGCAGTTAACGCCTGACGACGTACCCTGCACGTCCTCGGCTAAAGTGAGTGCTGGAAGCGATCAAGATCGCTTCCAGACACTATTACAGTACCGCAGAGATGCCTCGATGTCTAGGCATCCCTGCAGTGCTGTTCCGGAGTGCTGGGACCGGATTGATCACTCCCCCTTTTGCTCCACGTGGAGCCCGGCAGTGCAGCAGAGCATCGGAAGCGATCGGACACGCTTCCGATGCTCTGCTAGTGTGCTAAGTGCCTCGGTGGGTCGAGGCACTTAGTTAGTATATAAATTAAATTAAAAATAGGGAAAAAAAAAAACAGGTAATAAAATATAAAAGCCCCTATATAGCCCCCCCCCCATGAGGCTTCCAAAATGGCGATACCCAGTGCATCATGGGGCCTCTGGGGGTGTCCCTAGCCTTCCTCACCATAGGGGCAAGCTAGGGTCACCCAATCTGAGCCTTCCCACAAAAAAATAATAATAATAATAAAATCTCCCATTTGTCTGATCATGTCAATATTTGTAAATATTGACTCTGATCAGTGTGGATCTCCCTCCCTCTCCTCACTTGCTATTTTGTTGGAGAGAGAGAGAGACCTATATTTAGCAGAGAGAGATTTATTTCTTTTATTTGTTAAAAAATTTAAAATCCAAAGGCTCTTTTCAGAGCCATTAACCCCTAGCTTGCCAGTGATCACTATAAATCACTGGCAGTAGCACAGCTGCACTTTTTTTGCTGTCTGTGCATTTTTTTAGGGGTTAATTTTTGTTGTTGTATTTTTTTTTAAAAACCCAAAGGCTCCTTTCAGAGCCATTTAGCTAATTTAATTTAAAGACTATTTAACCCCTAGCTTGCCAGTGATCGCTATACATCACTGGCATTAGCATAGCTGTACTTTTTTGCTGTCTGTGCATTTTTTAGGGGTTCATTTTTGTTGTTGTAATTTTTTAAAAACCCAAACGCTCCTTTCAGAGCCATTTAGCTAATTTAATTTAAATAGTATTTAACCCCTAGCTTGCCAGTGATCGCTATAAATCACTGGCATTAGCATAGCTGTACTTTTTTGCTGTCTGTGCATTTTTTTAGGGGTTAATTTTTGTTGTTGTAATTTTTTAAAAACCCAAAGGCTCCTTTCAGAGCCATTTAGCTAATTTAATTTAATTTAAAGAGTATTTAACCCCTAGCTTGCCAGTGATCGCTATAAATCACTGGCATTAGCATAGCTGTACTTTTTTGCTGTCTGTGCATTTTTTTAGGGCTTAATTTTTGTTGTTGTAATTTTTTAAAAACCCAAAGGCTCCTTTCAGAGCCATTCAGCTAATTTAATTTAATTTAAAGAGTATTTAACCCCTAGCTTACCAGTGATCGCTATAAATCACTGGCATTAGCATAGCTGTACTTTTTTGCTGTCTGTGCATTTTTTTAGGGGTTAATTTTTGTTGTAATTTTTTAAAAACCCAAAGGCTCCTTTCAGAGCCATTTAGTTAATTTAATTTAAAGAGTATTTAACCCCTAGCTTGCCAGTGATCGCTATAAATAAAAAAAAAACCCAAAGGCCATTTAGTTAATTAATTAATTTTGGTTTTCTGTGACAGATACAATAATGTCAAAGAAAACATATAGTGCTGAGGAGGCATATGCCATCCTTGCGTCAGAGTCAGATGCCTCTATGTCTGACTCAGACCCCAATTTTGACCCTGCCATATGCTCAGATACATCATTAGATGCAGTCTCAACTGATAGTGATGTATCTGTGGCTGCTAGCCCCCCTGCTAGCCCCCCTGCCAGCCCCCCTGCTAGAAGGAGGCGTGTTGCTGCCATTGCCGCTGAAGAGTGGGTAACGCCTCATCTCCAGAGGCCAGATATCCCACCCTTCACAGCAAATGCTGGCATAAATATAGATGTGGCAGGTTTTAGCCCCCAACAGTTTCTGGAGGTGTTTCTGGGTGATGATGTATTGGGGAACATTGTCGCCCAAACTAATTTATATGCCCATCAGTACCGTGCTGCAAAGCCTGAAACATATTTGGCAAAGCAGCAATGGGCCCCCATCAATGTGCCAGAATTTAAAAAATTCTGGGCATTGACTATGCTGATGGGCATCATAAAGAAGCCCTCCGTTCGCTCCTACTGGAGCAGTAGCCCCATCTGCTCTACCCCCATTTTCTCCCAGAGTATGTCGAGGCAGAGGTATGAAATGATTCTTCATTTCATGCACTTCAGCGACAACAGCCTGTGCCCCCCTAGGGAGCATCCCCAATTTGACAGGCTGTATAAAATCCGCCCCCTGATTACCCACTTTTCTGCCAGGTTTGCAGAGGCTTATACACCTGGAAGGAATATATGCGTTGATGAATCCCTGATGAAGTATAAGGGAAGGCTGGGATTCAAGCAGTATATTCCTTCCAAGCGCTCCAGGTATGGGGTAAAGGTGTATAAGCTCTGTGAGAGCGAGACTGGGTATACTCAGGCCTTCCGGGTGTATGAGGGAAAGGATAGCCACCTTGACCCTCCAGGTTGCCCAGAACATATGGGAACCACTGGCAAGATTGTCTGGGACCTGATATTACCCCTAATGAACAAAGGGTATCACTTGTACTTAGACAATTTTTATACAAGTGTCCTTTTGTTCAAGCTACTGTATTGCTTTGATACAGTAGCTTGCGGTACTATTAAAAAGAACCGCACAGGTTTCCCAGGACAACTTGTACGCACCCGGCTACAAAGGGGGGAGACCTCAGCTCTGCGCCAAGAGGAGCTGTTGGCACTTAAGTACAGAGACAAGAAGGATGTATACCTTCTTACCACCATCCACACAGAGAGCACGGTGGCGGTCTCTGTACGTGGCAGAGCTGAGATCATAAGGAAGCCAGTGTGCATCAAATCTTATAACCGGCATATGGGTGGGGTTGATCTGGCAGATCAGCTGCTGCAGCCCTACCTAATTATGCGGAAGACAAGGGCCTGGTACAAAAAGGTTGCAATTTACCTAATGCAGATTGCAACCCACAACGCTTTTTTGTTGTTCAAAAAAGCAAACCCCGGAATGAAACAGACTTTTTTACAATTTCAGCTCCAGATCATTTCGGGGATTTTGTACCATGATGCACCTGCTCCATGGGCGGTGATGGGAGAGAGCAGAGTTGGGGCTACTCATTTTATTTTTAAAATCCCCTCTACTGCCGCAAAGCAGAGACCACAAAAAAAATGCAGAGTCTGTACCAAGAGGGGGCAGAGAAGGGACACTGTATATCACTGTCCTGATTGCCCTGGACAGCCTGGACTCTCAATTTTTAAAAAATAAATACATTTCCTGTTATTTTTTTTTTGTTATGTTTACTGTTAAATTTTTTGTTGTTATTTTTTTACTTTTAATGTGCCAGATTTTTACATTTCACTAATATATTTTTTTTTCTAAAATGGGGCTGTTCTTTTTTTTTTTTTTTTACAAAAACCCCTGTCAAACCTATGCATGGGGGACATAGGTGTTCTCAAGGTGCCTTGCAGAAAACAACCTGTAGTATTTTTTTTGCACTAACTTACAACAGTCTCTCCTAAATCATAGTCAAAAAGCAATGTGTGTGTAAAAATGAAAATTGAAAAATTGCCACCATACACTTTCTCCAATTTTTTGGCTAAAACGGTTGCTTCAAAGGCATCAAAGCACACCATATACAATACCTTGGGGTGTCAACATTTCAAAAATATACACTTTCATGGCAATAAATAAAAGTGGGGTTTACAATAGGCCCCAAACTAAAGATAGGCCTATCAGAAGAAATACTCTCACTTAATAACTAAAATCACAAGTCATAAAATTGTAACATAACCTTCCCAAAATCCTGGCAAACCTATGCATGGGGGGCATAGGTGTACTCAGGGTGCCTAGCAGAAAACAACCTGAAGTATTTTTTTGCACTAACTTACAACAGTCTCTCCTAAATCATAGTCAAAAAGCAATGTAAGTGTAAAAATGAAAATTGAAAAAATGCCACCATACACTTTCTCCATTTTTTTTGGCTAAAACAGTTACTTCAAATGCATCAAAGCACACCATATACAATACCTTGGGGTGTCAACATTTCAAAAATATACACTTTCATGGCAATAAATAAAAGTGGGGTTTACAATAGGCCCCAAACTAAAGATAGGCCTATCAGAAGAAATACTCTCACTTAATAACTAAAATCACAAGTCATAAAATTGTAACATAACCTTCCCAAAATCCTGGCAAACCTATGCATGGGGGGCATAGGTGTACTCAGGGTGCCTAGCAGAAAACAACCTGAAGTATTTTTTTGCACTAACTTACAACAGTCTCTCCTAAATCATAGTCAAAAAGCAATGTGTGTGTAAAAATGAAAATTGAAAAAATGCCACCATACACTTTCTCCAATTTTTTTGGCTAAAACAGTTACTTCAAATGCATCAAAGCACACCATATACAATACCTTGGGGTGTCAACATTTCAAAAATATGCACATTCATGGAAACAAATAAATTGGGGTATGTTAAAATACCCCCAAAAAGACAATAGGCAAAGAAAATATGTTAAATGTGAAAAAAAAATCAAAAACGCATGTTGGACATTACACCCCCCGAACAAGCCAAGAAACTTATGCATAGGTGGTATCACTGTACTCAGGAGATGTTGGTGAACACATATTGGGGTCTTCTTTGGCAGTAACACATAACAGGAGCTGAGAATTCATGTCTAAAGTTCAATGTGTGTGAAAAATAACACACAAAAAATGACTGCCCAATAGTTTGACAAAGACTGGTGGTTGAATTAGAGCATGGAAAGTGTTAAAATACCAGCATTTGAAATACCCTAGGGTGTCTACTTTTCAAAAATATATGGTTTGATGGGGGTAAATTACATTGGCCGGCTTCAGAAATGTCCTACATAGGACATGGGTGCATGGGATGTGAAAATTCCAAGTTGAAAAACTGGAATGCGCCCCCTAAAAATAAGGCCTTTTAGCCCCCAGAGAACCCGACACACCTATACATAGGTGGTATCACTGTACTCGGGAGATGTTGTTGAACACATATTGAGTTTTTTTTTGGCAGTAACACATAACAGGGACTGAGAATATATGCCTAAAATACAATGTGTGTGAAAAATAATGCAAAAAAATGACTGCCTAAAAGTTTGACAAAGACTAGTGGTTGAATTAGTGCATGGAAAGTTTTAAAATACCAGCATTTGAAATACCCTAGGGTGTCTACTTTTCAAAAATATATGGTTTGATGGGGGTAATTTACATTGCCCGGCTTCAGAAATGTCCCAAATAGGACATGGGTGCATGATGACAGATATGAAAATTCCAAGTTGAAAAACTGGAATGCGCCCCCTAAAATTAAGGCCTTTTAGCCCCCAGAGAACCCAACACACCTATACATGGGTGGTATCACTGTGCTCAGGAGATGTTGTTGAATACATATTGAGGTGTTTTTTGGCAGTAACACATAACAGGGACTGAGAATATATGCCTAAATTACAATGTGTGTGAAAAATAACACAAAAAAATGACTACCCAAAAGTTTGACAAAGACTAGTGGTTGAAATAGTGCATGGAAAGTGTTAAAATAACAGCATTTTAAATACCCTAGGGTGACTACTTTTCAAAAATATATGGTTTGATGAGGGTAATTTACATTGCCCGGCTTCAGAAATGTCCCAAATAGGACATGGGTGCATGATGACAGATATGAAAATTCCAAGTTGAAAAACTGGAATGCGCCCCCTAAAATTAAGGCCTTTTAGCCCCCAGAGAACCCAACACACCTATACATGGGTGGTATCACTGTGCTCAGGAGATGTTTTTGAATACATATTGAGGTGTTTTCTGGCAGTAACACATAACAGGGACTGAGAATATATGCCTAAAGTACAATGTGTGTGAAAAATAACACAAAAAAATGACTACCCAAAAGTTTGACAAAGACTAGTGGTTGAAATAGTGCATGGAAAGTGTTAAAATAACAGCATTTTAAATACCCTAGGGTGTCTACTTTTCAAAAATATATGGTTTGATGAGGGTAATTTACATTGCCCGGCTTCAGAAATGTCCCAAATAGGACATGGGTGCATGATGACAGATATGAAAATTCCAAGTTGAAAAACTGGAATGCGCCCCCTAAAATTAAGGCCTTTTAGCCCCCAGAGAACCCAACACACCTATACATGGGTGGTATCACTGTGCTCAGGAGATGTTGTTGAATACATATTGAGGTGTTTTCTGGCCGTAACACATAACAGGGACTGAGAATATATGCCTAAAGTACAATGTGTGTGAAAAATAACACAAAAAATGACTACCCAAAAGTTTGACAAAGACTAGTGGTTGAAATAGTGCATGGAAAGTGTTAAAATAACAGCATTTTAAATACCCTAGGGTGTCTACTTTTCAAAAATATATGGTTTGATGAGGGTAATTTACATTGCCCGGCTTCAGAAATGTCCCAAATAGGACATGGGTGCATGATGACAGATATGAAAATTCCAAGTTGAAAAACTGGAATGCGCCCCCTAAAAATAAGGCCTTTTAGCCCCCAGAGAACCCAACACACCTATACATGGGTGGTATCACTGTACTCAGGAGATGTTGTTGAATACATATTGAGGTTTTTTTTGGCAGTAACACATAACAGGGACTGAGAATATATGCCTAAAGTACAATGTGTGTGAAAAATATCACAAAAAAATGACTACCTAAAAGTTTGACAAAGACTTGTGGTTGAATTAGTGCATGGAAAGTGTTAAAATACCAGCATTTGAAATACCCTAGGGTGTCTACTTTTCAAAAATATATGGTTTGATGGGGGTAATTTACATTGCCCGGCTTCAGAAATGTCCCAAATAGGACATGGGTGCATGATGACAGATATGAAAATTCCAAGTTGAAAAACTGGAATGCGCCCCCTAAAAATAAGGCCTTTTAGCCCCCAGAGAACCCAACACACCTATACATGGGTGGTATCACTGTACTCAGGAGATGTTGTTGAATACATATTGAGGTGTTTTTGGTCAGTAACATATAACAGGAACTGAGAATCCATGCCTAAAGTACAATGCGTGTGAAAAATAACACACCAAAATGACTACCCAAAAGTTTGACAAAGACTGGTGGTTGAATTAGTGCATGCAAAGTGTTAAAATACCAGCATTTGAAATACCCTAGGGTGTCTACTTTTTAAAAATATATGGTTTGATGGGGGTAATTTGCATTGTCCGGCTTCAGAAATGTCCCAAATAGGACATGGGTGCATGATGACAGATGTGAAAATTCCAAGTTAAAAAACTGGAATGCGCCCCCTAAAAATAAGGCCTTTTAGCCCCCAGAGAACCCAACAGACCTATACATGGGTGGTATCACTGTACTCAGGAGATGCTGCTGAAGACATATTGGGGTGTTATTTGGCAGTAACCCTTAACGTTCTCAGTAAATGTATTCTTGAATTGCTATTTTGTCAAAAAATCACCACTTTTTTTTTTTTCAAACTTTGGCATAGATTGGTGGTAAAATAGTTGCATGGAAAGAGTCAAAATACCCCATATTTAATACCTTAGGTTGTGTTCTTTTAAAAAATATATATATGTGAAGGGTTAATCAGGGATTCCTGACAGATATCAGTGTTCCAATGTAACTATCGCTAATTTTTTTTAAAAAAATTTGGAAATAGCAAAGTGCTACTTGTACTTATTGCCCTATAACTTGCAAAAAAAGCAAAGAACATGTAAACATTGAGTATTTCTAAACTCAGGACAAAATTTAGAAACTATTTAGCATGGGAGTTTTTTGGTAGTTGTTGAAGTGTAGGAGATTTTGAGGGTCAAAGTTAGAAAAAGTGTGTTTTTTTCAATTTTTTCCTCATATTTTATAAAAATTTTTATAGTAAATTATAAGATATGATGAAAATAATGGTATCTTTAGAAAGTCCATTTAATGGCGAGAAAAACGGTATATAATATGTGTGTAGGTACAGTAAATGAATAAGAGGAAAATTACAGCTAAACACAAACACCGCAGAAATGTAAAAATAGCCTTGGTCCCAAACGGACAGAAAATGGAAAAGTGCTGCGGTCATTAAGGGGTTAATATGTGAACTAAGTTAATGAAGTGACAGCGAAAACAGCATTGTGTTTTCTTTCATGTAATTAGCAAGAGTCCATGAGCTAGTGACGTATGGGATATACATTCCTACCAGGAGGGGCAAAGTTTCCCAAACCTCAAAATGCCTACAAATACACCCCTCACCACACCCACAAATCAGTTTTACAAACTTTGCCTCCTATGGAGGTGGTGAAGTAAGTTTGTGCTAGATTCTACGTTGATATGCGCTCCGCAGCAGGTTGGAGCCCGGTTTTCCTCTCAGCGTGCAGTGAATCTCAGAGGGATGTGAGGAGAGTATTGCCTGTTTGAATTCAATGATCTCCTTCTACGGGGTCTATTTCATAGGTTCTCTGTTATCGGTCGTAGAGATTCATCTCTTACCTCCCTTTTCAGATCGACGATATACTCTTATATATATACCATTTCCTCTGCTGATTTTCGTTTCAGTACTGGTTTGGCTTTCTACAAACATGTAGATGAGTGTCCTGGGGTAAGTAAGTCTTATTTTCTGTGACACTCTAAGCTATGGTTGGGCACTTTTTTAATAAAGTTCTAAATATATGTATTCAAACATTTATTTGCCTTGACTCAGGATGTTCAACATTCCTTATTTTCAGACAGTCAGTTTCATATTTGGGATAATGCATTTGAATCAATCATTTTTTCTTACCTTAAAATTTGACTTTTTTTCCCTGTGGGCTGTTAGGCTCGCGGGGGCTGAAAATGCTTCATTTCATTGCATCATTTTTGGCGCAGACTTTTTTGGCGCAAAAAATGTTTTCTGTTTCCGGCGTCATACGTGTCACCGGAAGTTGCGTCATTTTTTGACGTTCTTTTGCGCCAAAAATGTTGGCGTTCCGGACGTGGCGTCATTTTTGGCGCCAAAAGCATTTAGGCGCCAAATATTGTGGGTGTCTTATTTGGCGCTAAAAAAAAAATATGGGCGTCGCTTTTG
The DNA here is from genome assembly GCF_027579735.1 of Bombina bombina. Classification (NCBI taxonomy): domain Eukaryota; kingdom Metazoa; phylum Chordata; class Amphibia; order Anura; family Bombinatoridae; genus Bombina; species Bombina bombina. The sequence goes on from NC_069502.1 coordinate 367,630,730, forward strand.
TCTCCACATTATTTAAGTCTCATTTTTCTTTGCTTCTGGTTGCTAGAAGCTTGTTCCTTGGCATTTTTTCCCATTCCTGAAACTGTCATTTAAGGAATTTGATCAATTTTGCTTTATATGTTGTTTTTTCTCTTACATATTGCAAGATGTCTCACGTTGCATCTGAGTCAGAAGATACTTCAGGAAAATCGCTGTCTGGTGCTGGAACTACCAAAGCTAAGTGTATCTGCTGTAAACTTTTGGTAGCTGTTCCTCCAGCTGTTGTTTGTATTAATTGTCATGACAAACTTGTTAATGCAGATAATATTTCCTTTAGTAATGTGCAGTTCCATCAACATCTAATGTTCAGAGTGTTCCTGATAACATAAAAGATTTTGTTTCTGAATCCATCAAGAAGGCTATGTCTGTTATTCCTCCTTCTAGTAAACATAAAAAATCTTTTAAAACTTCTCTTTATACAGATGAATTTTTAAATGAACATCATCATTCTGATTCTGTCTCAGAGGTTGATGCTGATAAATCTTCATATTTATTTAAAATGGAATTTATTCGTTCTTTACTTAAAGAAGTACTAATTGCTTTAGAAATTGAGGATTCTGGTCCTCTTGATACTAAATCTAAACGTTTAGATAAGGTCTTTAAATCTCCTGTGGTTATTCCAGAAGTTTTTCCTGTTCCTGGTGCTATTTCTGAAGTAATTTCCAGAGAATGGAATAATTTGGGTAATTCATTTACTCCTTCTAAACGTTTTAAGCAATTATATCCTGTGCCGTCTGACAGATTAGAATTTTAGGACAAAATCCCTAAAGTTGATGGGGCTATTTCTACCCTTGCTAAACGTACTACTATTCCTACGTCAGATGGTACTTTGTTTAAGTATCCTTTAGATAGGAAAATTTAATCCTTTCTAAGAAAAGCTTATCTGTGTTCAGGTAATCTTCTTAGACCTGCTATATCATTGGCTGATGTTGCTGCAGCTTCAACTTTTTGGTTAAAAACTTTAGCGCAACAAGTAACAGATCATGATTCTCATAATATTATTATTCTTCTTCAACATGCTCATAATTTTATCTGTGATGCCAATTTTGATATTATCAGAGTTGATGTCAGGTTTATGTCTCTAGCTATTTTAGCTAGAAGAGCTTTATGGCTTAAAACTTGGAATGCTGATATGTCTTCTAAATCAACTCTACTTTCCATTTCTTTCCAGGGTAACAAATTATTTGGTTCTCAGTTGGATTCTATTATCTCAACTGTTACTGGTGGGAAAGGAACTTTTTTTACCATAGGATAAAAAATCTAAGGGTAAAAACAGGGCTAATAATCGTTTTCGTTCCTTTCGCTTCAACAAAGAACAAAAGCCTGATCCTTCATCCTCAGGAGCAGTTTCAGTTTGGAAACCATCTCCAGTCTGGAATAAATCCAAGCCTTCTAGAAAAGCAAAGCCAGCTTCTAAGTCCACATGAAGGTGCGGCCCTCATTCCAGCTCAGCTGGTAGAGGGCAGGTTACATTTTTTAAAAGAAATTTGGATCAATTCTGTTCACAATCTTTGGATTCAGAACATTGTTTCAGAAGGGTACAGAATTGGTTTCAAGATAAGACCTCCTTTAATCCAGTGAAAGCTCAAGCATTTCTGAAATGTGTTTCAGATCTAGAGTTGGCTGGAGTAATTATGCCAGTTCCAGTTCTGGAACAGGGGCTGGGGTTTTATTCGAATCTCTTCATTGTACCAAAGAAGGAGAATTCCTTCAGACCAGTTCTGGATCTAAAAATATTGAATCGTTATGTAAGGATACCAACGTTCAAAATGGTAACTGTAAGGACTATCTTGCCTTTTGTTCAGCAAGGGCATTATATGTCCACAATAGATTTACAGGATGCATATCTGCATATTCCGATTCATCCAGATCATTATCAGTTCCTGAGATTCTCTTTCCTGGACAAGCATTACCAGTTTGTGGCTCTGCCGTTTGGCCTAGCTACAGCTCCAAGAATTTTTTGAAAGGTTCTCGGTGCTCTTCTGTCTGTAATCAGAGAACAGGGTATTGTGGTATTTCCTTATTTGGACGATATCTTGGTACTTGCTCAGTCTTCACATTTAGCAGAATCTCATATGAATCGACTTGTGTTGTTTCTTCAAGATCATGGTTGGAGGATCAATTCACTAAAAAGTTCTTTGATTCCTAAGACAAGGGTAACCTTTCTGGGTTTCCAGATAGATTCAGTGTCCATGACTCTGTCTTTGACAGACAAGAGACGTCTAAAATTGATTTCAGCTTGTCGAAACCTTCAGTCACAATCATTCCCTTCGGTAGCCTTATGCATGGAAATTCTAGGTCTTATGACTGCTGCATCGGACGCGATCCCCTTTGCTCGTTTTCACATGCGACCTCTTCAGCTCTGTATGCTGAATCAATGGTGCAGGGATTACACAAAGATATCTCAATTAATATCTTTAAAACCGATTGTACGACACTCTCTAACGTGGTGGACAGATCACCATCGTTTAATTCAGGGGGCTTCTTTTGTTCTTCCGACCTGGACTGTAATTTCAACAGATGCAAGTCTTACAGGTTGGGGAGCTGTGTGGGGATCTCTGACGGCGCAAGGAGTTTGGGAATCTCAGGAGGTGAGATTACCGATCAATATTTTGGAACTCCGTGCAATTTTCAGAGCTCTTCAGTCTTGGCCTCTTCTGAAGAGAGAATCGTTCATTTGTTTTCAGACAGACAATGTCAGAACTGTGGCATACATCAATCATCAAGGAGGGACTCACAGTCCTCTGGCTATGAAAGAAGTATCTCGAATTCTGGTTTGGGCGGAATCCAGCTCCTGTCTAATCTTTGCGGTTCATATCCCAGGTATAGACAATTGGGAAGCGGATTATCTCAGTCGCCAAACGTTGCATCCGGGCGAATGGTCTCTTCACCCAGAGGTATTTCTTCAGATTGTTCAAATGTGGGAACTTCCAGAAATAGATCTGATGGCGTCTCATCTAAACAAGAAACTTCCCAGGTATCTGTCCAGATCCCGGGATCCTCAGGCGGAGGCAGTGGATGCATTATCACTTCCTTGGAAGTATCATCCTGCCTATATCTTTCCGCCTCTAGTTCTTCTTCCAAGAGTAATCTCCAAGATTCTGAAGGAATGCTCGTTTGTTCTGCTGGTAGCTCCGGCATGGCCTCACAGGTTTTGGTATGCGGATGTTGTCCGGATGGCCTCTTGCCATCCGTGGACTCTTCCGTTAAGAACAGACCTTCTGTCGCAAGGTCCTTTTTTCCATCAGGATCTCAAATCCTTAAATTTAAAGGTATGGAGATTGAACGCTTGATTCTTGGTCAAAGAGGTTTCTCTGACTCTGTGATTAATACTATGTTACAGGCTCGTAAATCTGTATCTAGAGAGATATATTATAGAGTCTGGAAGACTTATATTTCTTGGTGTCTTTCTCATCATTTTTCTTGGCATTCTTTTAGAATTCCGAGAATTTTACAGTTTCTTCAGGATGGTTTAGATAAAGGTTTGTCCACAAGTTCTTTGAAAGGACAAATCTCTGCTATTTCTGTTCTTTTTCACAGAAAGATTGCTAATCTTCCTGATATTCCTTGTTTTGTACAAGCTTTGGTTCGTATAAAACCTGTCATTAAGTCAATTTCTCCTCCTTGGAGTTTGAATTTGGTTCTGGGGGCTCTTCAAGCTCTTCCTTTTGAACCCATGCATTCATTGGACATTAAATTACTTTCATGGAAAGTTTTGTTCCTTTTGGCGATCTCTTCTGCCAGAAGAGTCTCTGAATTATCTGCTCTTTCTTGTGAGTCTCCTTTTCTGATTTTTCATCAGGATAAGGCGGTGTTGCGAACTTCTTTTGAATTTTTACCTAAGGTTGTGAATTCCAACAACATTAGTAGAGAAATTGTGGTTCCCTCATTATGTCCTAATCCTAAGAATTCTAAGGAGAAATCGTTGCATTCTTTGGATGTTGTTAGAGCTTTGAAATATTATGTTGAAGCTACTAAGTCTTTCCGAAAGACTTCTAGTCTCTTTGTTATCTTTTCCGGTTCTAGAAAAGGCCAGAAAGCTTCTGCCATTTCTTTGGCATCTTGGTTGAAATCTTTAATTCATCATGCCTATGTCGAGTCGGGTAAAACTCCGCCTCAAAGGATTACAGCTCATTCTACTAGGTCAGTTTCTACTTCCTGGGCGTTTAGGAATGAAGCTTCGGTTGATCAGATTTGCAAAGCAGCAACTTGGTCCTCTTTGCATACTTTTACTAAATTCTACCATTTTGATGTATTTTCTTCTTCTGAAGCAGTTTTTGGTAGAAAAGTACTTCAGGCAGCGGTTTCAGTTTGATTGTTCTGTATATGTTTTTCATTAAACTTTATTTTGGGTGTGGATTATTTTCAGCAGGAATTGGCTGTCTTTATTTTATCCCTCCCTCTCTAGTGACTCTTGCTTGGAAAGATCCACATCTTGGGTAGTCATTATCCCATACGTCACTAGCTCATGGACTCTTGCTAATTACATGAAAGAAAACATAATTTATGTAAGAACTTACCTGATAAATTCATTTCTTTCATATTAGCAAGAGTCCATGAGGCCCACCCTTTTTGTGGTGGTTATGATTTTTTTGTATAAAGCACAATTATTCCAATTCCTTATTTTATATGCTTTCGCACTTTTTTCTTATCACCCCACTTCTTGGCTATTCGTTAAACTGATTTGTGGGTGTGGTGAGGGGTGTATTTGTAGGCATTTTGAGGTTTGGGAAACTTTACCCCTCCTGGTAGGAATGTATTTCTTTCATGTAATTAACAAGAGTCCATGAGCTAGTGACGTATGGGATATACATTCCTACCAGGAGGGGCAAAGTTTCCCAAACCTTAAAATGCCTATAAATACACCCCTCACCACACCCACAAATCAGTTTTACAAACTTTGCCTCCAAGGGAGGTGGTGAAGTAAGTTTGTGCTAGATTCTACGTTGATATGCGCTCCACAGCAAGTTGGAGCCCGGTTTTCCTCTCAGCGTGCAGTGAATGTCAGAGGGATGTGAAGAGAGTATTGCCTATTGAATGCAGTGATCTCCTTCTACGGGGTCTATTTCATAAGGTTCTCTGTTATCGGTCGTAGAGATTCATCTCTTACCTCCCTTTTCAGATCGACGATATACTCTTATATTTACCATTACCTCTACTGATTCTCGTTTCAGTACTGGTTTGGCTTTCTACAAACATGTAGATGAGTGTCCTGGGGTAAGTAAGTCTTATTTTCTGTGACACTCTAAGCTATGGTTGGGCACTTTATTTATAAAGTTCTAAATATATGTATTCAAACATTTATTTGCCTTGACTCAGAATGTTCAACTTTCCTTATTTTCAGACAGTCAGTTTCATATTTGGGATTATGCATTGAATTATCATATTTTTCTTACCTCAAAAATTTGACTTTTTTCCCTGTGGGCTGTTAGGCTCGCGGGGGCTGAAAATGCTTCATTTTATTGCGTCATTCTTGGCGCGGACAAAAATGTCGGCGTTCCGGATGTGGCGTCATTTTTGGCGCCAAAAGCATTTAGGCGCCAAATAATGTGGGCGTCTTATTTGGCGCTAAAAAATATGGGCGTCGCTTTTGTCTCCACATTATTTCAGTCTCATTTTTCATTTGCTTCTGGTTGCTAGAAGCTTGATATTTGGCATTCTTTCCCATTCCTGAAACTGTCTTATAAGGAATTTGATCTATTTTGCTTTATATGTTGTTTTTTCTCTTACATATTGCAAGATGTCTCACGTTGCATCTGAGCCAGAAGATACTACAGGAAAATCACTGCCTGCTGGATCTACCAAAGCTAAGTGTATCTGCTGTAAACTTTTGGTAGCTATTCCTCCAGCTGTTGTTTGTAATAATTGTCATGACAAACTTGTTAAAGCAGATAATATTTCCTTTAGTAATGTACCATTGCCTGTTGCAGTTCCCTCAACATCTAAGGTGCAGAATGTTCCTGATAACATAAGAGATTTTGTTTCTGAATCTATAAAGAAGGCTTTGTCTGTTATTTCTCCTTCTAGTAAACGTAAAAAGTCTTTTAAATCTTCTCTCTCTACAGATGAATTTTTAAATGAACACCATCATTCTGATTCTTTGGACTCTTCTGGTTCAGAGGATTCTATCTCAGAGATTGATGCTGATAAATCTTCATATTTATTTAAGATGGAATTTATTCGCTCTTTACTTAAAGAAGTACTAATTGCTTTAGAAATAGAGGATTCTAGTCCTCTTGATACTAATTCTATACGTTTGGATAAGGTTTTTAAAGCTCCTGCGGTTATTCCAGAAGTTTTTCCTGTTCCTAATGCTATTTCTGCAGTAATTTCCAAAGAATGGGATAAATTGGGTAATTCATTTACTCCTTCTAAACGTTTTAAGCAATTATATCCTGTTCCGCCTGACAGGTTAGAATTTTGGGACAAAATCCCTAAAGTTGATGGGGCTATTTCTACCCTTGCTAAACGTACTACCATTCCTACGTCAGATGGTACCTCGTTTAAGGATCCTTTAGATAGAAAAATTGAATCTTTTCTAAGAAAAGCTTATCTGTGTTCAGGTAATCTTCTTAGACCTGCTATATCATTGGCTGATGTTGCTGCAGCTTCAACTTTTTGGTTGGAAACTCTAGCGCAACAAGTAACAAATCGTGATTCTCATGATATTATTATTCTTCTCCAGCATGCTAATAATTTTATCTGTGATGCCATTTTTGATATTATTAGAGTTGATGTTAGGTTTATGTCTCTGGCTATCTTAGCCAGAAGAGCTTTATGGCTTAAGACTTGGAATGCTGATATGGCTTCTAAATCAACTCTACTTTCCATTTCTTTCCAGGGAAACAAATTATTTGGTTCTCAGTTGGATTCTATTATTTCAACTGTTACTGGTGGGAAAGGAACTTTTTTACCACAGGATAAAAGATCTAAAGGTAAAAACAGGGCTAACAATCGTTTTCGTTCCTTTCGTTTCAACAAAGAACAAAAGCCTGATCCTTCGTCCTCAGGAGCAGTTTCAGTTTGGAAACCATCTCCAGTCTGGAATAAATCCAAGCCTGCTAGAAAGGCAAAGCCTGCTTCTAAGTTCACATGAAGGTACGGCCCTCATTCCAGTTCAGCTGGTAGGGGGCAGGTTACGTTTTTTCAAAGAAATTTGGATCAATTCTGTTCACAATCTTTGGATTCAGAACATTGTTTCAGAAGGGTACAGAATTGGTTTCAAGATGAGACCTCCTGCAAAGAGATTTTTTCTTTCCCGTGTCCCAGTAAATCCAGTGAAAGCTCAAGCATTTCTGAATTGTGTTTCAGATCTAGAGTTGGCTGGAGTAATTATGCCAGTTCCAGTTCCGGAACAGGGGATGGGGTTTTATTCAAATCTCTTCATTGTACCAAAGAAGGAGAATTCCTTCAGACCAGTTCTGGATCTAAAATTATTGAATCGTTATGTAAGGATACCAACGTTCAAGATGGTAACTGTAAGGACTATATTGCCTTTTGTTCAGCAAGGGAATTATATGTCCACAATAGATTTACAGGATGCATATCTGCATATTCCGATTCATCCAGATCATTATCAGTTCCTGAGATTCTCTTTTCTAGACAAGCATTACCAATTTGTGGCTCTACCGTTTGGCCTTGCTACAGCTCCAAGAATTTTCACAAAGATTCTCGGTGCCCTTCTGTCTGTAATCAGAGAACAGGGTATTGTGGTATTTCCTTATTTGGACGATATCTTGGTACTTGCTCAGTCTTTACATTTAGCAGAGTCTCATACGAATCGACTTGTGTTGTTTCTTCAAGATCATGGTTGGAGGATCAATTTACCGAAAAGTTCTTTGATTCCTCAAACAAGGGTAACCTTTCTGGGTTTCCAGATAGATTCAGTGTCCATGACTCTGTCTTTAACAGACAAGAGACGTCTAAAATTGATTACAGCTTGTCGAAACCTTCAGTCTCAATCATTCCCTTCGGTAGCCTTATGCATGGAAATTCTAGGTCTTATGACTGCTGCATCGGACGCGATCCCCTTTGCTCGTTTTCACATGCGACCTCTTCAGCTCTGTATGCTGAACCAATGGTGCAGGGATTACACGAAGATATATCAATTAATATCTTTAAAACCGATTGTTCGACACTCTCTAACGTGGTGGACAGATCACCATCGTTTAATTCAGGGGGCTTCTTTTGTTCTTCCGACCTGGACTGTAATTTCAACAGATGCAAGTCTCACAGGTTGGGGAGCTGTGTGGGGATCTCTGACGGCACAAGGAGTTTGGGAATCTCAGGAGGTGAGATTACCGATCAATATTTTGGAACTCCGTGCAATTTTCAGAGCTCTTCAGTTTTGGCCTCTTCTGAAGAGAGAATCGTTCATTTGTTTTCAGACAGACAATGTCACAACTGTGGCATACATCAATCATCAAGGAGGGACTCACAGTCCTCTGGCTATGAAAGAAGTATCTCGAATTTTGGTTTGGGCGGAATCCAGCTCCTGTCTAATCTCTGCGGTTCATATCCCAGGTGTAGACAATTGGGAAGCGGATTATCTCAGTCGCCAAACGTTGCATCCGGGCGAATGGTCTCTTCACCCAGAGGTATTTCTTCAGATTGTTCAAATGTGGGGGCTCCCAGAGATAGATCTGATGGCCTCTCATCTAAACAAGAAACTTCCCAGGTATCTGTCCAGATCCCGGGATCCTCAGGCGGAGGCAGTGGATGCATTATCACTTCCTTGGAAGTATCATCCTGCCTATATCTTTCCGCCTCTAGTTCTTCTTCCAAGAGTAATCTCCAAGATTCTGAGGGAATGCTCGTTTGTTCTGCTAATAGCTCCGGCATGGCCTCACAGGTTTTGGTATGCGGATCTTGTCCGGATGGCATCTTGCCAACCATGGACTCTTCCGTTAAGACCAGACCTTCTGTCGCAAGGTCCTTTTTTCCATCCGGATCTGAAATCCTTAAATTTAAAGGTATGGAGATTGAACGCTTGATTCTTGGTCAAAGAGGTTTCTCTGACTCCGTGATTAATACTATGTTACAGGCTCGTAAATCTGTATCTCGAGAGATATATTATAGAGTCTGGAAGACTTATATTTCTTGGTGTCTTTCTCATCATTTTTCTTGGCATTCTTTTAGAATACCGAGAATTTTACAGTTTCTTCAGGATGGTTTAGATAAGGGTTTGTCCGCAAGTTCTTTGAAAGGACAAATCTCCGCTCTTTCTGTTCTTTTTCACAGAAAGATTGCTATTCTTCCTGATATTCATTATTTTGTACAAGCTTTGGTTCGTATAAAACCTGTCATTAAGTCAATTTCTCCTCCATGGAGTTTGAATTTGGTTCTGGGAGCTCTTCAAGCTCCTCCGTTTGAATCTATGCATTCATTGGACATTAAATTACTTTCTTGGAAAGTTTTGTTCCTTTTGGCCATCTCTTCTGCTAGAAGAGTTTCTGATTTATCTGCTCTTTCTTGTGAGTCTCCTTTTCTGATTTTTCATCAGGATAAGGCGGTGTTGCGAACTTCTTTTGAATTTTTACCTAAAGTTGTGAATTCCAACAACATTAGTAGAGAAATTGTGGTTCCTTCATTATGTCCTAATCCTAAGAATTCTAAGGAGAAATCGTTGCATTCTTTGGATGTTGTTAGAGCTTTGAAATATTATGTTGAAGCTACGAAATCTTTCCGTAAGACTTCTAGTCTATTTGTTATCTTTTCCGGTTCTAGGAAAGGCCAGAAAGCTTCTGCCATTTATTTGGCATCTTGGTTGAAATCTTTAATTCATCTTGCCTATGTTGAGTCGGGTAAAATTCCGCCTCAGAGAATTACAGCTCATTCTACTAGGTCAGTATCTACTTCCTGGGCGTTTAGGAATGAAGCTTCGGTTGACCAGATCTGCAAAGCAGCAACTTGGTCCTCTTTGCATACTTTTACTAAATTCTACCATTTTGATGTATTTTCTTCTTCTGAAGCAGTTTTTGGTAGAAAAGTTCTTCAGGCAGCGGTTTCAGTTTGAATCTTCTGCTTATGTTTTTCGTTAAACTTTATTTTGGGTGTGGATTATTTTCAGCAGGAATTGGCTGTCTTTATTTTATCCCTCCCTCTCTAGTGACTCTTGTGTGGAAAGATCCACATCTTGGGTAGTCATTATCCCATACGTCACTAGCTCATGGACTCTTGTTAATTACATGAAAGAAAACATAATTTATGTAAGAACTTACCTGATAAATTCATTTCTTTCATATTAACAAGAGTCCATGAGGCCCACCCTTTTTTGTGGTGGTTATGATTTTTTTGTATAAAGCACAATTATTCCAATTCCTTATTTTATATGCTTCGCACTTTTTTTCTTATCACCCCACTTCTTGGCTATTCGTTAAACTGATTTGTGGGTGTGGTGAGGGGTGTATTTATAGGCATTTTAAGGTTTGGGAAACTTTGCCCCTCCTGGTAGGAATGTATATCCCATACGTCACTAGCTCATGGACTCTTGTTAATATGAAAGAAATGAATTTATCAGGTAAGTTCTTACATAAATTATGTTATCCCATACGTCACTAGCTCATGGACTCTTGCTAATATGAAAGAAATGAATTTATCAGGTAAGTTCTTACATAAATTATGTTTTTATATAGACTATTACAAAATTGGGTTTTGAAAGGGACATTTTTGTTTGCATAAATGTTACGTAGATGATTTATTTATACAGCCCATCTGGGAGTGTTTTTGTAACAACGTATAGTTTTACTTATTTATTTATTAACATTGTGCTGATTTTCTGGCTCCTAACCATGTCCCAAAGTATCATATGTATACATTCGTTTGCAGACTACTGCTTGCTCCTGTCTGTCTAATCTGTCTTTTCACATGTAGGGAAGGAGGAAGGGGGGTCTGCTCTTCCATGTTTTCCCAGCCCCTTTCAGTGGGTGTCCCAGCCTACCCTCATCAACAGTCCTAAACTGAGAGGCGGGAGCTTGTAAGTAAGTTTTATACTGGATTTTTAGATCAGTATCTGTGCATATTCTTCTTTATATTAGTGTCTATTACATTCAGTTATATGACAATTGGTGCATTCCTTCCCTTTAATAAATTAGTCTCAGAGTAAACCAAAGATTCACTATTGCCTAGATTTAGAGTTCTGCGTTAGCCGTCAAAACCAGCGTTAGGGGGTCCTAACGCTGGTTTTGGCCGCCCGCTGGTATTTAGAGTCAGTCAGGAAAGGGTCTAACGCTCACTTTCCAGCCGCGACTTTTCCATACCGCAGATCCCCCTACGCCAATTGCGTATCCTATCTTTTCAATGGGATCTTTCTAACGCCGGTATTTAGAGTCTTGACTGAAGTGAGCGTTAGAAATCTAACGACAAGACTCCAGCCGCAGAGAAAAGCCAGGAGTTAAGAGCTTTCTGGGCTAACGCCGATTCATAAAGCTCTTAACTACTGTGCTCTAAAGTACACTAACACCCATAAACTACCTATATACCCCTAAACCGAGGCCCCCCACATCGCCGCCAATCTATAAAATTTTTTTAACCCCTAATCTGCCGACCGCACACCGCCGCCACCTACATTATCCCTATGTACCCCTAATCTGATGCCCCTAACATCGCCGACACCTACATAATATTTATTAACCCCTAATCTGCCCCCCCAACGTTGCGGCTACCTACCTACAATTATTAACCCCTAATCTGCCGACCGGACCTCACCGCTACTATAATAAATGTATTAACCCCTAAAGTTAAGTCTAACCCTAACACTAACACCCCCCCCCAGTTAAATATAATATTTATCTAACAAAATAAAATAAATCTTATTAAATAAATTATTCCTATTTAAAGCTAAATACTTGTATACTAAATACCTGTAAAATAAACCCTAATATAGCTACAATATAAATAATAATTATATTGTAGCTATTTTAGGATTTATATTTATTTTACAGGCAACTTTGTATTTATTTTAACCAGGTACAATAGCTATTAAATAGTTATTAACTATTTAATAACTACCTAGCTAAAAGAAATACAAAATTACCAGTAAAATAAATCCTAACCTAAGTTACAATTAAACCTAACACTACACTATCAATAAATTAAATACAAATACCTACAAATAAATACACTAACTAAAGTACAAAAAATAAAAAAGAACTAAGTTACAAAAAATAAAAAAATAATTTACAAACATTTTAAAAATATTACAACAATTTTAAGCTAATTACACCTACTCTAAGCCCCCTAATAAAATAACAAAGCCCCCCAAAATAAAAAAATGCCCTACCCTATTCTACTATAAAAATTGTAAAGCTCTTTTACCTTACCAGCCCTTAAAAGGGCCTTTTGTGGGGCATGCCCCAAAGAATTCTGCTCTTTTGCCTGTAAAAAAAAAACATACAATACCCCCCCCAACATTACAACCCACCACCCACATACCCCTAATCTAACCCAAACCCCCCTTAAATAAACCTAACACTAAGCCCCTGAAGATCTCCCAACCTTGTCTTTACCACGCTGGGTATCACCGATCCGTCCAGAAGAGGGTCCGAAGTCTTCATCCAATCCGGGCAATGTCTTCATCCAAGCGGGGGCTGAAGAGGTCCATCATCCGGCTGAAGTCTTGATCCAAGCGGGGGCTGAAGAGGTCCATCATCCGGCTGAAGTCTTCTATCAAGCGGCATCTTCAATCTTCTTTCTTCCGGCTCCATCTTCATCCCGCCGACGCGGAACATTCTTCCTCCACGACGAACTCCCGACGAATGACGGTTCCTTTAAGAGACATCATCCAAGATGGCGTCCCTCGAATTCCGATTGGCTGATAGGATTCTATCAGCCAATCGGAATTAAGGTAGGAATAATCTGATTGGCTGATTGAATCAGCCAATCAGATTCAAGTTCAATCCGATTGGCTGATCCAATCAGCCAATCAGATTGAGCTTGCATTCTATTGGCTGTTCCAATCAGCCAATAGAATGCGAGCTCAATCTGATTGGCTGATCCAATCAGCCAATCGGATTGAACTTGAATCTGATTGGCTGATTCAATCAGCCAATCAGAATTTTCCTACCTTAATTCCGATTGGCTGATAGAATCCTATCAGCCAATCGGAATTCGAGGGACTCCATCTTGGATGACGTCCCTTAAAGGAACCTTCATTCGTCGGGAGTTCGTCATGGAGGAAGGATGTTCCTCGTCGGCGGGATGAAGATGGAGCCGGAAGAAAGAAGATTGAAGATGCCGCTTGATAGAAGACTTCAGCCGGATGATGGACCTCTTCAGCCCCCGCTTGGATGAAGACTTCAGCCGGATGATGGACCTCTTCAGCCCCCGCTTGGATGAAGACATCGCCTGGATTGGATGAAGACTTCAGACCCTCTTCTGGACGGATCGGTGATACCCAACGTGGTGAAGACAAGGTAGGGAGATCTTCAGGGGCTTAGTGTTAGGTTTATTTAAGGGGGGTTTGGGTTAGATTAGGGGTATGTGGGTGGTGGGTTGTAATGTTGGGGGGGGTATTGTATGTTTTTTTTTACAGGCAAAAGAGCAGAATTCTTTGGGGCATGCCCCGCAAAAGGCCCTTTTAAGGGCTGGTAAGGTAAAAGAGCTTTACATTTTTTATTGTAGAATAGGGTAGGGCATTTTTTTATTTTGGGGGGCTTTGTTATTTTTTTAGGGGGCTTAGAGTAGGTGTAATTAGTTTAAAATTCTTGTAATCTTTTTTTATTTTTTGTAATTTAGTGTTTGTTTGTTTTTGTAATTTAGTGGTTTTTTTTTTTGTCGTTTAGTTGATTTAATTGTAGATAATTTTAGGTAGTTTATTTAATTAATTTATTGATAGTGTAGTGTTAAGTTTAATTGTAACTTAGGTTAGGATTTATTTTACAGGTAATTTGGTAATTATTTTAACTAGGTAGCTATTAAATAGTTATTAACTATTTAATAGCTATTGTACCTGGTTAAAATAAATACAAAGTTGCCTGTAAAATAACTATAAATCTTAAAATAGCTACAATATAATTATTATTTATATTGTAGCTATATTAGGGTTTATTTTACCGGTAAGTATTTAGCTTTAAATAGGAATAATTTATTTAATAAGATTTATTTTATTTCGTTAGATAAAAATTATATTTAACTTAGGGGGGTGTTAGTGTTAGGGTTAGACTTAGCTTTAGGGGTTAATACATTTATTAGAGTAGCGGTGAGGTCCGGTCGGCAGATTAGGGGTTAATAATTGTAGGTAGGTAGCGGCGACGTTTGGGGCAGCAGATTAGGGGTTAATAAATATAATATGGGGTCGGCTGTGTTAGGGGCAGCAGATTAGGGGTACATAGGGATAACGTAGGTTGCGGCGGTGTACGGAGCGGCAGATTAGGGGTTAAAAATAATATGCAGGGGTCAGCGATAGCGGGGACGGCAGATTAGGGGTTAATAAGTGTAAGATTAGGGGTGTTTAGACTCGGGTACATGTTAGGGTGTTAGGTGCAGACATAGGAAGTGTTTCCCCATAGGAAACAATGGGGCTGCGTTAGGAGCTGAACGCTGCTTTTTTGCAGGTGTTAGGTTTTTTTTCTAGGTTTTTTTTAGGTTTCCTATGGGGGAATCATGCACAAGCACGTTTTTGAAGCTGGCCACGTCTGTAAGCACCGCTGGTATTGAGAGTTGCAGTGGCGGTAAATTATGCTATACGCTCCATTTTTGGAGCCTAACGCAGCCCTTCTGTGAACTCTAAATACCAGCGGTATTTAAAAGGTGCGGGAGAAAAAATACATGCGTAGCTAACGCACCCCTTTGGCCGCAGAACTCTAAATCTAGCCGATTGTAAATCTTTCTGGCACTGTCAGCACATAACTTTATGTATCAGTGGCACTAAAATGGATTTATTTTGCCATTTTCTATGTTGGACTAGAGAGTGGATCAGCTAACAGCAGGCTTGCCTGGAATTTTCTGCCCATGGCAATAATAAATCATTAAGTGAAGATGATATTAGTAGTGCAACGGAAATTTAGCTCCCTTTCCTAGATCTATCCTAACAGACCTCTTCTTGATTGTTCTTTATCATATCATTATTTGTTGTGGCCAGAGACAGATATTCTGCTGCTGCAGATATCAAGCAATCAGTGTGCAGTGTGTGGGGTAGCATAAGAGCTTTCAGATTTAAATCAGGAAAAATGTAAAATCATGAAAGTGGATTGTGATACTTTTATCCTATATATAAGTAAATATTTTATTCGTAATTCAGTATTGAATTTAATTTCCCTTGCTTATGAAAGGGCATTATTTTTTTTATTTTATATTTCCTTTTACAATGAACAAGAAGCACGTACTGTAACTGGTAAATGGGATGGATGTTTTCTGGCTTATAAAGAAAACTCCCTTAGTTCTTTTGGTAGAAAGTGATGCACCCACAAATTAAAGACAAGAAATGTTTCTTTCATAAGATGATGAGAGTCCATAAGCCATCAAATGTGGCATTAGAGTCTAGTCCACTAGGAGTAGGCAAACACAAGAGTTTTTAATCCTTCCCACTTTCCCATGATCCCTCAGTCATTTTTTTTTCTTCTAAGTGAACAAGTGCTGATCTTTACATTGTTTGACAGGGGTTCTCTAACCTATTTGAGACCCATTTCCTCCTCCTCATCATCATCCTTAAAAATAAATAAATAAGGTTTTCCATTAAAACAGTAAATGTATTCATAATCTATTCAACATGATGTAGTAAACCTCAAAATGGCGTAAAAAAAGAAAGGGTAAAGTCTGACTGGTTCTGGTTGTATTAGTGCTGCCGCCTACTTAGGCTATTATTCTCCACAGATTTTTATCTATATCACCACTAGTATACGAATATGTCTCTGTGTGAGAGTAAACTAACGAAAAAGAAAGAGAACTGCCCCAAATAAGATTAAAAGAACAGCATTAGGAATTGTACCTACAAGAAATGAATCTTCGTTTCTCCTACAGTGTTCATGGCAGCATCAATTCGGGACAGGATCAGTATTTGAGAGCTCCCTACCAAATGCTGCTTGCAAGAAAGAAAAAGCATGAAACTGATGCCTGGTATTCTCGTATGTATGATCATCAGAGACTCCTTTATATCTAGCCCATGATTATTCTACTGATCTGATCTGTAGGATTAACACATAATATATCTGTATATGTATAGAACAGGGTTTCCCTACGCTAGTACTCAGGACCCACTCAGGCCAGATTAATAGATAACCACAATTACTGATAAGCTAATTATATCTTCTGTCCTGTACATCCAGGCTGGTCAGTTGGCCCTAAGGACTTGGGAAAGCATGAAACAAAATGACGATTATCCTAACTTAGTGACGGAATAATCTAGATTTTATTAAAGAGACAGAGATGAGTATTTTGCAATAACTTTTCCTTTACTGAACAGACAGCACTTAAAAGCACTGGAAATTATTTTGAATAAAGTATACAGAAAATTGCTTCCCAAGATGAGATGAAATATCTTCAAGGGGTCTGATGTCAGCCTGATGAAAAGAAGGATTTCCTCTGGAAACATAAGATACTAAAGCTTGATCATTACTGGAATCCTGAATTTGCAGCGTTCACGGCTGAAAAGAGAGAACATATAAAATAATAACATAATATATAATAAATCCTTATTCACTTGGGAGGGAAAAAATGTACATAGTATAAATAATATATATCAACAAAGGGAGGAAAAATACTTTAATAAAATCTAGATTATTCTGTCACTAAGTTAGGACATTTAGAGACTCCTATTTCTTTCATGTAATTAGCAAGAGTCCATGAGCTAGTGACGTATGGGATATACATTCCTACCAGGAGGGGCAAAGTTTCCCAAACCTCAAAATGCCTATAAATACACCCCTCACCACACCCACAAATCAGTTTTACAAACTTTGCCTCCTATGGAGGTGGTGAAGTAAGTTTGTGCTAGATTCTACGTTGATATGCGCTCCGCAGCAGGTTGGAGCCCGGTTTTCCTCTCAGCGTGCAGTGAATGTCAGAGGGATGTGAGGAGAGTATTGCCTATTTGAATTCAATGATCTCCTTCTACGGGGTCTATTTCATAGGTTCTCTGTTATCGGTCGTAGAGATTCATCTCTTACCTCCCTTTTCAGATCGACGATATACTCTTATATACCATTACCTCTACTGATTCTCGTTTCAGTACTGGTTTGGCTTTCTACTACATGTAGATGAGTGTCCTGGGGTAAGTAAGTCTTATTTTCTGTGACACTCTAAGCTATGGTTGGGCACTTTTATATAAAGTTCTAAATATATGTATTCAAACATTTATTTGCCTTGACTCAGAATGTTCAACGTTCCTTATTTCAGACAGTCAGTTTCATATTTGGGATAATGCATATGAATAAATCAATTTTTTTCTTACCTTAAATTTGACTTTTTCCCTGTGGGCTGTTAGGCTCGCGGGGGCTGAAATGCTTAATTTTATTGCGTCATTCTTGGCGCTGACTTTTTTGGCGCAAATTTTTTTTTCTGTTTCCGGCGTCATACGTGTCGCCGGAAGTTGCGTCATTTTTTTACTTTTTTTGCGCCAAAAGTGTCGGCGTTCCGGATGTGGTGTCGTTTTTGGCGCCAAAAGCATTTAGGCGCCAAATAATGTGGGCATTTTTTTTGGCGCTAAAAAATATGGGCGTCACTATTGTCTCCACATTATTTAAGTCTCATTATTTATTCCTTCTGGTTGCTAGAAGCTTGTTTGCTGGCATTTTTTCCCATTCCTGAAACTGTCATTTAAGGAATTTGATCAATTTTGCTTTATATGTTGTTTTTTCTATTACATATTGCAAGATGTCCCAGGTTGACACTGAGTCAGAAGATACTTCTGGAAAAACGCTGCCTGGTGCTGGATCGACCAAAGTTAAGTGTATCTGCTGTAAACTTGTGGTATCTGTTCCTCCAGCTGTTGTTTGTAATGAATGTCATAACAAACTTGTTAATGCAGATAATATTTCCTTTAGTAATGTTACATTACCTGTTGCTGTTCCGTCAACATCTAATACTCAGAGTGTTCCTGTTAACATAAGAGATTTTGTTTCTAAATCCATTAAGAAGGCCATGTCTGTTATTCCTCCTTCTAGTAAACGTAAAAGGTCTTTTAAAACTTCTCATTTTTCAGATGAATTTTTAAATGAACATCATCATTCTGATTCTGATAATGGTTCCTCTGGTTCAGAGGATTCTGTCTCAGAGGTTGATGCTGATAAATCTTCATATTTATTTAAAATGGAATTTATTCGTTCTTTACTTAAAGAAGTCTTAATTGCATTAGAAATAGAGGATTCTGGTCCTCTTGATACTAAATCCAAACGTTTAAATAAGGTTTTTAAATCTCCTGTAGTTATTCCAGAAGTTTTTCCTGTCCCTGATGCTATTTCTGAAGTAATCTCCAGGGAATGGAATAATTTGGATAATGCATTTACTCCTTCTAAACGTTTTAAGCAATTATATCCTGTGCCATCTGACAGATTAGAGTTTTGGGACAAAATCCCTAAAGTTGATGGGGCTATCTCTACTCTTGCTAAACGTATTACTATTCCTACGGCAGATAGTACTTCCTTTAAGGATCCTTTAGATAGGAAGATTGAATCCTTTCTAAGAAAAGCTTACTTATGTTCAGGTAATCTTCTTAGACCAGCTATATCTTTAGCGGATGTTGCTGCAGCTTCAACTTTTTGGTTAGAAGCTTTAGCGCAACAAGTAACAGATCATAATTCTCATAGCATTGTTAATCTTCTTCAACATGCTAATAACTTTATTTGTGATGCCATCTTTAATATCACTAGAGTCGATGTCAGGTATATGTCTCTAGCTATTTTAGCTAGAAGAGCTTTATGGCTTAAAACTTGGAATGCTGATATGTCTTCTAAGTCAACTTTGCTTTCTCTTTCTTTCCAGGGTAATAAATTATTTGGTTCTCAGTTGGATTCTATTATCTCAACTGTTACTGGAGGGAAAGGAACTTTTTTACCACAGGATAAAAAATCTAAAGGTAAATTTAGATCTAATAATCGTTTTCGTTCCTTTCGTCACAATAAGGAACAAAAACCTGATCCTTCACCCACAGGAGCGGTATCAGTTTGGAAACCATCTCCAGTCTGAAATAAATCCAAGCCTTTCAGAAAACCAAAGCCAGCTCCCAAGTCCACATGAAGGTACAGCCCTCATTCCAACCCAGCTGGATCAATTCAATTCACAATCTTTGGATTCAGAACATTGTTTCAGAAGGGTACAGAATTGGCTTCAAGATAAGGCCTCCTGCAAAGAGATTTTTTCTTTCCCGTGTCCCAGTAAATCCAGCGAAAGCTCAAGCATTTCTGAAATGTGTTTCATATCTAGAGTTGGCTGGAGTAATTATGCCAGTTCCAGTTCTGGAACAGGGGCTGGGTTTTATTTAAATCTCTTCATTGTACCAAAGAAGGAGAATTCCTTCAGACCAGTTCTGGATCTAAAAATATTGAATCGTTATGTAAGGATACCAACATTCAAAATGGTAACTATAAGGACTATCCTGCCTTTTGTTCAGCAAGGGCATTATATGTCCACAATAGATTTACAGGATGCATATTCCGATTCATCCAGATCACTATCAGTTTCTGAGATTCTCTTTCCTAGACAAGCATTACCAGTTTGTGGCTCTGCCGTTTAGCCTAGCAACAGCTCCAAGAATTTTTACAAAGGTTCTCGGTGCCCTTCTGTCTGTAATCAGAGAACAGGGTATTGTGGTATTTCCTTATTTGGACGATATCTTGGTACTTGCTCAGTCTTCACATTTAGCAGAATCTCATACGAATCAACTTGTGTTATTTCTTCAAGATCATGGTTGGAGGATCAATTTACCGAAAAGTTCATTGATTCCTCAGACAAGGGTATTCTTTTTAGGTTTCCAGATAGATTCAGTGTCCATGACTCTGTCTCTGACAGACAAGAGACGTCTAAAATTGATCTCAGCTTGTCGAAACCTTCAATCACAATCCTTCCCTTCGGTAGCCTTATGCATGGAAATTCTAGGTCTTATGACTGCTGCATCGGACGCGATCCCCTTTGCTCGTTTTCACATGCGACCTCTTCAGCTCTGTATGCTGAACCAGTGGTGCAGGGATTACACAAAGATATCTCAATTAATATCTTTAAAACCGATTGTACGACACTCTCTGACGTGGTGGACAGATCACCATCGTTTAGTTCAGGGGGCTTCTTTTGTTCTTCCGACCTGGACTGTAATTTCAACAGATGCAAGTCTGACAGGTTGGGGAGCTGTTTGGGGGTCTCTGACAGCACAAGGGGTTTGGGAATCTCAGGAGGTGAGATTACCAATCAATATGTTGGAACTCCGTGCAATTTTCAGAGCTCTTCAGTCATGGCCTCTTCTAAAGAGAGAATCGTTCATTTGTTTTCAGACAGACAATGTCACAACTGTGGCATACATCAATCATCAAGGAGGGACTCACAGTCCTCTGGCTATGAAAGAAGTATCTCGAATACTGGTATGGGCGGAATCCAGCTCCTGTCTAATTTCTGTGGTTCATATCCCAGGTATAGACAATTGGGAAGCGGATTATCTCAGTCGCCAAACGTTACATCCAGGCGAATGGTCTCTTCACCCAGAGGTATTTCTTCAGATTGTTCAAATGTGGGGACTTCCAGAAATAGATCTGATGGCTTCTCATCTAAACAAGAAACTTCCCAGGTATCTGTCCAGATCCAGGGATCCTCAGGCGGAAGCAGTGGATGCATTGTCACTTCCTTGGAAGTATCATCCTGCCTATCTCTTTCCGCCTCTAGTTCTTCTTCCAAGAGTAATCTCCAAGATTCTGAAGGAATGCTCGTTTGTTCTGCTGGTGGCTCCAGCATGGCCTCACAGGTTTTGGTATGCGGATCTTGTCCGGATGGCCTCTTGCCAACCGTGGAATCTTCCGTTAAGACCAGACCTTCTGTCGCAAGGTCCTTTTTTCTATCAGGATCTCAAATCCTTAAATTTAAAGGTATTGAGATTGAACGCTTGATTCTTAGTCAAAGAGGTTTCTCTGACTCTGTGATTAATACTATGTTACAGGCTCGTAAATCTGTATCTAGGAAGATATATTATAGAGTCTGGAAGACTTACATTTCTTGGTGTCTTTCTCATCATTTTTCCTGGCATTCTTTTAGAATTCCGAGAATTTTACAGTTTCTTCAGGATGGTTTGGATATAGGTTTGTCTGCAAGTTCCTTGAAAGGACAAATCTCTGCTCTTTCTGTTCTTTTTCACAGAAAGATTGCTAATCTTCCTGATATTCATTGTTTTGTACAAGCTTTGGTTAGTATAAAACCTGTCATTAAGTCAATTTCTCCTCCTTGGAGTTTGAATTTGGTTCTGGGGGCTCTTCAAGCTCCTCCGTTTGAACCTATGCATTCATTGGACATTAAATTACTTTCTTGGAAAGTTTTGTTTCTTTTGGCCATCTCTTCTGCTAGAAGAGTTTCTGAATTATCTGCTCTTTCTTGTGAGTCTCCTTTTCTGATTTTTCATCAGGATAAGGCGGTGTTGCGAACTTCTTTTAAATTTTTACCTAAGGTTGGGAATTCTAACAACATTAGTAGAGAAATTGTGGTTCCTTCATTATGTCCTAATCCTAAGAATTCTAAGGAGAAATCATTGCATTCTTTGGATGTAGTTAGAGCTTTGAAATATTATGTTGAAGCTACTAAGAATTTCCGAAAGACTTCTAGTCTATTTGTTATCTTTTCCAGTTCTAGGAAAGGTCAGAAGGCCTCTGCCATTTCTTTGTCATCTTGGTTAAAATCTTTAATTCATCATGCCTATGTCGAGTCGGGTAAAACTCCGCCTCAAAGGATTACAGCTCATTCTACTAGGTCAGTTTCTACTTCCTGGGCGTTTAGGAATGAAGCTTTGGTTGATTAGATTTGCAAAGCAGCAACTTGGTCTTCTTTGCATACTTTTACTAAATTCTACCATTTTGATGTGTTTTCTTCTTCTGAAGCAGTTTTTGGTAGAAAAATACTTCAGGCAGCTGTTTCAGTTTGATTCTTTTGCATATATTTTCAGTTTTTTTCATTATAAAATTTAAACTTTATTTTGGGTGTGGATTATTTTCAGCGGAATTGGCTGTCTTTATTTTATCCCTCCCTCTCTAGTGACTCTTGCGTGGAAGATCCACATCTGGGGTAGTCATTATCCCATACGTCACTAGCTCATGGACTCTTGCTAATTACATGAAAGAAAACATAATTTATGTAAGAACTTACCTGATAAATTCATTTCTTTCATATTAGCAAGAGTCCATGAGGCCCACCCTTTTTGTGGTGGTTATGATTTTTTTGTATAAAGCACAATTATTCCAATTCCTTATTTTTTTATGCTTTCGCACTTTTTTCTTATCACCCCACTTCTTGGCTATGCGTTAAACTGATTTGTGGGTGTGGTGAGGGGTGTATTTATAGGCATTTTGAGGTTTGGGAAACTTTGCCCCTCCTGGTAGGAATGTATATCCCATACGTCACTAGCTCATGGACTCTTGCTAATATGAAAGAAATTAATTTATCAGGTAAGTTCTTACATAAATTATGTTTTTGCAAGTTTAAAGCAAAATATGATGTGGAATCGAAGTCATAGGTTTAAAATAAAACTGACGAAATGCAGAATCAGAGGACCAATCTACTGCATTGAGGATTTCTTGTAATGAAGCAGATTTAACAAAGGCTTTAGAAGCAGCAGCTCATCTAACAGAATCAGCTGAAAACTTGTCTTCCACACCAGCTAAATACATAATCCACTTACCCCATCTACTTATTGTCGTAGTAGTGACAGGTAAATGAGGAGGAACAAAAGAAATAAGGAGTTTACAGGAAGAAGACGATGTAAAAGGTAAAGTTATAGATTCATATTCTTTCAAACATGAAACCACACACAATTTATGGAAGTCAAAGAAGTAAGGATAGAAAATAGAGGACGAGAGAGATTTAGTTCTCCTGGATAAAAAAAAAATTACACCTTGAGGAGAAAACATTTTAGAATTGTATCTATGGCTCTCACATCTGAAACTCTTTTACAGGAAAGTAAACATTTTAAGGTAGCTAATTTGCAGGTTAGTTGTTTAAGAGAAAGATCTTTATTAAGAAGCCAACTATTAAACAAATTAAACACTAAATCTACATCCCAAAAATAAGAATCTTTAGGAACAGGAGTTTTTTTTTACTCTGATTGCTTTAAGATGTTTTTTAACAGAAGAGATCTGACCAATAGGAATATTAGCTAAAGGGTAATGTCCATGCCGAGATTGCAGATCGTGCTACATTAATAGATCTGTATGCCAATCCTGCTTTGAACAAAGACGTCAAATATTTAATGACTTAATTCACAGAAGCTGAAAAGGGATCCAGATTCCTGCAACTGCACCAATTAGACCATTTGAGCCATGCATATTTGTATAATTTCTTGGTTTCTGGTGCCCAAGATTCTCAGAGTAGTGATTTAGCTACTTCCGAAAGTCCCTCGAATGACCAGGATCCCCTGAAATCATCCAAGCATTTAGATGTAAGGATCCTTGAAGGACCAGGTTGTGAGGCTGTCCTTTCAGGTCCAATAGAAGATCTTGTTGGAAGATCTTGTTGGAGAGGAGGAAGGTAAGACATCTCCAGTAGGGCTGGAAACTAGGACTGGGCTGACCACCAAGGAGTTATTAGAAGCATTGAAAGGAGGTTCCTTCTGACAAAAGATATTGTCAGAGGAATCATTGAAAAAGAGGGGAATGCATAAGCTCCTAGAATTGCCCATTTCTGAAGGAACGCATCTGTCGCTAAAGCTAGGGGGTCTGGTCTCCAACTGAAAAAGGGAGTCAGTTGGGGGTTCAGGCAAGAGGCAAAGAGATCTATGGAAAAAGGACCTCTGCAGTAAGACATAATTCAATTTCCAGTCACTGGAATCTTAGAGGTAATGAGAACCCCAATCTGCCATCGTGTTGTTCTGACCCGGAATGTATTCTGCTTGTAATTCAATATTGTGATCCAAACAAGAATGGATAAATTCCGATGTTAAATCTGACAATATTTTTGATGTAGTACCACCTAAACGGTTGAGGTACTTGACAGTAGAAATATTGTCCATTTTGGACGGTCGAACAAACAAAACTCTTGACAGAAAAAGAACCTGCTAACAGTTCTAAACAATTGATATGAAGGTTCTTTTCTTCTGAAGTCTATTTGCCTCCCGTAATGAGGGGACCAAATCTGGCACCCCATCCCGCATTGCTGATATTCTAAAATAATCTCAGGAGAACACCCAAAAAATGCTCTTCCCATTCCAAGCCTCTAAATTGGCTAACCACTATAACGATTCTCATCTTGCTTCTTCTGACAAAGAAATCTTGTGAAAATAAAAAAAACCTTGTCAAAGATAATAAATCTCTGAAGAGCTCGGTAGTGAAGGGGAGCTGGAAAAATAGCTTGGATGGATGACAACAGAATACCAATTATACGGACTAAAGTCCGAATAGGAAATTGAGTTTTCTGGAGAACAGATGAAATTTCTTTATATTCTTGACTTTGTCTAAAGGAAGACTCAAAGTTGCAGACTGAGAATCTATTATAAACCCCAGAACATTTAAAGACTGTGAAGGATTGATTTCAGATTTGTTGAAGTTGATAACAAACCCTAAATTCTGAAAGAGATCTATCGCTAGATTGAGATGAGATGTTAAAGAAAGACAATCTTAGTGCATGATAAGTATGTGTCAGGAACTGGTAAGTGGAACTCAATTTGCAGATTTCACAAGGAAATAGTTTTTTTTGTATCACAAACTCTTAGAAGCACACTATGGTTCAAGTGTTCCCTCTGGAGAGAGCTAGTGAGTATTATTAATTCCTTATTAAGTGGGAGAGAGGAAAATGGTATTTGATAACCTGCAACAGCACTTGAATAATACTTTCCTTGAAGGAAAAACAATATGGCCTAGATTTGGAGTTTGGCGGTAGATGGGTTGTTAACGCTACGCGGGCTTTTTTCTGGCCGCACCATAAAATTAACTCTGGTATCGAGAGTCCAAAAAAATGCTGCGTTAGGCTCCAAAAAAGGAGCGTAGAGCATTTTTACCGCAAATGCAACTCTCGATACCAGAGTTGCTTACGGACGCGGCCAGCCTCAAAAACGTGCTCGTGCACGATTCTCCCATAGGAAACAATGGGGCTGTTTGAGCTGAAAAAAAAACACCTGCAAAAAAGCAGCGTTCAGCTCCTAACGCAGCCCCATTGTTTCCTATGGGGAAACACTTCCTACGTCTGCACCTAACACTCTAACATGTACCCCGAGTCTAAACACCCTTACACTTATTAACCCCTAATCTGCCGCCCCCTGCATTATATTATTAACCCCTAATCTTCTGCTCCGTAAACCGCCGCAACTTACATTATCCCTATGTACCCCTAATCTGCTGCCCCTAACACCGCCGACCCCTGTATTATATTTATTAACCCCTAACCTGCCCCCCACAACGTCGCCGACACCTGCCTACACTTATTAACCCCTAATCTGCCGAGCGGACCTGAGCGCTACTATAATAAAGTTATTAACCCCTAATCCGCCTCACTAACCCTATCATAAATAGTATTAACCCCTAATCTGCCCTCCCTAACATCGCCGACACCTAACTTCAATTATTAACCCCTAATCTGACGACCGGAGCTCACCGCTACTATAATAAATGGATTAACCCCTAAAGCTAAGTCTAACCCTAACACTAACACCCCCCTAAATTAAATATAATTTACATCTAACGAAATTAATTAACTCTTATTAAATAAATTATTCCTATTTAAAGCTAAATACTTACCTGTAAAATACATCCTAATATAGCTACAATATAAATTATAATTACATTGTAGCTATTTTAGGATTAATATTTATTTTACAGGCAACTTTGTAATTATTTTAACCAGGTACAATAGCTATTAAATAGTTAAGAACTATTTAATAGTTACCTAGTTAAAATAATAACAAAATTACCTGTAAAATAAATCCTAACCTAAGTTATAATTAAACCTAACACTACCCTATCAATAAATTAATTAAATAAAATACCTACAATTACCTACAATAAAACCTAACACTACACTATCAATAAATAAATTAAATACAATTCCTACAAATAACTACAATTACATAAACTAACTAAAGTACAAAAAATAAAAAAGAACTAAGTTACAAAAAATAAAAAAATATTTACAAACATAAGAAAAATATTACAACAATTTTAAACTAATTACACCTACTCTAAGCCCCCTAATAAAATAACAAAGACCCCCAAAATAAAAAAATGCCCTACCCTATTCTAAATTAATAAAGTTAAAAGCTCTTTTACCTTACCAGCCCTGAACAGGGCCCTTTGCGGGTCATGCCCCAAGAAAATCAGCTCTTTTGCCTGTAAAAAAAAAACATACAATACCCCCCCCAACATTACAACCCACCACCCACATACCCCTAATCTAACCCAAACCCCCCTTAAATAAACCTAACACTAAGCCCCTGAAGATCTTCCTACCTTATCTTCACCTCACCGGGTATCACCGATCGGTCCTGGCATCCGGTGCTGAAGAGGTCCAGAAGAGGCTCCAAAGTCTTCCTCCTATCCGGCAAGAAGAGGACATCCGGACCGGCAAACATCTTCATCCAAGCGGCATCTTCGATCTTCTTCCATCCGGTGCGGAGCGGGTCCATGTTGAAGCAGCCGACGCGGATCCATCCTCTTCTTTCTGCGTCTCCCGACGAATGACGGTTCCTTTAAGGGACGTCATCCAAGATGGCGTCCCTCGAATTCCGATTGGCTGATAGGATTCTATCAGCCAATCGGAATTAAGGTAGGAATATTCTGATTGGCTGATGGAATCAGCCAATCAGAATCAAGATCAATCCGATTGGCTGATC
The DNA here is from genome assembly GCF_027579735.1 of Bombina bombina. Classification (NCBI taxonomy): domain Eukaryota; kingdom Metazoa; phylum Chordata; class Amphibia; order Anura; family Bombinatoridae; genus Bombina; species Bombina bombina. The sequence goes on from NC_069502.1 coordinate 367,657,704, forward strand.
CAATCAGCCAATCAGATTGAGCTTGCATTCTATTGGCTGATCGGATGGAATCAGCCAATCAGAATATTCCTACCTTAATTCCGATTGGCTGATAGAATCCTATCAGCCAATCGGAATTCGAGGGACGCCATCTTGGATGACATCCCTTAAAGGAACCGTCATTCGTCGGGAGACGCAGAAAGAAGAGGATGGATCCGCGTCGGCTGCTTCAACATGGACCCGCTCCGCACCGGATGGAAGAAGATCGAAGATGCCGCTTGGATGAAGATGTTTGCCGGTCCAGATGTCCTCTTCTTGCCGGATAGGAGGAAGACTTTGGAGCCTCTTCTGGACCTCTTCAGCACCGGATGCCAGGACCGATCGGTGATACCCGGTGAGGTGAAGATAAGGTAGGAAGATCTTCAGGGGCTTAGTGTTAGGTTTATTTAAGGGGGGTTTGGGTTAGATTAGGGGTATGTGGGTGGTGGGTTGTAATGTTGGGGGGGGGTATTGTATGTTTTTTTTTACAGGCAAAAGAGCTGATTTTCTTGGGGCATGCCCCGCAAAGGGCCCTGTTCAGGGCTGGTAAGGTAAAAGAGCTTTTAACTTTATTAATTTAGAATAGGGTAGGGCATTTTTTTATTTTGGGGGTCTTTGTTATTTTATTAGGGGGCTTAGAGTAGGTGTAATTAGTTTAAAATTGTTGTAATATTTTTCTTATGTTTGTAAATATTTTTTTATTTTTTGTAACTTAGTTCTTTTTTATTTTTTGTACTTTAGTTAGTTTATGTAATTGTAGTTATTTGTAGGAATTGTATTTAATTTATTTATTGATAGTGTAGTGTTAGGTTTTATTGTAGGTAATTGTAGGTATTTTATTTGATTAATTTATTGATAGGGTAGTGTTAGGTTTAATTATAACTTAGGTTAGGATTTATTTTACAGGTAATTTTGTTATTATTTTAACTAGGTAACTATTAAATAGTTCTTAACTATTTAATAGCTATTGTACCTGGTTAAAATAATTACAAAGTTGCCTGTAAAATAAATATTAATCCTAAAATAGCTACAATGTAATTATAATTTATATTGAAGCTATATTAGGATGTATTTTACAGGTAAGTATTTAGCTTTAAATAGGAATAATTTATTTAATAAGAGTTCATTAATTTCATTAGATGTAAATTATATTTAAGTTAGGGGGGTGTTAGTGTTAGGGTTAGACTTAGCTTTAGGGGTTAATACATTTATTAGAATAGCGGTGAGCTCCGGTCGGCAGATTAGGGGTTAATAATTGAAGTTAGGTGTCGGCGATGTTAGGGAGGGCAGATTAGGGGTTAATACTATTTATGATAGGGTTAGTGAGGCGGTTTAGGGGTTAATAACTTTATTATAGTAGCGCTCAGTTCCGCTCGGCAGATTAGGGGTTAATAAGTGTAGGCAGGTGTCGGCGACGTTGAGGGGGGCAGATTAGGGGTTAATAAATATAATATAGGGGTCGGCGGTGTTAGGGGCAGCAGATTAGGGGTACATAAGGATAACGTAGGTGGCGGCGCTTTGCGGTCGGCAGATTAGGGGTTAATTATTGTAAGTAGCTGGCGGCGACGTTGAGGGGGGCAGGTTAGGGGTTAATAAATATAATACAGGGGTCGGCGGTGTTAGGGGCAGCAGATTAGGGGTACATAAGTATAACGTAGGTGGCGGTCGGCAGATTAGGGGTTAAAAAAATGTAATCGAGTGGCGGCGATGTGGGGGGACCTCGGTTTAGGGGTACATAGGTAGTTTATGGGTGTTAGTGTACTTTAGGGTACAGTAGTTAAGAGCTTTATGAACCGGCGTTAGCCCAGAAAGCTCTTAACTCCTGCTTTTTTTCTGCGGCTGGAGTTTTGTCGTTAGAGCTCTAACGCTCACTTCAGAAACGACTCTAAATACCGGCGTTAGGAATATCCCATTGAAAAGATAGGATACGCAATTGACGTAAGGGGATCCGCGGTATGGAAAAGTCGCGGCTGAAAAGTGAGCGTTAGACCCTTTTTTCAGTGACTCCAAATACCGGCGGTAGCCTAAAACCAGCGTTAGGAGCCTCTAACGCTGGTTTTCACGGCTACCGCCAAACTCTAAATCTAGGCCTATGATTGCCTGTACACAGATTAGCTGAGATTTGCAAGTCTCTTATTTAGTAATGTAACAGCCGGTACTCAGGTGCTCTGAGATTCACAAGTCACAGATATAATAATACAGTCTCTGGGTTAATCAATTCTTAGCAGGACCTCTGAGTAATACTTTATAGCAACAGATTGACACAAGAGTTTAACTTGTAACAGCAGGGATAAGGTTATTGTAGAGAAAAATGAAGGAAGAAAATTACTCACTCTTTTGGTTTGCTCAGCAGCTGGTCGATTCACTTCCAGAGCGGTTAGTGATTTTCAAAGCCAAAGTGGGAGGAGTTTTACTCCGGTTTCAGTTCAGTCTCCACAGGTACAAACACAAGCAAAATAGAATGTACAGTTGATGCGGATCTCTGAGGAAGAGAAATCAAATGAGGAATTTGCTTATGAAGAGGATATACCTTTACAGTGAGATCCGGAGCTGTAGGGAAGAAATTAGCTTTGGTGCAGCAGCAGTTGTGACTGGTCTTATTGTCTGTAAGTAAAGTTGTTCCTTGATGTTGCAGCAGGAGATTTCTTGTAAAAGAGGATCTTTAACTCTTGGTGAGAGCTTGTAATTTCTTTGTTCCAAATATGGTGTGTAGGAATATAAGTAGGTAACTTAGGTAGGGTTATCAGCAAACAGCTAGACATACACAAAAAACTAAGCACTGAATACTGGGAGTTCAGCCTACTTAAAGGGATTGTGGGCAGGGTCAGGTGATAAAGACTTAAAGATACAGATCCAATACCAGATTGTTACAATATGTCGTCTAAATAAATTATAAAACGAACACCCCTCATCCAAAGCCAAGCAACTACAGGACGAAGGTTTTTTGTAAATGCCCAAAGGAGCAGAAGAAAGCCCAAAAGTAAGGCAAGTAAACTGCCAAAGGTTGTTTTTCCAAAGAAATCTTAAAAAATTCCTGAAAGAATGATGAATAGGAGTGGAAAAATATGCATCTTTCAGGTCTAGACGAACTAACCAATCTTTGGGAAGAAGACAATCTCTGAGGAGATGAATTCCCTCCATCTTGAAATGATAGTATTCTAAATGGCAATTGAGATTCTTCGGGTTTATAACAGGGCAAAAAGAATCCTCTTTCTTTTTGACTAGAAACATGTTGCTGATATATGAATCTTTGTTTGAAGGAGCCATCTCTATAGCTATTTTTTGGCTAACACTCGGCTAGATTTGTAGTTTTGTCGGTAACGACCCGAAAAACTAAAGCCGGCTTTTTTCTGGCCGCACCATAAAAATAACTCTGGTATTGAGAGTCCACATAAAGGCTGCGTTAGGCTCCAAAAAAGGAGCGTAGAGCATTTTTAACGCAGCTTCAACTCTCGATACCAGAGTTGCTTACGCAAGCGGCCAGCCTCAAAAACGTGCTCGTGCACGATTCCCCCATAGGAAACAATGGGGCTGTTTGAGCTGAAAAAAAACCTAACACCTGCAAAAAAGCCGCGTTCAGCTCTTAACGCAGCCCCATTGTTTGCTATGGGGAAACACTTCCTACGTCTGCACCTAACACTCTAACATGTACCCCGAGTCTAAACACCCCTAACCTTACACTTATTAACCCCTAATCTGCTGCCCCCGCTATCGCTGACACCTGCATTTTATTTTTAACCCCTAATCTGCCGCTCCGTAAACCGCCGCTACTTACATTATCCCTATGTACCCCTAATCTGCTGCCCTAACATCGCCGACCCCTATATTATATTTATTAACCCCTAATCTGCCCCCCACAACGTCACCTCCACCTGCCTACAATTATTAACCCCTAATCTGTCGAGAGGACCGCACTGCTATTTTAATAAAGTTATTAACCCCTAATCCGCCTCACTAACCCTATAATAAATAGTATTAACCCCTAATCTGCCCTCCCTAACATCGCCGACACCTAACTTCAATTATTAACCCCTAATCTGCCGACCGGAGCTCACCGCTATTCTAATAAATGGATTAACCCCTAAAGCTAAGTCTAACCCTAACACTAACACCCCCCTAAATTAAATATAATTTTAATCTAACGAAATTAATTAACTCTTATTAAATAAATTATTCCTATTTAAAGATAAATACTTACCTGTAAAATAAATCCTAATATAGCTACAATATAAATTATAATTATATTATAGCTATTTTAGGATTAATATTTATTTTACAGGTAACTTTGTATTTATTTTAACCAGGTACAATAGCTATTAAATAGTTAAGAACTATTTAATAGCTAAAATAGTTAAAATAATTACAAAATTACCTGTAAAATAAATACTAACCTAAGTTACAATTAAACCTAACACTACACTATCAATAAATTAATTAAATACAATTCCTACAAATAAATACAATTAAATAAACTAGCTAAAGTACAAAAAATAAAAAAGAACTAAGTTACAAAAAATAAAAAAATATTTACAAACATAAGAAAAATATTACAACAATTGTAAACTAATTACACCTACTCTAAACCCCTAATAAAACAACAAAGCCCCCCAAAATAAAAAATGCCCTACCCTATTCTAAATTACTAAAGTTAAAAGCTCTTTTACCTTACCAGCCCTGAACAGGGCCCCCAACATTACAACCCACCACCCACATACCCCTAATCTAACCCAAACCCCCCTTAAATAAACCTAACACTAAGCCCCTGAAGATCATCCTACCTTGTCTTCACCTCACCAGGTATCACCGATCCGTCCTGGCTCCAAAATCTTCATCCAACCCAAGCGGGGGTTGGCGATCCATCATCCGGTGGCTGAAGAGGTCCAGAAGAGGCTCCAAAGTCTTCATCCTATCTGGGAAGAAGAGGCGATCCGGACTGGCAACCATCTTGATCCAAGCGGCATCTTCTATCTTCATCCGATGACGACCGGCTCCATACTAACCTAAGTTACAATTAAACCTAACACTACACTATCAATAAATTAATTAAATAAACTACCTACAATTACCTACAATTAACCTAACACTACACTATCAATAAATTAATTAAATACAATTCCTACAAATAAATACAATTAAATAAACTAGCTAAAGTACAAAAAATAAAAAAATATTTACAAACATAAGAAAAATATTACAACAATTTTAAACTAATTACACCTACTCTAAGCCCCCTAATAAAACAACAAAGCCCCCCAAAATAAAAAATGCCCTACCCTATTCTAAATTACTAAAGTTAAAAGCTCTTTTACCTTACCAGCCCTGAACAGGGCCCTTTGCGGGGCATGCCCCAAGAAGTTCAGCTCTTTTGCCTGTAAAAAAAAACATACAATACCCCCCCCCCAACATTACAACCCACCACCCACATACCCCTAATCTAACCCAAACCCCCCTTAAATAAACCTAACACTAAGCCCCTGAAGATCATCCTACCTTGTCTTCACCTCACCAGGTATCACCGATCCGTCCTGGCTCCAAAATCTTCATCCAACCCAAGCGGGGGTTGGCGATCCATCATCCGGTGGCTGAAGAGGTCCAGAAGAGGCTCCAAAGTCTTCATCCTATCTGGGAAGAAGAGGCGATCCGGACCGGCAACCATCTTGATCCAAGCGGCATCTTCTATCTTCATCCGATGACGACCGGCTCCATCCTGAAGACCTCCACCGCGGACCCATCTTCTTCCGGCGACGTCCAACTGAAGAATGATGGTTCCTTTAAGGGACGTCATCCAAGACGGCGTCCCTCGAATTCCGATTGGCTGATAAGATTCTATCAGCCAATCGGAATTAAGGTAGGAATATTCTGATTGGCTGATGGAATCAGCCAATCAGAATCAAGTTCAATCCGATTGGCTGATCCAATCAGCTGATCGGAACAGCCAATAGAATGCAAGCTCAATCTGATTGGCTGATTGGATCAGCCAATCGGATTGAACTTGATTCTGATTGGCTGATTCTATCAGCCAATCAGAATATTCCTACCTTAATTCCGATTGGCTGATAGAATCCTATCAGCCAATCGGAATTCGAGGGACGCCATCTTGGATGACGTCCCTTAAAGGAACCGTCATTCTTCAGTTGGACGTCGCCGGAAGAAGATGGGTCCGCGGTGGAGGTCTTCAGGATGGAGCCGGTCGTCATCGGATGAAGATAGAAGATGCCGCTTGGATCAAGATGGTTGCCGGTCCGGATCGCCTCTTCTTCCCGGATAGGATGAAGACTTTGGAGCCTCTTCTGGACCTCTTCAGCCACCGGATGATGGATCGCCAACCCCCGCTTGGGTTGGATGAAGATTTTGGAGCCAGGACGGATCGGTGATACCTGGTGAGATGAAGACAAGGTAGGATGATCTTCAGGGGCTTAGTGTTAGGTTTATTTAAGGGGGGTTTGGGTTAGATTAGGGGTATGTGGGTGGTGGGTTGTAATGTTGGGGGGGGTATTGTATTTTTATTATTTTTTGTAACTTAGTTCTTTTTTATTTTTTGTATTTTAGCTAGTTTATTTAATTGTATTTATTTGTTGGAATTGTATTTAATTAATTTATTGATAGTGTAGTGTTAGGTTAATTGTAGGTAATTGTAGGTAGTTTATTTAATTAATTTATTGATAGTGTAGTGTTAGGTTTAATTGTAACTTAGGTTAGTATTTATTTTACAGGTAATTTTGTAATTATTTTAACTATTTTAGCTATTAAATAGTTCTTAACTATTTAATAGCTATTGTACCTGGTTAAAATAAATACAAAGTTACCTGTAAAATAAATATTAATCCTAAAATAGCTATAATATAATTATAATTTATATTGTAGCTATATTAGGATTTATTTTACAGGTAAGTATTTATCTTTAAATAGGAATAATTTATTTAATAAGAGTTAATTAATTTCGTTAGATGTAAATTATATTTAACTTAGATGGGGTGTTAGTGTTAGGGTTAGACTTAGCTTTAGGGGTTAATCCATTTATTAGAGTAGCGGTGAGCTCCGGTCGGCAGATTAGGGGTTAATAATTGAAGTTAGGTGTCGGCGATGTTAGGGAGGGCAGATTAGGGGTTAATACTATTTATTATAGGGTTAGTGATGCGGATTAGGGGTTAATAACTTTATTATAGTAGCGCTCAGGTCCGCTCGGCAGATTAGGGGTTAATTAGTGTAGGCAGGTGGAGGCGACGTTGTGGGGGGCAGATTAGGGGTTAATAAATATAATATAGGGGTCGGCGGTGTTAGGGGCAGCAGATTAGGGGTACATAAGGATAACGTAGGTGGCGGTGCTTTGCGGTCGGCAGATTAGGGGTTAATAAGTGTAGGCAGATGGAGGCGATGTTGAGGGGGGCAGATTAGGGGTTAATAAATATAATACAGGGGTCGGCGGTGTTAGGGGGAGCAGATTAGGGGTACATAAGGATAACGTAGGTGGCGGTCGGCAGATTAGGGGTTAAAAAAAATTATTTGAGTGTCGGCGATGTGGGGGGACCTCAGTTTAGGGGTACATAGGTAGTTTATGGGTGTTAGTGTACTTTAGAGTACAGTAGTTAAGAGCTTTAGAAACCGGCGTTAGCCCAGAAAGCTCTTAACTACTGACTTTTTTCCTGCGGCTGGAGTTTTGTCGTTAGATGTCTAACGCTCACTTCAGAAACGACTCTAAATACCGGAGTTAGAAAAATCCCATTGAAAAGATAGGATACGCAATTGACGTAAGGGGATCTGCGGTATGGAAAAGTCGCGGCTGAAAAGTGAGCGTTAGACCCTATTTTGAGTGACTCCAAATACCGGCGGTAGCCTAAAACCAGCGTTAGGAGCCTCTAACGCTGGTTTTCACGGCTAACGCCAAACTCCAAATCTAGGTCTCTGTAATTTCTAGATCCAATAGGTTATAATCTGAAAGGGAAAAAGTTATGGGATTGGGAAGAGATGACTGATAGGGGATGGATATGAAGTTTAGGTGAAGACCCGAGACTGCTTGAAGCACCCATGAATCTTGAGTTATTTTTTCCCCAATTGTGAATAAATAAGGCAAGCCTGCCACCTATCTTTTGAGGGAAAGAAAGTATGGAATGACAAATGTTCAAATTTACCTGATTAGGGTCTTCTAGATGGTCTTCCTCTGGATGGTCTAGATGACCAAGATCTGCCTCTTGTTGGGAAGAAGCTGTTGAATGAGGTTGTTCGAACTGGGTTATTCTGGTACTGAGGCCTGGATGTGTAGGAGGAACGGCCAGGAAAGTGGCCCCTTCCTTTCCCCGCCTTTCAAAAACTCTTGAGTTCTGGTTGAACATCTTCTTAGTCTGGGATTTGATTTTATTCAGAGAATTTTTGTGAAGAGACATAATTGGACAGTTCTTTGAGTCCTGCATCACCAAACAAAAAACCTTTTGCCTTGGGACCCATCTCTTTGGGTGCAAAATCAGACAATTTTGGATCAAGTTTGCTTAATAAAATACATCTTCTTTGACAAGACAAAGCTGTGTTAGTCTCCTAACAAATATACCAGGCGTTGAACCCATTGTTTAATTACTGTAGTGTCAACTTGAGTATCATTAGTAATTACATCTTCCGACAATTCTAGAAGTTTAGTGACTGGGCCTAGAGTGTCCAATAATTTATCCTGACATGCCTTTAAGAACCTGTCAGGACCTTTACGGATATGGTTTTTTGTACCTATAACTTTTAACAAATTAAGGTCAATCTCAGGTGTGGCTTGGGATGAACAAGGCAATTCCGGTCTTGGATATTCTGCTCCTAAAATATTTTATTACTTTTTTTTAAGCAATAGATTTAGCTACCCTTTTAGAAGGTCTCCAATTAGAAGATCTCGGATGTTCAATCTCATCCGGATCTAAGTATGATTCTCCAGCGTTATCTATCAATCTAGGTTTTTTAGGTTTGGATTTCTTAGACCTTTTATATTTAGTTGAATCACCATTTGAGGATGATGAGTCTGAAACATCCTTATATTCTTTTGTCATTATCTAGATTTAAATTCTCAGAAAAATTGGAGTCATCCGTTGAATCAAAGTCAACGTTACTTTTGCGTTTAGATTTTGTTTTAATGATTTGGCTATAACAGGATCAGAATCCTCAGAAGAGAAATCATTAATTTTTTTTAGGAAGCGCAGACTCATAGTCTGAACCAGGCAGACATTTTATTTGCTTTTTCAGCAGAAATTTTAGGAGATAAATTATCATTAATGTTTAAATTCTTTCTTTCAGAAGCTACTTTTCTGGGAATGCTACCAGAATCATTAACTGCAGCCATAACAGACTGCATTTGCTGCTGGAGAGAAGCTATTGAAGACATAATATCTTGAACGGTATTATTAGAAACATCTGTAGTATTTTCATTTGACATATTGAAATAATTTAAATATATACAGTATATTTGAGAAACTAGATAAATAATAACTTAACTGACAAGATAAAGTAAAATCCCCAAATATATGTCACTAAATACTGAGGGGGAAAACACTGAAATCTCTTAAAAAACTTTTTTCCCCTACTGGGAATCTAACCTAAGATGGTAAATCCTTAACCCCTTAACGACATACGTTGTACAGGGTACATCTTGCACAAACTGGTCTTTAAAGACCAACGACATACCCTGTACGACGTTGGGGTTGAAAGCGGCTGGAAGCGATTGTGATCGCTTCCAGCCGCTTTCTGGTTATTGCAGTGAGGCCTCGATATCGAGGAATCACTGCAATAACATTTTTCCCCATCCGATGCAGAGAGAGCCACTCTGTGGCCCTCTCTGCACCGGACATCGTTGGCCGCAATCGTTGGTGGGTGGGAGCCGACGTGGGAGGCGGGTGGGCGGCCATCGATGGACTTCTAAGTTCAGTGGTGGGCGGGGTAGCTAGGGGGAGTGCACGGGGAGGGAGCAGGTGGGAACCATTACACTATGGAACAGTTAGTTAAAATTTAGAGGGAGAGAATGGGAATCAAATTTTATTATAAATAATCAAAGTGATCTGGGAGGGGGTGGGGGTTTAGTCTTTAGGGGGGGAAGCTACACTACAGAAAAGTGGGGGAAAAAATTAAAAATATATTTTTTTTGTAAACTGGGTACTGGCAGACAGCTGCCAGTACCCAAGATGGCGCCCAATAATGTAGAGGGGGAGGGTTAGAGAGCTGTTTGGGGGGGATCAGGGAGGTTTGGGGCTAAAGGGGATCCTACACAGCAGCATATGTAAATATGCTAAACAAATAAATAAAAGATACCTTTTATTTTAGTACTGGCAGACTTTCTGCCAGTACTTAAGATGGCGGGGACAATTCTGGGGTGGGGGAGGGAAGAGAGCTGTTTGTGAGGGATCAAAGGGTCTGATGTGTCAGGTGGGAGGCTGATCTCTACACTAAAGCTAAAATTAACCCTTCAAGCTCCCTACAAGATCCCTAATTAACCCCTTCACTGCTAGACATAATACACGTGTGATGTGCAGCAGCATTTAGCAGCCTTCTAATTACCAAAAAGCATCGCCAAAGCCATATATGTCTGCTATTTCTAAACAAAGGGCATCCCAGAGAAGCATTTACAACCATTTGTGCCATAATTGCACAAGCTGTTTGTAAATAATTTCAGTGAGAAACCTAAAATTGCGAAAAAATTTAAGTTTTTTTTTAATTTGATTGCATTTGGCGGTGAAATGGTGGCATTAAATATACCAAAATGGGCCTAGATCAATACTTTGGGTTGTCTACTACACTACACTATAGCTAAAATGAACTCTACAAGCTCCCTACATGCTCCCTAATTAACCCCTTCACTGCTGGGCATAAAACACGTGTGGTGCGCAGTGACATTTAGCAGCCTTCTAATTACCAAAAAGCAACGCCAAAGCCATATAAGTCTGCTATTTCTGAACAAAGGGGATCCCAGAGAAGCATTTACAACCATTTATGCCATAATTGCATAAGTTGTTTGTAAATAATTTCTGTGAGAAACCTAAAGTTTGTGAAAAAGTGAACAATTTTTTTTATTTATTTATAAATTAAATTTATATTAAATTTATATTTTTATTAGTAAATTATAAGATATGATGAAAATAATGGTATCTTTAGAAAGTCCATTTAGTGGCGAGAAAAACGGTATATAATATGTGTGAGTACAGTAAATGAGTAAGCGGAAAATTACAGCTAAACACAAACACCGCAGAAATGTAAAAATAGCCCTGGTCCTTAAGGGAAAGAAATTGAAAAATGGCCTTGGCCCTTAAGGGGTTAAAGGGACACTGAACCCAAATTTTTTCTTTCATAATTCAGATAGAGCATGCAAATTTAAGCAAATTTACTCTTATTATCAATTTTTCTTCGTTCTCTTGCTTTCTTTATTTGAAAAAGAAGGCATCTAAGCTATTTTTTTGGTTCAGGACCATGGAAAGCACTTGTTTATTGGTGGATGAATTTATCCACCAATCAGCAAAAATGGGCCGGCATCTAAACTTACATTCTTGCATTTCAAATAAAGATACCAAGAGAATGAAGAAAATGTGATAATAGGAGTAAATTAGAAAGTTGCTTAAAATTGCACGCTCTATCTGAATCACGAAAGAAAAAAAATTGGGTTCAGTGTCCCTTTAAGCAGTTGCTCTAACCATTAATGTAACTCAGAGCATAGATGTTACCCTGAATACTAACTATAATATTAAAATACAAAACTAAACTGTAATAGTCCCAAAATAACAAAACGTTACATGAACAGATGAGTAATATGAGCTGAGAGTATAATCTTAGTTTATGCAACCGAAAGCAACAAATTTTGCAAAAATTAAATTAGAAAGGAATTTGGATAAGAAGTTGACAGACTGAGTGTAGAGGCGGGTCTGACGATTTTTGAGTTAACTATGAGGGCAGGAAAATGAATCCCGATACGTCACAGGGGAGTGGCTAGGAAGAAAATGGAGACGGATTGAAACTGCAAACGAAAATCATAACAGAAGGCTGCAACTTCTCTAAGAAAGAAAAGGGTAACAAAACCGCATAGCTAAAAGCGGAATAGGATATAATTCTTGTACTATATAAATAAAACGGAATCAAAATTTAAAAAAATATATTTTATTGAAAGTAAAGTATTTATTTAAAGAAAGAACCACTAGTCCACACTTCTAGATATAAGCAAGTAAATATACCAACAGAAAAAAACCCCCATAAATATTTATCAGAACAAATAATGCAAATACTTTTACTTATCTAAGTCTGTTCAGCAAAGTGAAAAGAGGATTAGATATTGTACCAACATCTACTTATACACTTGAGTGTCTCATTGGCACATCTACTTATACACTTGAGTGTCTCATTGGCACATCTACTTATACACTTGAGTGTCTCATTGGCACATCTACTTATACACTTGAGTGTCTCATTGGCACATCTACTTATACACTTGAGTGTCTCATTGGCACATCTACTTATACACTTTAGTGTCTCATTGGCTGTTTATATATTGCATAACATGTACTTGTAACCTCATTGATTTAACTTTCTGTATACTTTATTCAAAAAATTTCCAGTGCTTTTAAGTGCTGTCTGTTCAGTAAAGAAAACGTTATTGCAAAATAGGAGTATCTGTCCTTGTAAAAAAATCACAAATTAAACTTGCCAAAGAAGCTTTAGAAACCTTTGCATATATTCTGAAATCAGAATAGCTTGAAAAATTGAACATAAGGATGATGAAGAGCCTAGACAACCATAAGGTTCTTGGGCTCCCTTTTGTCACTGTAAAAATATCTCAACAGGGACCAGAATCTGGCTGCAACAATGTCATAGTTGATATATAGATACAACTAGTAAAACCTGGGGTCCTCAGTTTCCATAGAGTAGTATCATCCCACTACATGACTGTAGTTGCTTGCCTATAAGGGGCTGATCACCACAGGTCAGAGATGAAAGAGGTTGTTTGGATCCTCTGACAGCTGAGATTAGCCCTAGATCAGCCTGAGCCATTCATATTCCATTTTATTTTGAGTACCAGCAAAATTATATCCTAAGTAGCCATCCCGGGAATAGTGAAGCTTGGCAGTATATATGGTATGTATCTTTCCTCCAGTGGTTCAGCTGAATTGCTGGAACATTGCTAGGATTTTAAAAAAGACACAAACATCTCTGTGCCGGGGCGCTAAAACAGCTGGTTCAATGTAGTGTCGAAGTTAAATATAGTTAGGAGTGAAGAATATGTGCAAATTATGTCAAAATATTTAAAACAATTGATTGTAATCGAGTTAAAAAAAATCATTAAACAAAATAAAACACAATAAAACATGAATTAATGTATTACAAGATAATGCTGGCAAATATAAGACTAAAGGTATAAAATATCTGATGAAAACAGATTACAAATGCATATGTACTACCGCACACAGAACTTCAGCAAAAGGGCCTAATAATGTGTAGATCCGTTACATAAGGTTAAGTTCATAAGTAAAACAATGAGTTAATAGTTAGAGCGTGGCAGATAAGGTATGAGATTCAATCCGGGGTTCAAGGATTAGAGCAAAAAGCAAATAAACAGATTGAGACAATCCAAGATTCCTGTAATGAGATAGGAAATCCTTCTCACAAGTATGAAAGAAGTTGTAAAATACAGGTGTGGTACTTGCACCGTAACTTTCATATGCAGTCCTCCCTCTGTGATTCCCTTTTTAGGGTGGCAGACTCTGGGTATGCAGCAAACCTCTCACGGCTAGCCCCTCTCTTAGGACTCCTTTTGGCAAGCTGGAACCTTTCAATCTGTGAATTTCGAATGTCCGCTATGATCGCAAGGATCACATACACTACGGATGCCCTGACAGGGCAAAAATTAGAGCAACGCATTTCGGCTGATGGCCTTTCTCAAGCTCTTTTAAATCCTAAATTTGATGGATTAATTGCTGGGGAAATGTATTAGTATTGATATTGTCCTTAGGATGTTACATTTTCATTGTTATGTTTTGTAAATAAACAGATACAAGGTTTATACCATAATCGTGCATATCAGAGTATTACTGATGCATAGGATCAGCAATATTACATAGAACATTAATGAAACAGAAATTTTTATTTATTTATATATATATATATATATATATATATATGTATATATATATATATATATATTTTTATATATATATATATATATATATATATAAATAGGACACTAATTGTAAGTGCATATAGGGCATGTAAAGTGCAGGAATCATTTAGAGTGCATTTAAAAGAAGCGCATATAGCAAGCGTGTTCGCAGATAAGAGTCTTTCACCAATGGTGACAAAGTATTATATAAATATCTGTGCTGTTAAAACTACAGCAGATTTTAAATGGCAATAACTTAAAGGGACACTGTACCCAATTTTTTTCTTTTGTGATTCAGATTGAGCATGACATTTTAAGCAACTTTCTAATTTACTCCTATTATCATTTTTTCTTCATTCTCTTGGTATCTTTATTTGAAATGCACAAATGTAAGTTTAGATGCCGGCCCATTTTTGGTGAACAACCTGGGTTGTCCTTGCTGACTGGTGGATAAATTCATCCACCAATAAAAAAAGTGCTGTCCAGAGTACTAAAACCAAAAAAAGCTTAGATACCTTCTTTTTCAAATAAAGATAGCAAGAGAATGAAGAAAAATTGATAATAGGAGCAAATTAGAATGTTGCTTAAAATTGCATGCTCTTTCTGAATTACAAAAGAAAAAAATTGGGTTCAGTGTCCCTTTAATATCACAATCAAGCGTGAAGGGTATGTTTTTCATTTGCTAAATCTATAAAGGAAAACAAAATATTTTATAAAGGAAAAAAAATTTAGAATGGGAAAAGACAAAAGTTAAGGCTATAATATATAAAATATAAAATATAGACATATAAAAGATATTCAAAAATAGAAATGGGCCCCAAGTTGGATATAAAATATATGTTTTAAAATATTAATAAAATATTTTTTGGGATGCTATGATTCAGTCTGAGAGGAAGCGCCCTATCTCAAATTCTTGATTTAAGCCTCTTGGTGTCATGGTTTTTAATTTGTAGATCCATTTGGTCTCTAATTTTAACAGGTTTTTATGCATATCTGTCCCTCTCCAATTTCTCTTCACTTTAGCAATACCAATATATGAGAGACATTTTTCGTCTCCATTATTACAGTCTTTGAAATGTCTGGGTATGGGGAGATCTTTATTTCTTTCTTTAACACAGTTCTCTATTGACCATATGTGCTCTCTAATTTTATCCCTTAGGGGTTTTTTCGATTCCCCTACATATTGTTTCCCACATTTGCATTCTAGTAGGTAGACAATATTTCTGTAAGTGCATCTTTTTAAGTTGTGGATTTTATGTTTCTTCCCTGTTATATTGTTTTTTAAAATATTGGTTTTCTTTGAATGTTTACATGCTTTGCTCTTTAGACATGGATAAAAGCCTCTAATCTCATTCCCCAGTAGATCTCTATTTGAGTTGCTTCCTCATTTGTTTTGCTCAGTTGTAACTAGAATAGATTTCAATTTTTTTGCCCTCTTACATACTATATTTGGGTACTGTGGTAATAATTCTCCCAATCTGTTATCACTTTTTAAAGAGTCCAATGCTTTTTTATGATTCTCTCTAGCAGATGTTTATTTTTCGCAGTAAGTAGTGATGAAAGAAACAAAAGATTTTGGATTTTTAGATTTTAGATTTTTTTCCAAGTAGATCTTTTCTATCTATAGTGCTAATAGTATCTTTAATATTTTTTATCTCTTTTGCATCATATCCCTGTGCAAGGAACTTTGTTTTGAATATTTCTGTTTGTTCGTTATAGTCAACTTCAATACTGCAGTTTTTTCTAATCCTAAGTAATTGGTTTTTAGGTATATTGTATTTCCATCTCTGGTGGTGCACATAATTGTTTGTGTCGACAGTTTTGAAATATGTTTTTTTATTTATTTTGCCCTCATGTATAAATATCTCAAGATCTAAGAAATTGATTTTAGTCTTGCTTTGCTTGCTAGTGAACTTTAGATTTTTGTTATTATTGTTAATTTCTATAAGGAAGTTTTCAAGCTCAGAGGTTGAACCCTTCCATATTATTATGATATCGTCAATATAACGTTTGTATAGGACCAGATTTGCTGTAAGCTCACAAGACTCTAGGAAAAGGAATTCCCATAATCCCATAAAGAGGTTTGCGTAGCTTGGAGCAAATCTGGTCCCTATTGCTGTCCCACACAGTTGTAAATAGTATTGTTACTGGAAAGAAAAGTAGTTATGAGTTGTTAAGATATATTTAATCCCTTCCAATATAAATTCAGATTGTTTCTTTTTAAGTTCTGTGTCTTTTTCTTAGAAGTATCCCACTGCTTCAATGCCATCGGCGTGATCTATGCACGTATATAACGAGATAACATCACACGTTACTAGAGTGTAGCTCTCTTGCCAAACTGTATTTTCTAAAAATTTTAAGATATCGGTTGAATCTCCTAAATATGAGGGTAAACCTCTTACATATTTTTGTAAGTATATGTTGATGTATTCGGATATGTTGGATGTTATAGACCCTATAGCGGAAATAATTAGTCTTCCAGGAGGGGAGACTAGGCATTTATGGATTTTTGGCAGTCGGTAAAATAAAGGATTCTGGGATGTTCCTGTACCAAGTATTTTTTCTCTTTTTCGTTCAAGATGCCCTCGACTTCTGCTATATCTAACATATTTTTAAGAATTGTGTTGTTTTTGTTTGTGGGATTCATAGATATCTTTCTATATGTATTTTTGTCTTCCAAAATTGTATTACACATACTCGTATAGTCTTCACTATTCATGACAACTATGCTACGGCCAGTTTAATAACTATTCTTTCATTCTCTTCTAATTCTTTAAAACCTCTAATTGTTTTTTGGTTAGATTATGTTGAACCTTCTTTATTTTACTGTCTGGTATGTTTTCTATATCTTTGAGGTTTAAATTCTCGAAGGTCTCTATCCCTGGTCCTTTGTCAAATTTTGGATAGAAATTTGATTTTCTCTTTAGATTACAATGAATAATATTTTTTTCGTCTACCAAATTAGGTTCTGCTCTTTCTTTCTAGGCTGCTCTTGGCGAACCATCTCTTTACTGTTCGATTTCGTATAAATTTATGGGCTTCTATAAAGGTGCCAAATTTGTCTAATTTTCTGGTCGGGTCAAATGAAAGGACCTTATTAAGTATTTCCTTGTGTGATTTACTTAAAGTTAAACTGCTCAAATTGAATATTCCCTTATTTTCCTTTTCACTTAGTTTTTCAAGTTTGTTTTTTTGTGATTGT
The DNA here is from genome assembly GCF_027579735.1 of Bombina bombina. Taxonomy (NCBI): domain Eukaryota; kingdom Metazoa; phylum Chordata; class Amphibia; order Anura; family Bombinatoridae; genus Bombina; species Bombina bombina. The sequence goes on from NC_069502.1 coordinate 367,675,022, forward strand.
TTTGATCCTCCTCTAGTTCCTCTTCTTCTGAAGCCCTCCTTTTTCTTTGGTTTCTTTGAGGTTGCGGTCCATTTTCTGTTTGTTTTGGGCTTACTCCTAAAAAAAGAGTGCTCTTTCTTATCTCTATGGTCTCTATTTTCTGACTTTTTATTTTTCTTTGTATTTTCTTATCTATAATGAGATGTGCCAGGTTTTAGTGATGTAGTGGGAACTATCTCTTCTTCCCTCAATGTCTCAAATCTATTTATAGTGTCTACTCTTGTGTTATCGTTATACCCCCTTTGTGTGTCATATTCTCTCTCTCTCTATTTGTCCACCTATCTCCATTTTATTTTCTGTTTGGGGGATATCTCTCTCCTCTGTTGTACTGCTGTACTCTTGGTTCTTGGTTTTAATAATATCTTTCCCTATTCGTATAGCTATTCATATTCCTATGTGGAATCTAAGGGGAATCTTCTACACCAGTGGCTTTGTTTCTCTGTAGTTACACTCTGCACAGTATATTTTACACCCATTTGTTTGGTACCTCCATAATATTTAAAAAAAAAAAACCAACAACAATCCTACACTTATTTGCATGAATAAAACACAAAAAACACTCTATGCACCCATAAGCGATAACACAGTCCACATCTGTACACCCAGTAATATTACACTTGTATACACATTTTGCAGGGTTGTCACTGTATAGGAGCTGTGTTCCACTGTTCCTACTGCCTCTTACCCTTCCTATTTATGTTACGGTTTCACATAATGAAACAAAGGAAAATTCAAAGCCCCCCAGAAATGCCCAGTTGTGCCCCTGACCACACATACCTTCAGACTACCCCCCTGATTCCTCCACAAGCCTTCCAGGCTCAGGTTTTAAGCCACAAACTGTTAAGAGAAATATATAACATTCATATCACATACACATGCGTTAACAGATGCAGTGACACATCATGCATACATACATACTAACACATGTATACACATATAGATTATGTGTAGTAAATTCCTATACAAATTCAGCATCTGAAATTTATACACACATTAACCCCTTAGTGACCACAGCACTTTTCAATTTCTTACCGTTTGGGACCAGGGCTATTTTTACATTTCTGCTGTGTTTGTGTTTAGCTGTAAATTTCCTCTTACTCATTTACTGTACCCACACATATTATATACCGTTTTTCTCGCCATTAAATGGACTTTCTAAATATACCATTAAATTCTTCATATCTTATCATTTACTATAAAAAAGTATAAAATATGATGAAAAAAATTGAAAAAACACACTTTTTCTAACTTTGACTTCTTAAACTCTGTAACACATCTAAAACGACCAAAAAAACACCCATGCTAAATAGTTTCTAAATTTTGTTCTGAGTTTAGAAATACCCAATGTTTACATGTTCTTTGCTTTTTTTTGCAAGTTATAGGGCAATAAGTACAAGTAGTACTTTGCTATTTCCAAACCATTTCTTTTTCAAAATTTGCATAAATTACATTTTAACACTGATATCTGTCAGGAATCCCTGAATAATCCTTTACATGTACAGTTGTATGCAAAAGTTTAGGCACTCCTGACAATTTCCATGATTTTAATTTAAAAATAATTGGGTGTTTGGATCAGCAATTTCCTGGATTAACAGAAAATGTGCAATATGCATCCAAATGAAATTAGAAAGGTGCATAAATTTGGGCACCCCCAGTTAGGTTTGATGGTTGCCGAGCATGGACAGCCCGTTTCAAATCACACCACAGATTTTCAATAATATTCAGGTCTGGGGACTGGGATGGCCATTCCAGAACATTGTACTTGTTCCTCTGCATAAATGCCAGAGTAGATTTTGAGCAGTGTTTTGGATTGTTGTCTTGTTGCAATATCCAGCCCCGGCATAACTTCAACTTTGTGATTTATTCCTCAACATTATTCTCAAGTATCTGCTGATACTTGAGAATAATTGAGTGGAATCCATGCGATCCTCAACTTTAACAAGATTCCCAGTACCAGCACTGGCCACACAGCCCCACAGCATGATGGAACATCCACCAAATTTTATTGTGGGTAGCAAGTGTTTGTCTTGGAACGCTGTGTTCTTTTGCCGCCATGCATAATGCCCCTTGTTATGACCAAATAACTCAATCTTTGTTTCACCAGTCAACAGCACATTCTTCCAAAATGATTCTGTCTTTTTCAAATGTGCGTTTGCATACCTCAAGCGACTCTGTTTGTGACGTGTGTGCAGAAAAGGCTTCTTCCACGTCAGTCTGCCATACAGCTTCTCCTTGTGCAAAGTGCGCTGAATTGCTGAACGATGCACAGTGACACCATCTGCAGCAAGATGATGTTGTAGATCTTTGGAGGTGGTCTGTGGGCTGTTTTTGACCGTTCTCACCATCCTTTGCCTTTGCCTCTCCGATATTTTACTTGGCCTGCCACTTCTGGCCTTAACAAGAACTGTGCCTGTGGTCTTCCATTTCCTCACTATGTTCCTCACAATGGACACTGACAGCTTAAATCTCTGAGATAGCTTTTTGTAGACTTCCCCTAAACCATAATGTTTAACAATCTTTGTTTTCGGGTAATTTGTGAGTTGTTTTGAGGCCCCCATGTTGCCACTCTTCAGAAGAGAGAACAACAACTTGCAATTGGCCACCTTAAATACCTTTTCTCATGATTGGATGCACCTTTCTATGAAGTTCAAGGCTTAATGGGCTCACCAAACCAATTGTGTGTTCCAATTAATCAGTGCTAGGTAGTCACAGGTATTTAAATTAACAAAATGACAAGGGTGCCCAAATTTATGCACCTGTCTAATTTTGTTTGGATGCATATTGCACATTTTCTGTTAATCCAATAAACCTCATTTCACTACTGAAATATTACTGTGTCCTTCAGTTATTTGATAGATTAAAATGAAATTGTTGATCCAAATACCCAATTATTTATAAATAAAGTCATGGAAATTGTCAAGGGTTCCTAACCTTTTACATACAACTGTATATATTTTTTTTTTTAGTAGACAACCCGAAGTATTGATCTAGGCCCATTTTCATCTTAAAACAGGGAGAGTCCAAAGCTGCATTCATTACTTTTGGGAAATACAGAACCTGGCCACCAGGAGGAGGCAAAGACTTAAATACCTCCCCCACTTCCCTCATCCCCCAGTTATTATTTGCCTTTCGTTAAAGGAGGTTGACAGAGAAGTGTCAGAAGATGTTGGAGTAGTCTCTTATGGAGGGTAGTACTCTTCGAGATGGGACGGGAGATGCAGGGAGAGTCTTTTTGTGAAACCATCCCAACTCATTAACAGCTCCACAAGCAATCAGCGTTGATGAGTTTCGCCGCCTGCTTTCTTCCCTCAAGTCCATGTCAGAAGTAACGCTACTATCTGTCAAACTTGAAGGACTGTGTTACTGTTCAACTGCATAGATTCTGGGAAGATCATTTCATTTTCATTGTGGGACTGTAATGTAAATGATAGAAGAATCAAGGGTTAATATCTCCTAAAGCTGGGTTATTGAGCAGTGGGAGACTTTAATCATGTTTGTTATGTGATTCTGTCTGCTTATGTGTAGAAATGTTGGGGCTCATGGCTATTACGGAACGTACAATTTTTTAGAGCTACGCAGTTCTTGTGGACTGGCGTGCATTTCTTTGGCCTACATGTCGCACCTCGTGACCGGGCGTGGTCACGTTTTCATTCTGCATTTCTGTATCGTGACCGAGTATCGGTGGAGAGGATCTATTTCTCTACTTGTCTGGGTCATAGGAGGTGGTGAGTGCCCCAGCCATTGGGGGTGTAAGGTGCTATTTGCTTTTGTCCATAATTTAATAAGGCAAGCTATGGAGGATTCTGATAGTTTGGAGAATGATTTCTCTGATCCAGATTTTGTTACTTGTGTAGATTATGGGGAGGCCAGGGTAATCCAGCCCAATCAATTATGTTCTGTATGCCGTAATAGAGTGCTCTCTTCTCCCTCTGGGGTGATGTTAGAGACTGCTGAGCCATCTGCCTCTGAGGATTCTGTGTTCCATGAGGTGCGTTCCCTAGAATATTCTGTTTCTACACAGGCAGTTGTCCCGCATACCATTACCCCTTCTCCAGAAGTATGTTTATTTCCACCAGAGGTTACTGCACGGCCATATCTTTGGCGTTGGCGCACTTACATCTTCTTAATTGCAAATGAAGAGTTCATCCATGTCCCCTTAACCTGGGGGTGTCAGGTGCGAGTTCGATTATATCGGATCTTTCTTCTGGGTAAGCGGTTTCCACTGAGGCTTCAGGGGTACAGCCTTCAGGGTCGGGGCCTTCAGATGCCCTGTCGGAGGTGGATTTTGCATTTAGATTCAGACTGGGGCGCCTGCGTGTACTGCTGCAGCATGTGTTGGCGGCTTTGGAGGATTCCAGTTCTGATTCATCAACGGATCCTCAGGCCTCTGAATCAGATGGTGAACACCGCTAGACGATGGAGGGATGAGATCCTACTCCTGGCCGTCTCTTGTTTTGTGTGTCTAATCCCAGTTCTGAGCTCCTGAGGATTAGGATTTCTGACAGGCTGGTGTTCACCTGCGGGTGCGGCCTGTTTTCTTTTGATCCGGTTAGGATGTGTTTTATTTCTTTATTTTGGAGCTCATGGCTGTTGTAGATTTTTCTTTTTAGGGAAATTCTTTTTCTCTGGGATTTTGGTGCTAGTTATTTTATGGTCGCGATAGATGTTACTTCCGGCGGAAGTAAAAAAAACCAAAAACCCTGATTGTCTGTCGTTTGTCTGTTTGTTTAGTCTAGCCCTGTTAGGGTTTAGAATTTTGAGTTAGCCCTTGAACAGTTCAGTTGTACCCTGGTCAGCAGGCTGGTCCTGGTTGGGTATTAGTTCAATCTGTCCTTTTGAGGTTATAGCAGACATTTTGTATTCTTGACAACAGGCTGGTCCTGTTTGGGTACTAAGTTTGCTTACCTCTTGTTACAAGATTGTTTTTCTTGTTTCTACAAGTTATAGGAGGCCCTTCTATCCTAGATATCAGACTGGTCCTACTTTATTTCATCTTGGTGGGGCGTCTGATTGGTCGTACTCTATACTGACGGCTAGATTTAGAGTTTTGTCGGTACAGACCCGCGTAGCTAAAGCTGCTTTTTTTCCCAACGCACCCTTAAGACAACGCTGGTATTGAGAGTTGTCTGAAGGGCTGCGTTAGGCTCCAAAAAGGGTGCGTTGAGCCTAATGTACTGCCACTTCAACCCTCAATACCAGCATTGCTTATGGTAGCGGTAAGCAGCTAAAACGTGCTTGTGCACGATTCCCTCATAGGAAACAATGGGGCAGTTTGGGATAAAAAAAAAACTAACACCTGCAAAAAAGCAGCGTTCAGCTCCCAACGCAGCCCCATTGTTTCCTATGGGGAAACACTTTCTAAGTCTGCACCTAACACTTTAACATGAACCCCGAGTCTAAACACCCCTAACCTTACACATATTAACCCCAAATCTGCTGCCCCCGCTATTGCTGACACCTGCATTGTATTATTAACCCCTAATCTGCCGCTCCGTACACCGCCGCAACCTACATTATCCCTATGTACCCCTAATCTGCTGCCCCTAACATCGCCGACCCCTATATTATATTTATTAACCCCCAATCTGCCCACCCCAACGTCGACCGCTACCTTACCTACACTTATTAACCCCTAATCTGCCGACCGGATCTTGCCGCTATTCAAATTAATGTATTAACCCCTAAAGCTAAGTCTAACCCTAACCCTAACCCTATTAAATAAAGTCTTCCTAGTTAAAGCTAAATACTTACCTGTAAAATAAACCCTAATATAGCTACAATATAACGAATAATTATATTGTAGCTATTTTAGGATTTATATTTATTTTACAGGCAACTTTGTATTTATTTAAACTAGGTACAATAGCTATTAAATAGTTATTTACTATTTAATAGCTACCTAGTTAAAATAATTACAAAATTACCTGTAAAATAAATCCTAACCTAAGTTACAATTAAACCTAACACTACACTATCAATAAATAAATTAAATCAATTAACTACAAGTACCTACAATTACCTACAATTAAATAAACTAAACTAAATTACAAAACCCCCCCACTAAATTACAAAAAATAAAAAAAGATTACAAGAATTTTAAGCTAATTACACCTACTCTAAGCCCCCTAATAAAATCGGATCGGAACAGCCAATAGAATGCAAGCTAAATCTGATTGGCTGATTGAATCAGCCAATCAGATTTTTCCTACCTTAATTCCGATTGGCTGATAGAATCCTATCAGCCAATCGGAATTCGAGGGACGCCATCTTGGATGACGTCATTTAAAGGAACTTTCATTCGGCGAGTAGGCGTCGTGGAAGAAGGATGGATCTGCGTCGGCTGGAAGAAGATGGCTCCGCTCCTCTCCGCTCCGGATGGATGAAGATAGAAGATGCCGCTTGGATGAAGATGTCTACCGGTCTGGATGTCCTCTTCTGCCCGGATAGGATGAAGACTTCTGCCGCTCCGGATGTCCTCTTTTGGTCCATCGGTGCCCGGCTGGGTGAACACGACTCAAGGTAGGGAGATCATCAGGGGCTCCCAGTTAACTTCACATGCATGAGCACAGTGTTATCTATATGAAAACATGAACTAACACCCTCAAGTGGTGAAAAACCTGTTAAAATGCATTCTTAAGAGGCGGCCTTCAAGGTCTAAGAAATTAGCATATGAACCTCCTAGGTTTAGCTTTCAACTAAGAATACCAAGAGAACAAAGAAAAATTGGTGATAAAAGTAAATTGGAAAATTGTTTAAAATTACATGCCCTATCTGAATCATGAAAGTTTTTTTTTGGACTAGACTGTCCCTTTAACTACTGACCTTTTTCTGCGGCTGGTGTCTTGTCGGTAGAGGCTCTACTGCTCACTTCAGCCAAGACTCTAAATACCAGCGTTAGGCAGATCCCATTGAAAAGATAGGATACGCAATTGGCGTAAGGGGATCTGCGGTATGGAAAAGTCGTGGCTTGAAAGTGAGTGTTAGACCCTTTACTGCCTGAGTCTAAATACCAGTGGGCGGCCAAAAGCAGCGTTAGGACCCCTTAACACTGCTTTTGACGGCTAACGCAGAACTCTAAATCTAACCGTAATTGTTTTGTCCATGCATAGCCTACATGGTTTGTTGGGATTACGAATTCTGCAATGGCAGTATATTTGTAGTTCCTGAGGTTCCTAGAGTCCTCCCTTCCGAAGGGGGAGGATCAGATGCCTGCGCGGAGATCTCCAGTACCTGGATTATTCCCCCCTATTAGTACTCCTTGTAGATGGGATTGTCCGATTTTCAGATCTCTTTTGCCAGTGTTTTGCCAGCGATTCTCTCCACTTTTTTTTAGGATTGCTGTGCTTTTTGCTTCCCCTTCCCTTTTGGGTTAGGGCTTTCGGTCATCTGGTTGTGGAAACTCGGTTCCCATTTTTGTCCTTGCAGTATCCTCTTTTTGATCCTATATACTTGAGGATCTGGGGGATTGTTATGCAGTCTCTCTTTCCGTCAACTGATAGGAGTTTTTGGCTGCTTATTCATTAGTTAATTCCTTGAGCTGTAGGTTGTCTGAGGCTTCATCCAGACTGGATCTTTAGAGACTGCCATTTTCTCTCAATCATGGAGTTCTGATCTCTTTTGGGTCCTTCCTTTGTCCTTGGACTTTGTGGGTGTTATCTTAGAAGCCTTTTAGGGCTGAGTGGACAGCCACTTGGATACTAAATGAGCGATCAGAGTTCAAGACCACATGGGGGTATGACATGCATCAACTTTTGTGCAAATTTTATTTCCAGGTAACTGTGGTTGTTCTGCAAGGTTTTTTGTTCTTGATCCGGCACCTGTTTTTGGGGGTCCATTTTTTAACCTCGTCCTTGTCTTTGTCTTGGCAGTTTGGTTGATCTGTTTTCCAGATTTTATTAGTCTTGGATCTGTCCGGCGTTCAGTAGTAAGCTTGTTTTCCCAGTCCTGGGGAAATATCCTTGTTCCTACGGGGGCGGTTCTTTCTCTCTTCTGGAGAGATGGAGGAAGTTTTTCCTGGGAATTTCTTTACTGGAATTTTCCTGAGTTTCTTTGTTTTCCTTCTATTTTGAAGGCTCTAGTCTACTGCGCCTATTCAGTTGGCTCCTCCTGAGGTAGTTTACCTCATCTGTCTCTAGGAGTTCAGTGGGTTGAGGGTTTCTCTTGTCTGAAGTGTACCCTCCCTTCGGTTTTCTGAGGGGTAACCAGGATAGATATCCTGGATCCCGAGTTAGTCTCTCTGGGTGTCGGTGCCTCCTTCCTGAATCTTTTCCTTAGGAACTCATGGCTGTAGATTCGTTATCTGATCTCCGGCCTTGTCGATGCTGGGATTTTTTAATCTCTCTTGTCCTTGGGGACATTGACAGTCGCTTCTGTGATAGGACTGTTCGATCGGAGTAGGGGTCAGGAATTCTGACTCTTCTGTTTAGGCATCGACCACATCTCTTGTCTCCAGAAGGATCCTTACTTAGGTTGGGAGGCCTTGCAGTTAATTCGGGAACCTTCCCTTAGCGGGTAGCTGGTTCTTCTTTATTGGTCAGGGTGTTGTCCTCCCGTTTTCTAGTAGGGAGGGAGTTGGTCCACCCTGCTTTCTGAGTCTTTCTCTTGTTCTTTTCCAGGAATGTTCTGGTGCAAGTTTGCTAGCTACTCGGTTGGCTAGTTACTATGGTTAGACATTTAGTCTGACTGTCTATCTGACAGAAGCCTGCGGCTATCATTTGTGGCATAAACGGATGTTACTATTCCATTCCTGTTCTGCTCCCGGGTTTTTTTTTTCTGACCTACGGGTGTTCAATGCCTCTGTGCTAGTTAGCTGTCTATGGTAAGGTAGTCTTGTTTTACCTTTTGTCCCTTTGTCCTTCTGGAACTTCGGTTCTGGTTAAGGCTTTCCAATGGTTCTTTTTGGATCAATGTAGGAGGTGATCTGGATTTTTTTTTCCTTGCTCTCCTCCATCGGTAGAATATTTTCTACAGGATTTTGTCCTCTTGCAGCCTGGTAGCCGCTCTTTTTGAGTTATGCTAGGGGCTTCTCTCTCTGTTTTGTCCCTGATTCTTCGGGGATTGTTTATAGAGGTTCTTTCAGACCTTATTATCTGATTCTTCCCTTCTTTCAGTTAGGGAGAATGTGGTGTGGGAGTTCGTTTTGTTGTTTCCCTTGCCATTGTTCATGGAGAGGTTTTTCTTTGTGTGCTTCTAGAAAGTGGGATTTTTGTCTCCTCAGAGGCTTTTGTGCTCAGTGGAGTCCAGAATTTAGTGTGATCTCTAACTGGGATCTTTATTGTTCTGATTGATGGGCAGTTACCTTGTCTTCTTCCATATTTTGTTCCTCCTGCTTCTGTTGAAGTAGTTTTTTATCAGGTATCAGCTCCCCGCCCGTTTTTTTCTGTGGGTGGCCTTAAATTCTTTTTTATTCGTTCTTCTGGCACCTTTTTTCACCCTGATATTTCTCCTACTGTTCCTTGTTCCCTTGGCAGAATGACTGGGGGATGAGGGAAGTGGGGAGGTATTTAAGCCTTTGGCTGGGGTGTCTTTGCCTCCTCCTGGTGGTCAGGTTCTGTATTTCCACAAAGGTAATGAATGCAGCTGTGGACCTTCCCCAAACAGAAGAAAAGAAAATTATCAGGTAAGCATAATTTAAGTTTTTGGTATACTTCCTGCCACCATTTAAGTGTCAAATGCGATCAAATAAACAAAATAGTTCCCTTTTTTAGAAACTTTAGGTTTCTCACTGAAATTAATTACAAACAGCTTGTGCAATGATGGCACAAATGGTTCTAAATGATTCTCTGGGATCTCCTTTGTTCAGAAATAGCAGACATATATGGCTTTGGCATTGCATTTTGGTAATTATAAGGCTGTTGCACACCACATTTGTATTGTGCCCAGCAGTAAAGGGGTTAATTAGGTAACTTGTAGGGAGCTTGAAGGGTTCATTTTAGCTTTAGTGTAGAGATCAGCCTCCCACCTGACACATCCCACCCCCTGATCCCTCCCTTACCCCTCTCAAACAGCTCTCTTCCCTCCCCCACCTCACTATTGTCACCACCATCTTTAGTACTGGCAGAATGTTTGCCAGTATAAAAATTAAAGGTTTTTGTTTTTTTGTTTTTTTAAATTATATATTTTCTGCCATGTAGGATGTGTTTTATTTCTTTATTTTGGAGCTCATGGCTGTTGTAGATTTTTCTTTTTAGAGAAATTCTTTTTCTCTGGGATTTTGGTGCTAGTTATTTTATGGTCGCGATAGATGTTACTTCCGGCGGAAGTAAAAAAACAAAAAACCCTGATTGTCTGTCGTTTGTCTGTTTGTTTAGTCTAGCCCTGTTAGGGTTTAGAATTTTGAGTTAGCCCTTGAACAGTTCAGTTGTACCCTGGTCAGCAGGCTGGTCCTGGTTGGGTACTAGTTCAATCTGTCCTTTTGAGGTTATAGCAGACATTTTGTATTCTTGACAACAGGCTGGTCCTGTTTGGGTACTAAGTTTGCTTACCTCTTGTTACAAGATTGTTTTTCTTGTTTCTACAAGTTATAGGAGGCCCTTCTATCCTAAATATCAGGCTGGTCCTACTTGTTTGGGATAAAAAAAAACCTAACACCTGCAAAAAGGCAGCGTTCAGCTCCCAACGCAGCCCCATTGTTTCCTATGGGGAAACACTTTCTAAGTCTGCACCTAACACTTTAACATGAACCCCGAGTCTAAACACCCCTAACCTTACACATATTAACCCCTAATCTGCCGCCCCCGCTATTGCTGACACCTGCATTGTATTATTAACCCCTAATCTGCCGCTCCGTACACCGCCGCAACCTACATTATCCCTATGTACCCCTAATCTGCTGCCCCTAACATCGCTGACCCCTATATTATATTTATTAACCCCCAATCTGCCCCCCCCCAACGTCGCCGCTACCTTACCTACACTTATTAACCCCTAATCTGCTGACCGGATCTCGCCGCTATTCAAATTAATGTATTAACCCCTAAAGCTAAGTCTAACCCTAACCCTAACCCTATTAAATAAAGTCTTCCTAGTTAAAGCTAAATACTTACCTGTAAAATAAACCCTAATATAGCTACAATATAACGAATAATTATATTGTAGCTATTTTAGGATTTATATTTATTTTACAGGCAACTTTGTATTTATTTAAACTAGGTACAATAGCTATTAAATAGTTATTTGCTATTTAATAGCTACCTAGTTAAAATAATTACAAAATTACCTGTAAAATAAATCCTAACCTAAGTTACAATTAAACCTAACACTACACTATCAATAAATAAATTAAATCAATTAACTACAAGTACCTACAATTACCTACAATTAAATAAACTAAACTAAATTACAAACCCCCCCCACTAAATTACAAAAAATAAAAAAAGATTACAAGAATTTTAAGCTAATTACACCTACTCTAAGCCCCCTAATAAAATAGCAAAGCCCCCCCAAAAAAAAAAAATTTCCCTACCCTAATCTAAATTTAAAAAGTTAACAGCTCTATTACCAGCCCTTAAAAGGGCTTTTTGTGGGGCATGCCCCAAAGAAATCAGCTCTTTTGCCTGTAAAAAACCCCACAATACCACCCCCCAACATTACAACCCACCACCCACATACCCCTACTCTAACCCAAACCCCCCTTAAATAAACCTAACACTACCCCCCTGAAGATCTCCCTACCTTGAGTCGTGTTCACCCAGCCCGGCACCGATAGACCAAAAGAGGACATCCGGAGTGGCAGAAGTCTTCATCCTATCCGGGCAGAAGAGGACATCTGGACCGGTAGACATCTTCATCCAAGCGGCATCTTCTATTTTCATCCATCCGGAGCGGAGCCATCTTCTGCCAGCCGACACAGATCCATCCTTCTTCCACGACGCCTACTCGCTGAATGAAGGTTCCTTTAAATGACGTCATCCAAGATGGCGTCCCTTGAATTCCGATTGGCTGATAGGATTCTATCAGCTAATCGGAATTAAGGTAGGAAAAATCTGATTGGCTGATTGAATCAGCCAATCAGATTGAGCTCGCATTCTATTGGCTGATCGGAACAGCCAATAGAATGCAAGCTAAATCTGATTGGCTGATTGAATCAGCCAATCAGATTTTTCCTACCTTAATTCCAATTGGCTGATAGAATCCTATCAGCCAATCGGAATTCGAGGGACGCCATCTTGGATGACGTCATTTAAAGGAACTTTCATTCGGCGAGTAGGCGTCGTGGAAGAAGGATGGATCCGCGTCGGCTGGAAGAAGATGGCTCCGCTCCTCTCCGCTCCGGATGGATGAAGATAGAAGATGCCGCTTGGATGAAGATGTCTACCGGTCCGGATGTCCTCTTCTGCCCGGATAGGATGAAGACTTCTGCCGCTCCGGATGTCCTCTTTTGGTCCATCGGTGCCCGGCTGGGTGAACACGACTCAAGGTAGGGAGATCTTCAGGGGGGTAGTGTTAGGTTTATTTAAGGGGGGTTTGGGTTAGAGTAGGGGTATGTGGGTGGTGGGTTGTAATGTTGGGGGGTGGTATTGTGGGGTTTTTTACAGGCAAAAGAGCTGATTTCTTTGGGGCATGCCCCGCAAAAAGCCCTTTTAAGGGCTGGTAATAGAGCTGTTAACTTTTTTAATTTAGATTAGGGTAGGGATTTTTTTTATTTTGGGGGGCTTTGTTATTTTATTAGGGGTCTTAGAGTAGGTGTAATTAGCTTAAAATTCTTGTAATCTTTTTTTATTTTTTGTAATTTAGTGTTTGTTTTTGTAATTTAGTTTAGTTTATTTAATTGTAGGTACTTGTAGTTAATTGATTTAATTTATTTATTAATAGTGTAGTGTAAGGTTTAATTGTTACTTAGGTTAGGATTTATTTTACAGGTAATTTTGTAATTATTTTAACTAGGTAGCTATTAAATAGTACATAACTATTTAATAGCTATTGTACCTAGTTTAAATAAATACAAAGTTGCCTGTAAAATAAATATAAATCCTAAAATAGCTACAATATAATTATTAGTTATATTGTAGCTATATTAGGGTTTATTTTACAGGTAAGTATTTAGCTTTAAATAGGAAGACTTTAGTTAATATTATTTATTTTATTTCGTTAGATTAAAATTATATTTAACTTAGGGGGGGTTAGGGTTAGGGTTAGACCTAGCTTTAGGGGTTAATACATTTATTAGAGTAGCGAGGTCCGGTCGGCAGATTAGGGGTTAATTAGTGTAGGTAAGGTAGCGGCGACGTTGGGGGGGGGGCAGATTAGGCATTAATAAATATTATGTAGGTGTCGGCGATGTTAGGGGCAGCAGATTAGGGGTTCATAGGGATAATGTAGGTGGTGGCGGTGTGCGGTCGGCAGATTAGGGGTTAAAAATATTTATTATAGTGGCGGCGATGTGGGGGGGCCTCGGTTTAGGGGTACATAGGTAGTTTATGAGTGTTAGTGTACTTTATAGCACAGTAGTTAAGAGCTTTATAAACCAGCGTTAACCCATAAAGCTTTTAAAGGGACAGTCTACACCAAAATTGTTATTGTTTTAAAAGATAGATAATCCCTTTTTTACCCATTCCCCAGTTTTGCATAATCAACACAGTTATATTTATATATTTTTTACCTCTGTGATTATCTTGTATATAAGCCTCTGAAAACTGCCCCTTTATTTCAGTTCTTTTGACAGACTTGCAGTTTAGCCAATCAATGATGGCTCCCAGTTAACTTCACATGCATGAGCACAGTGTTATCTATATGAAAACATGAACTAACACCCTCAAGTGGTGAAAAACCTGTTAAAATGCATTCTTAAGAGGCGGCCTTCAAGGTCTAAGAAATTAGCATATGAACCTCCTAGGTTTAGCTTTCAACTAAGAATACCAAGAGAACAAAGAAAAATTGGTGATAAAAGTAAATTGGAAAATTGTTTAAAATTACATGCCCTATCTGAATCATGAAAGTTTTTTTTTGGACTAGACTGTCCCTTTAACTACTGACCTTTTTCTGCGGCTGGAGTCTTGTCGGTAGAGGCTCTACTGCTCACTTCAGCCAAGACTCTAAATACCAGCGTTAGGCAGATCCCATTGAAAAGATAGGATACGCAATTGGCGTAAGGGGATCTGCGGTATGGAAAAGTCGTGGCTTGAAAGTGAGTGTTAGACCCTTTACTGCCTGAGTCTAAATACCAGTGGGCGGCCAAAAGCAGCGTTAGGACCCCTTAACACTGCTTTTGACGGCTAACGCAGAACTCTAAATCTAACCGTAATTGTTTTGTCCCTGCATAGCCTACATGGTTTGTTGGGATTACGAATTCTGCAATGGCAGTATATTTGTAGTTCCTGAGGTTCCTAGAGTCCTCCCTTCCGAAGGGGGAGGATCAGATGCCTGCGCGGAGATCTCCAGTACCTGGATTATTCCCCCCTATTAGTACTTCTTGTAGATGGGATTGTCCGATTTTCAGATCTCTTTTGCCAGTGTTTTGCCAGCGATTCTCTCCACTTTTTTTAGGATTGCTGTGCTTTTTGCTTCCCCTTCCCTTTTGGGTTAGGGCTTTCGGTCATCTGGTTGTGGAAACTCGGTTCCCATTTTTGTCCTTGCAGTATCCTCTTTTTGATCCTATATACTTGAGGATCTGGGGGATTGTTATGCAGTCTCTCTTTCCGTCAACTGATAGGAGTTTTTGGCTGCTTATTCATTAGTTAATTCCTTGAGCTGTAGGTTGTCTGAGGGTTCATCCAGACTGGATCTTTAGAGACTGCCATTTTCTCTCAATCATGGAGTTCTGATCTCTTTTGGGTCCTTCCTTTGTCTTTGGACTTTGTGGGTGTTATCTTAGAAGCCTTTTAGGGCTGAGTGGACAGCCACTTGGATACTAAATGAGCGATCAGAGTTCAAGACCACATGGGGGTATGACATGCATCAACTTTTGTGCAAATTTTATTTCCAGGTAACTGTGGTTGTTCTGCAAGGTTTTTTGTTCTTGATCCGGCACCTGTTTTTGGGGGTCCATTTTTTAACCTCGTCCTTGTCTTTGTCTTGGCAGTTTGGTTGATCTGTTTTCCAGATTTTATTAGTCTTGGATCTGTCCGGCGTTCAGTAGTAAGCTTGTTTTCCCAGTCCTGGGGAAATATCCTTGTTCCTACGGGGGCGGTTCTTTCTCTCTTCTGGAGAGATGGAGGAAGTTTTTCCTGGGAATTTCTTTACTGGAATTTTCCTGAGTTTCTTTGTTTTCCTTCTATTTTGAAGGCTCTAGTCTACTGCGCCTATTCAGTTGGCTCCTCCTGAGGTAGTTTACCTCATCTGTCTCTAGGAGTTCAGTGGGTTGAGGGTTTCTCTTGTCTGAAGTGTACCCTCCCTTCGGTTTTCTGAGGGGTAACCAGGATAGATATCCTGGATCCCGAGTTAGTCTCTCTGGGTGTCGGTGCCTCCTTCCTGAATCTTTTCCTTAGGAACTCATGGCTGTAGATTCGTTATCTGATCTCCGGCCTTGTCGATGCTGGGATTTTTTAATCTCTCTTGTCCTTGGGGACATTGACAGTCGCTTCTGTGATAGGACTGTTCGATCGGAGTAGGGGTCAGGAATTCTGACTCTTCTGTTTAGGCATCGACCACATCTCTTGTCTCCAGAAGGATCCTTACTTAGGTTGGGAGGCCTTGCAGTTAATTCGGGAACCTTCCCTTAGCGGGTAGCTGGTTCTTCTTTATTGGTCAGGGTGTTGTCCTCCCGTTTTCTAGTAGGGAGGGAGTTGGTCCACCCTGCTTTCTGAGTCTTTTCTCTTGTTCTTTTCCAGGAATGTTCTGGTGCAAGTTTGCTAGCTACTCGGTTGGTTAGTTACTATGGTTAGACATTTATTCTGACTGTCTATCTGACGGAAGCCTGCGGCTATCATTTGTGGCATAAACGGATGTTACTATTCCATTCCTGTTCTGCTCCCGGGTTTTTTTTTTCTGACCTACGGGTGTTCAATGCCTCTGTGCTAGTTAGCTGTCTATGGTAAGGTAGTCTTGTTTTACCTTTTGTCCCTTTGTCCTTCTGGAACTTCGGTTCTGGTTAAGGCTTTCCAATGGTTCTTTTTGGATCAATGTAGGAGGTGATCTGGATTTTTTTTTCCTTGCTCTCCTCCATCGGTAGAATATTTTCTACAGGATTTTGTCCTCTTGCAGCCTGGTAGCCGCTCTTTTTGAGTTATGCTAGGGGCTTCTCTCTCTGTTTTGTCCCTGATTCTTCGGGGATTGTTTATAGAGGTTCTTTCAGACCTTATTATCTGATTCTTCCCTTCTTTCAGTTAGGGAGAATGTGGTGTGGGAGTTCGTTTTGTTGTTTCCCTTGCCATTGTTCATGGAGAGGTTTTTCTTTGTGTGCTTCTAGAAAGTGGGATTTTTGTCTCCTCAGAGGCTTTTGTGCTCAGTGGAGTCCAGAATTTAGTGTGATCTCTAACTGGGATCTTTATTGTTCTGATTGATGGGCAGTTACCTTGTCTTCTTCCATATTTTGTTCCTCCTGCTTCTGTTGAAGTAGTTTTTTATCAGGTATCAGCTCCCCGCCCGTTTTTTTCTGCTGTGGGTGGCCTTAAATTCTTTTTTATTTGTTCTTCTGCCACCTTTTTTCACCCTGATATTTCTCCTACTGTTCCTTGTTCCCTTGGCAGAATGACTGGGGGATGAGGGAAGTGGGGAGGTATTTAAGCCTTTGGCTGGGGTGTCTTTGCCTCCTCCTGGTGGTCAGGTTCTGTATTTCCACAAAGGTAATGAATGCAGCTGTGGACCTTCCCCAAACAGAAGAAAAGAAAATTATCAGGTAAGCATAATTTAAGTTTTTGGTATACTTCCTGCCACCATTTAAGTGTCAAATGCGATCAAATAAACAAAATAGTTCACTTTTTCAGAAACTTTAGGTTTCTCACTGAAATTATTTACAAACAGCTTGTGCAATGATGGCACAAATGGTTCTAAATGATTCTCTGGGATCGCCTTTGTTCAGAAATAGCAGACATATATGGCTTTGGCATTGCATTTTGGTAATTATAAGGCTGTTGCACACCACATTTGTATTGTGCCCAGCAGTAAAGGGGTTAATTAGGTAACTTGTAGGGAGCTTGAAGGGTTCATTTTAGCTTTAGTGTAGAGATCAGCCTCCCACCTGACACATCCCACCCCCTGATCCCTCCCTTACCCCTCTCAAACAGCTCTCTTCCCTCCCCCACCTCACTATTGTCACCGCCATCTTTAGTACTGGCAGAATGTTTGCCAGTATAAAAATAAAAGGTTTTTGTTTTTTTGTTGTTTTAAATTATATATTTTCTGCCATGTAGGATCCCCCCTTACAACCCAACCTCCCTGAGCCCCCCCAAACAGCTCTCTAACCCTCCCCCCTCTGCCTCTTACTATTTGCTGCTATTTTTCAATAAAATGTGCTCTTTTTTTATATCAATCAAACTTTTTCTGTAGTTTAGAATTTTGTTCCTTAAGGGGTGTAACATCTGTTGAAGGGACGTTCAACCCACTTTTTTTCTTTCATGATTCAGATAGAGCATGTTAATCAACTTTCCAGTTCACTTCTATTATGTAATTTGTTTTGTTCTAGGATACCTAGGTAGGCTCAGGAGCTGCAGATTGGTGGCTTCATATATATGCCTCATGTTATTGGCTCACCCAATGCATTCAGCTAGCTTAAAGTAGTGCATTGCTGCTTCGTCAACAAAGTATACCAAAGGAATGAAGAAAATTAGATAATAGAAGTAAATTGGAAAGTTGTTAAAAATTGTATTCTCTGTCTGGATCATGAAAGAAAAAGTTTGGGTTTCATGTCCCTTTAAGATTCAACATTTTTTTTAAAGGGATATGAAACACAAACTTTTTCTTTCATGGTCCAGACAGAGAATACAATTTTTAACAACTTTCCAATTTACTTCTATTATCTAATTTTCTTCATTTCCTTGGTATTCTTTGTTAAAGAAGCAGCAATGCACTCCTTGAGCATGCAATTTTAAACAACTTTCTCGTTTCTAATATCACATTTTCTTTGTTCTCTTTGTATCTTTTTTTTTTAATCAGGGATGTAAGCTCAGGAGTGTGCACCTGTCTGGAGCACTATATGGCAGCAGTTCTGCAAGAATGTTATCCATTTGCAAGAGCACTAGATGGCAGCACTATTTCCTGCCATGTAGAGCTACAGACACCTACATAGCTATCTCTTTGACAAAGATTATCATAGGAACAAAGCAAAACTGATAATAGAAGTAAATTGGAAACTTATTTTTTTTAATTGTGTGCTCTGTTAAATCACAAAAGAAAATGTTTGGGTTTCCTATACCTTTAATGTGGGTATAAATCTATAGTTCTTAATTTAATGTGAATTTTCTGTTTCAATATCAAAAGAATTTGTGCGCTAGTGAGGTACGCTTTAAAAAATGCTCCTCCGTGATGGAGAGAAAGGCGTTGAGGATTTGTGACCCTCACTGGCTTCCGTACCTGTTTTGCCGGGCGGGTCATTTGAAAACTATTGGATTTCCTTCTGGTTAACCGCGGATACAAATCACAGTACCGTTTTTTGTGCACGCTCCGGATACATGTACCGTTTCCAGCTGATGACATCCGTGAGACCCTGCGTGTTTTTAAAAAAAGAAAAAGAAAAAAAAAGCGGTGCTTTAGGATAACCAAAATTGCACTTTATTTGCAGCAAGGATAAAATGTTAAAAACACACTTGCAAGTGTAGAACAAAAGGGCTTGACGCGTTTCGGCTTACGCCATCATCAGAAGCCTAAAACATAATACACACCTGCAATGATTTAAGAGCTTCACAACTTCCTGATAGGTTAACTTTGAGACCACATGTTTCGATGTAATTAGATTAACCCCTTAACTACTTATATTGGTCCCAATACATATTTAAGATCAACATATGCTGCCAACATATTAGCCCATCCTGTATGTTTCTTGAATACCTAATCTGTAATCAGTGTGTAACAATCCCACAATATTAATAGCTCATAAACCAACATCCAATTCTTATAACACTGAATGGAAACTAAATCCATTTGTGGAATATTTAAATAAAAAGCTCAGGAAAATTCTCAAGGCATTATATGTAAATCGTTACATTATTAGTTCGCTACAGCATATATTCTCAAACATTAAAAAAGGTATCAAGGTATTAAGGCAAAATATGTAGATAATACATACATTCTTTATATGTGGGGATATTTATCTCCACACATTAATTAAATCTGCTTCAGTGTTAAAACCTAATGGCAATCTCGTTTGTAAAGTAAAAATCCAAAAAGCCTCCCTCTTTAACAGCAGTATATCTAAATGTCCTCTTCTCTCTGTTAGGCAGACTTTCTCAGTCACTTGTCATTTAAATGATTTGACATTCCCTATGTGTTTATCTATAAAGTGTGCAGCTAATGCAGAACAGGGGGTAGAGGTAGAGATATATCACTTAGATGCTCTGTTATCCTTACCCTTACCTCCCTAGTGGTCATGCCCACATAATGCATTTTGCACTCCGCGCACTGAATTAGATTAATCACATACAGCTAGATTACGAGTTTTCAGCGCTATAGGGAAATTAACGAGCACCACAAAACTGTAGTTAATTCACCTCCCTATAGCGCTGCTATTATAAGTTTTTAAAAACTCGGCTTGCATGGGGGATATGGTGGCGTTGAGCTTCATACCTCACCCAAATACAAGCAGTGTTTTGACATGCTCGTGCATGATTTCCCCATAGACATCAATGGGGAGAGCCGGCAGAAAAAAGCCTAACACCTGCGATCACTGAAAAAAAGCTCCGTAACGCAGCCCCATTGATGTCTATGGGGAAACACCCTAACATAAAAACCACGTCTAAACACCCCTAATCTGCTGCCCCTAACATGGCCACCACCTACATAATGTTATTAACCCCTAATCTTCTGCCCCTAACATCGCCGCCACCTAAATAAAACTATTAACCCCTAATCTGCCGCTCCCGATATCCCCGCCACCTAAATATACTTATTAACCCCTAATCTGCCGCTCCCGATATCGCTGCCACCTACATTACAGTTATTAACCCCCTAATCTGCCGCACCCAATGTTGCTGCCATTATACTAAAGTTATTAACCATTAAACCCCTGGCCTCCCACATCACTAACACTACATAAATATATTAACCCATAACCCTAACGTAACCCTAAGTCTGACCCTAACCCTCCTAACTTAAATATAATTAAAATAAATCTAAATTAAACGTACAATTATTACCTAAATAATACCTTTATAAAACTAAATACTTACCTGTAAAAATAAAAACCTAAGCAAGCTACAAAATAAATAATAGTTACATTGTAGCTAGCTTAGGTTTTATTTTTATTTCACAGGTACGTTTGTATTTATATTAGCTAGGTAGATTAGTTAGTAAATAGTTATTAATTATTTACTAGCTACCTAGCTAAAATAAATACAAACTTACCTGTAAAATAAAACCTAACCTGCCTTACACTAAAAACTAACATTACAATAACATAAAATAAATTAAATTAATAAAACACAATTATCTAAATTACAAAAAAATAAACACTAAATTACACAAAATAAAAAACGAAATGATCAAAAATAAAAACGAATTACTCCTAATTTAATAACCCTATCAAAATAAAAAAGATCCCCCAAAATTAAAAAACTCCGGTTTAGGTTGAGGGGTTAATAGGTTTATTATAGTGGCGACGATGTTGGGGAGCGGCGGAATAGGGGTTAAAACATGTTTTAAGTGGTGGTGATGTCCGGAGCAGCAGATTAGAGGTTAATAATTTTATTTTAGTATTTGTGATGTGGGAGGGCCTCAGTTTAGGGGTTAATAGGTAGTTTATGGGTGTTAATGTACTTTTTAACACTTTAGTTATGAGTTTTAAAAGTGCGGTACTGATGTTGCGTGACGGCCAAAAAGGTGTGCAGTACACCTATACCTGCAAGACTTGTAATAGCGGCGTTAGGGAAAAAGCATCGTTATGAAGCATAACGATGCTTTTTCACTCATAACGCAAAACTCATAATCTAGCTGATATTGAGATCTGCAATTAGTGCAACGTACAATTTCATAAACCCTTTGCGACACATGTGATTGAAACTGCTTGGTAACCCCAGCATGTCCATAAGCCTTGCAGTTTATATTGCTACACTTATAGTGTCCCTTACACATCAGCCAATTGCTCCTATTAGGCTTTTTAGTGCTGACAACACTAGGTGTTTCCTGCCCGGAGGCACTTCGTCAGGGACTTATGCAGAGTAAAACACTTGGTTCTTTTAAACATATATCACTTCCTGTTACGCATGCTTACCTGTATGGCAGCACACCTGTTGCCGTTAATTAAGTTGGGCAGTTTGCACTCTTGGTCTGATCGCATTCAGCTTGTCCACGTATGCGCCACGGATAACCCACAGCTGTACACTAAATCTTTCTATATAAATCGCGTATCACCAAGTGCCGCTGTCTGTCCAATAGCTGCCTACGAGAGCTACGAGGTAATAAATGTAGCTTTATCTCTACTGTGTCTACTCTTTTATCTGTTGTTGTCAGACAACAGTTTCTTCCTGTCCAGCTCTGCTACTTGTGCTACAGCTCTGACCTTGCTGTTGTACCCTCTATTCAAAAGTCTTGCTTTCAACTGCAGACTTTCCTTGGAAAAGGTATCAGCCTCTGAGCAATTTCTTTTCAACCTGATATATTCTCCCTTAATTATACCAAAGCCTGTATGCTTAGGATGAGCCTATTGGCATGGAGAATCGTATTAGACTGTAATGGTTCACCTCTAGATAAGATATCTCTCTAGGATTGACCATATGTGTGAACCGTAAACCCACCATATTCAAATTCAAATGCTTTATAAATTCTTCTACTTCCAAAGCTGAACCACTCCAAATGACAATTAAACCATCTATATATCGATGATAAAACTTAATCCATTTGATATATGGGTTACTATCTCCATAAATGTGGAACAGCTCCCATTAACCCATAAAAAGTTTGGCATAGGAGGGGCAAACTTGGCCCCCATAGCTGTTCCACGCTTCTGGAGAGAGTAATTCCCATCGAACAGAAAGTAATTATGTTTTAACAAAAATCTTATTACTCTGACAACATAATCTTTAAATGGCTCATCAAAGTTTGTCTATTTGTCTAAATATAATCTGACTGCTGTTAAACCTTTATTGCGTGGGATGGAGGAGTAAAGTCCTACCACATCCACTGTCACCCAAATATACCCTTCTTGCCAAGTCTCATCTTCCAACAGTCTTAAGAGATGCTTGGTATCTCTTAAGTAACTGGGGATCAACTTAAAAAGCGGCTGCAAAAAGAAGTCGATCCACGTGGAAAGATTCTCAAAAGGAGACCCTATTCTGGATACTATGGGCCTCCCCTGCACTCGTTCCAGGGACTTGTGTACTTTTGGCAGGTGGTGAAAAATCGGCACCACTGGGTCAGTTACAAATAGAAAATCAAAAGTGTAATTGTCCATAAGACCCGCCTGCCATCATCTAGTATATCATACACAAGCCCCTGGAACGTCCTAGTGGAATCGCCAAATAGCCTGCAATAAACCTCATTATCCCTGCGTTTCTCTCCTTCGCTGATGTGGTAAACCCAGGAGGTATCTTTGAAAGATTTATTTTATTTTTGATGTGCTTACATTTTTTATGCATCTTTTGAGTGTCTGTCTTTTAAGGGGTTTTATACCGAATAAAATTGTACCATGCATTTGCGTCAAAGGTGCGCTTTTTTGTTCTCTTTTCAGTGATAAGGAAGAATGCAAATGGTTTAACTTTTGTTTATTTGTGAGTGTGTTTATATATCTGAATATACACACACACACACACTCACAAATGTGTTTGTCCTGTCACATACATTACAGAATACATTCATGCCACAATCATATACACAAAGTATACTGTATACTGTCTTAGTAATACACTGTATTCTATACTGCATGAATACATACATAATGCATTCATGTTAGAGGCAGATTCACAGTATGGTTAAATATAAATGCAGTAAATTCAGACCAGGTTTATGAACACACAGTGTGGAGATATTATATTGTAATTTACACAGATTATCCAGTTTACTTATAAATAACACATACATTGTATTCCTGTGACACATATATCTACTATTTCCAGTTCAAATTCTAGTCCAAAATAAACTGTTTACTATATTGCTTCTTGCATTAGCGTGTGAATATGAGGGAGGGAGTTTTGTGGATGCAGTGGAGGTGAACTGTTTCAATAACACCTCTTATGCACTCAGCATGACAAAAAGGCAGAGGTGTCAGGGAGGGAGATAAAACAGTAGCAGAGGAAAGACGTATGCACAAAGCTCTAACCTTCAGATTAAGCGCACACAAACACGCATGATGCACACACAGTTTCAGATTCAATTCTTGAGAAATCTAAGACTGTTAAATAAGTAAGGGGAACAGCAGAAAAATAAGAGATGAGCAGGATAGCAAAACGTTAGATGGAACCATCATGAAAATAAACTGAAGAAAGGAATTATTTTGTGACAGTTTGTGGACCTCCAAAGCAGACAGAAGTCTAGATGTTCTGAGCTCTGTATACTCCCTCCTTTTTAGTAACTGGCTGCTCCAGAGTGTGGCGAAAGTGTTTTAAACCGTGGCTGGATACTTGTCCAACGGATAATATTCCGACAGACAAGTGGCCGTCAAATAACAGTCCGGCCACGAGATAGATTACATAAATTAGATAGATAGATATGCCCAGACAGAGAACCACAAGACGTGCGGTGTGGGACCCATGGTTAGGTTCCCAGAGGCGGTTGCGTGCCCAAGGCTCTGATTAGAACAGAGCTCTCTGGAGCGTATATGCCCTCGGCCAAACCATTCTCCCTAACATTTGAAATAGCCAGAGGGACACTTCTCTTCCTTTTAACAGAACTATACAGCATAGTTAGAGGATACACCATATATTTACGCACACATTTATACACACACATATATTTAGACGCACATATACACATACATACACACACTCACACACACATATTTACACACACACATATATATATACACACATACATACACACACATACATAAATACGCACATTTACACGCCCACATTTATTCACATACATACAAACATATTTGTACATACACATTTATACACAAACATATTTGTACATACATATTTATACACATATTTACATATATACACAGTTATACACACCCTACGCACACATGTACACACACATACACACACTTTTATTCACATATTTACACATACACATTTATACACAAATATATTTGTACATACACATTTATACACAAACATATTTGTACATACATATTTATACACATATTTACATATATACACAGTTATACACACCCTACGCACACATTTGCGCACACACACACACATGTACACACACATACACATACATTTATTCACATATTTACACATACACATTTATACACACATATATACATACTCAACACACACATACACATTTATACACATACACACATATTTACAGAAACACATTAAGTAGTAGTAAGTACACACACATACATATACAGTACACACATTTACACACACATACATACACATTCATACACATATTTACACACACATTTATACACACACACATACACTCATACACACATTTACACACACATATAAGCACATATTCATACACATACATAAATACACACATTTACATGCACACATTTATACACACCCATACACACACATATGCACACACACACACATATATATTTACAACAAAAAGCAGATGGGATTGTAGAAAGTTATTAGCCGGATAGATAGAACGTCAGTCCTTGACTTTATAAGACAGATCGAGGCACTTACAGTCCCATAATGTGAGTGAGACTAAACACACTGTGCAGTTTGGTTGTAATGTCATGGGAAGTAATATCTGCTAGCTCACAGAGGATTCAGCATGATATCTCCCATAACAGACACAAGTAGAACAAACATTAATATTCCACAGAGTTCTTCACTCACCCACACTAAGGCCTAGATTTGGAGTTCGGCGGTAAAAGGGCTGTTAACGCTCCGCGGGCTTTTTTCTGGCCGCACCATAAATTTAACTCTGGTATCGAGAGTTTAATCAAATGCTGCGTTAGGCTCCAAAAAAGGAGCGTAGAGCATTTTTACCGCAAATGCAACTCTCAATACCAGAGTTGCTTACGGACGCGGCCGGCCTCAAAAACGTGCTCGTGCATGATTCTCCCATAGGAAACAATGGGGCTGTTTGAGCTGAAAAAAAACCTAACACCTGCAAAAAAGCAGCGTTCAGCTCCTAACGCAGCCCCATTGTTTCCTATGGGGAAACACTTCCTACGTCTGCACCTAACACCCTAACATGTACCCCGAGTCTAAACACCCCTAACCTTACACTTATTAACCCCTAATCTGCCGCCCCCGCTATCGCTGACCCCTGCATATTTTTTTTAACCCCTAATCTGCCGCTCCGTAAACCGCCGCAACCTACGTTATCCCTATGTACCCCTAATCTGCTGCCCTAACATCGCCGACCCCTATATTATATTTATTAACCCCTAATCTGCCCCCCTCAACGTCGCCGACACCTGCCTACACTTATTAACCCCTAATCTGCCGAGCGGACCTGAGCGCTACTATAATAAAGTTATTAACCCCTAATCCGCCTCACTAACCCTATCATAAATAGTATTAACCCCTAATCTGCCCTCCCTAACATCGCCGACACCTACCTTCAATTATTAACCCCTAATCTGCCGAGCGGACCTCACCGCTACTATAATAAATGTATTAACCCCTAAAGCTAAGTCTAACCCTAATACTAACACCCCCCTAATTTAAATATAATTTACATCTAACGAAATAAATTAACTCTTATTAAATAACTTATTCCTATTTAAAGCTAAATACTTACCTGTAAAATAAATCCTAATATAGCTACAATATAAATTATAATTATATTATAGCTATTTTAGGATTAATATTTATTTTACAGGCAACTTTGTAATTATTTTAACCAGGTACAATAGCTATTAAATAGTTAAGAACTATTTAATAGTTACCTAGTTAAAATAATAACAAATTTACCTGTAAAATAAATCCTAACCTAAGATATAATTAAACCTAACACTACCCTATCAATAAAATAATTAAATAAACTACCTACAATTACCTACAATTAACCTAACACTACACTATCAATAAATTAATTAAACACAATTGCTACAAATAAATACAATTAAATAAACTAGCTAAAGTACAAAAAATAAAAAAGAACTAAGTTACAAAAAATAATAAAATATTTACAAACATAAGAAAAATCTTACAACAATTTTAAACTAATTACACCTACTCTAAGCCCCCTAATAAAATAACAAAGCCCCCCAAAATAAAAAATGCCCTACCCTATTCTAAATTAAAAAAGTTACAAGCTCTTTTACCTTACCAGCCCTGAACAGGGCCCTTTGCGGGGCATGCCCCAAGGATTTCAGCTCTTTTGCCTGTAAAAAAAAACATACCATACCCCCCCCCCAACATTACAACCCACCACCCACATACCCCTAATCTAACCCAAACCCCCCTTAAATAAACCTAACACTAAGCCCCTGAAGATCTTCCTACCTTGTCTTCACCATACCAGGTTCACCGATCCGTCCTGGCTCCAACATCTTCATCCAACCCAAGCGGGGGTTGGCGATCCATCATCCGGTGCTGAAGAGGTCCAGAAGAGGCTCCAAAGTCTTCCTCCTATCCGGCAAGAAGAGGACATCCGGACCGGCAAACATCTTCTCCAAGCGGCATCTTCAATCTTCTTCCATCCGGTGCGGAGCGGGTCCATCTTGAAGCAGGCGACGCGGATCCATCCTCTTCTTCCGTTGTCTCCCGACGAATGACGGTTCCTTTAAGGGACGTCATCCAAGATGGCGTTCCTCGAATTCCGATTGGCTGATAGGATTCTATCAGCCAATCGGAATTAAGGTAGGAATTTTCTGATTGGCTGATGGAATCAGCCAATCAGAATCAAGTTCAATCCGATTGGCTGATCCAATCAGCCAATCAGATTGAGCTCGCATTCTATTGGCTGTTCCGATCAGCCAATAGAATGCGAGCTCAATCTGATTGGCTGATTGGATCAGCCAATCGGATTGAACTTGATTCTGATTGGCTGATTCCATCAGCCAATCAGAAAATTCCTACCTTAATTCCGATTGGCTGATAGAATCCTATCAGCCAATCGGAATTCGAGGGATGCCATCTTGGATGACGTCCCTTAAAGGAACCGTCATTCGTCGGGAGACAACGGAAGAAGAGGATGGATCCGCGTCGCCTGCTTCAAGATGGACCCGCTCCGCACCGGATGGAAGAAGATTGAAGATGCCGCTTGGAGAAGATGTTTGCCGGTCCGGATGTCCTCTTCTTGCCGGATAGGAGGAAGAC
This sequence comes from Bombina bombina, assembly GCF_027579735.1. Lineage (NCBI taxonomy): Eukaryota > Metazoa > Chordata > Amphibia > Anura > Bombinatoridae > Bombina > Bombina bombina. Next base: position 367,702,495 of record NC_069502.1, read on the forward strand.
TTTGGAGCCTCTTCTGGACCTCTTCAGCACCGGATGATGGATCGCCAACCCCCGCTTGGGTTGGATGAAGATGTTGGAGCCAGGACGGATCGGTGAACCTGGTATGGTGAAGACAAGGTAGGAAGATCTTCAGGGGCTTAGTGTTAGGTTTATTTAAGGGGGGTTTGGGTTAGATTAGGGGTATGTGGGTGGTGGGTTGTAATGTTGGGGGGGGGGGTATGGTATGTTTTTTTTTACAGGCAAAAGAGCTGAAATCCTTGGGGCATGCCCCGCAAAGGGCCCTGTTCAGGGCTGGTAAGGTAAAAGAGCTTGTAACTTTTTTAATTTAGAATAGGTTAGGGCATTTTTTATTTTGGGGGGCTTTGTTATTTTATTAGGGGGCTTAGAGTAGGTGTAATTAGTTTAAAATTGTTGTAAGATTTTTCTTATGTTTGTAAATATTTTATTATTTTTTGTAACTTAGTTCTTTTTTATTTTTTGTACTTTAGCTAGTTTATTTAATTGTATTTATTTGTAGCAATTGTGTTTAATTAATTTATTGATAGTGTAGTGTTAGGTTAATTGTAGGTAATTGTAGGTAGTTTATTTAATTATTTTATTGATAGGGTAGTGTTAGGTTTAATTATATCTTAGGTTAGGATTTATTTTACAGGTAAATTTGTTATTATTTTAACTAGGTAACTATTAAATAGTTCTTAACTATTTAATATCTATTGTACCTGGTTAAAATAATTACAAAGTTGCCTGTAAAATAAATATTAATCCTAAAATAGCTATAATATAATTATAATTTATATTGTAGCTATATTAGGATTTATTTTACAGGTAAGTATTTAGCTTTAAATAGGAATCATTTATTTAATAAGAGTTAATTAATTTCGTTAGATTTAAATTATATTTAACTTAGGGGGGTGTTAGGGTTAGACTTAGCTTTAGGGGTTAATCAATTTATTAGAATAGCGGTGAGCTCCGGTCGTCAGATTAGGGGTTAATAATTGAAGGTAGGTGTTGGCGATGTTAGGGAGGGCAGATTAGGGGTTAATACTATTTATGATAGGGTTAGTGAGGCGGGTTAGGGGTTAATAACTTTATTATAGTAGCGCTCAGGTCCGCTCGGCAGATTAGGGGTTAATAAGTGTATGCAGGTGTCGGCGACGTTGAGGGGGGCAGATTAGGGGTTAATAAATATAATATAGGGGTCGGCGGTGTTAGGGGTAGCAGATTAGGGGTACATAGGGATAACGTAGGTGGCGGCGCTTTGCGGTCGGAAGATTAGGGGTTAATTATTTTAAGTAGCTGGCGGCGACGTTGTGGGGGGCAGGTTAGGGGTTAATAAATGTAATACAGGGGTCGGCGGGGTTAGGGGCAGCAGATTAGGGGTACATAAGTATAACGTAGGTGGCGGTCGGCAGATTAGGGGTTAAAAATTTTAATCGAGTGGCGGCGGTGTGGGGGGACCTTGGTTTAGGGGTACATAGGTAGTTTATGGGTGTTAGTGTACTTTAGGGTACAGTAGTTAAGAGCTTTATGAACCGCCGTTAGCCAGAAAGCTCTTAACTCCTGCTATTTTCAGGCGGCTGGAATCTTGTCGTTAGAGCTCTAACGCTCACTTCAGAAACGACTCTAAATACCAGCGTTAGAAAGATCCCATTGAAAAGATAGGCTACGCAAATGGCGTAGGGGGATCTGCGGTATGGAAAAGTCGCGGCTGAAAAGTGAGCGTTAGACCCTTTAATCACTGACTCCAAATACCAGCGGGCGGCCAAAACCAGCGTTAGGAGCCTCTAACGCTGGTTTTGACGGCTACCGCCGAACTCCAAATCTAGGCCTAAGTATCTCAAGCCTCTGTCTTCAATAAGCAGCAATCCGTGAGTTGAAGAAAAAAAGCAGTATATGTTGAGAGCGGTATGGAGACTTTCAGCTCCAACATAAGCTCGTCTCGGCTGCACATGCGCCCCATGTGACCGTTAGAGGACCAATCCGCAAGGTGAACACTTGTAGGCAATCAGAGGCTCTAAGAAGCGGAGAGGATCCCTGGAAACCGTAATAATGGAAAAAGAGTCCAGTAGAGCCTCTCAAAGGGTGAAAGTAAAAAGTAGACACTTTATTTAGCAATCTTTAAAACAGCAGGAAAAGGGTAGTACAAATTCTAGGTCATTCAAAACGTCTGACCGGTTTCGGTCTCTGGGACCGTAATAATAGACATAAACAGGGTACATCTGAGTACAAGGGGCCAAATTATCATTGTGCGAGCGGACATGATCCGATATTGCAGATAATGTCCGCTGCACATCGATAAATGCCGACAGTTCTTGTGAACTGCCGGTGCAATACTGCCCCCTGAAGATTGCGGCCAATTGGCCTCTAGCAGGGTGTGTCAATTAACCCAGAGCAGGAGGACAGGTTATGGAGCAGCGGTCTTTAGAAACACGGGCTTCAAGCTCCGTACGGAGCTTGATAAATATGCGCCTAAGAATCTGCCTGATAGGCTAAAACCAAAATGACCCAAGAATTTAACCCATAGTGTACGCTGATCAAATTGATAGATACACTCACATTTATACACATACATACATACTCAACACACACATATTTACAGAAACACATTTAGGAAAGGGCACTAGGACCATATGTGCATACATAACATACTAGCAGTATACAAGGGTAGTATGTAATACTGCAGGTAGTCTGCCACAGTGGGTACAGCTGCAATCCCATCTGTGAAACATGTAAAACACTACAACCCTACTCCTGCAGTACCATGGCACCTGACAGCCACCCCAACAAGCCCCTCGATACAGATCACCAGTACATTGCATCTCTCTCTCCTTCCTGCTACAGCTTCTCTGGTCTAGCCGCTGCCAGCCTCTCAGTGCCCAATACACCTCTACTAGCCCCACAGGACAAACCAGCTCATAGTGCGCAGCTGTCACACCTGCTGCATCACATCAATGTTGCCTAAAAGCAAGGGCGTGTATCGTCCAGTTGCAGTTCTCTTTCCTAAGTGCATAGCTGCACAGTAGGGCGCACTTCTCATGTAGAATATATGCAGGCTAAATCTAGTCAACAGTCAGCAAGAGCTACCCAGGGTCTGAACCAAAATTGGGCCAGCTCCTAACTTTACATTCCTGCTTTTTCAAATAAAGATACCAAGAGAATGGAAAAAAATGATAATAGGAGTAAACCAGAAAGTTGTTTAAAATTGCATGAGCTATCTGAATCATGAAAGAAAAAAATGTTGGTTTCATATCCCTTTAACCCCTTCAGGCACGTCCTCCAAAAAGTGTCAGTTAAGGGATCAGTACTGGTCCCTATTCTTTTTAATATTTTTATAAATGACTTGGAGCAAGGATTAAATAGCGACATCTCTGTTTTTGCAGATGATACTAAGTTAAGTAAGGTCATTAGATCAGCACAGGATGAACTTTCGTTACAAAGGGACCTGGAAAAATTCGAAGTATGGGCAGGTAAATGGAAAATCAGATTTAATACGGGAAAATGCAAGGTTCTACATTTTGGAAGTAAAAATAAGCAGGCAACATATTATTTAAATAGGACAAGACTTAGCCAAACACAGGAGGAAAGGGATTTGGGGGTAGTAATAGATAACAAGCTAAAGATGGGTGCACAATGCAGGGTAGCAGCTTCAAAGGCTAATAAGATACTAGCATGTATTAAAAGAGGCATTGATTCAAGGGAGGAAAGCATCATTCTGTCACTATATAAAGCCCTGGTAAGACCTCACCTTGAGTATGGAGTGCAGTTCTGGGGACCAATCGCAAAAAAAGATATTGCAGAACTAGAAAAAGTTCAGAGAGGGGCCACAAAGCTAATAAGGGGATTGGAGAATTTAAGCTATGAGGAGAGGCTAGCCAAATTGGGTCTGTTTTCTTTAGAAAAAAAAGGTGCTTAAGAGGTGACATGATTACTTTATATAAATATATTCAAGGCCCATATACAGAGATGGCAGAAGCTCTGTTTATTCCAAGAAAATTGTTTGTGACCAGAGGTCACAATTTAAGGTTGGAGGAAAGAAGATTTACCCTACTGCAACGGAAACGTTTTTCACTGTAAGAGCAATAAAATTGTGGAACTCATTACCAAAGGAGGTAGTGAATGCCAATACCCTACATACATTTAAAAATTGTTTGGATACATTTCTGTCTATAAACAAAATTATTGGATATGATTGCTAGTATTAAATGGGTCACCTTTTAGTGGGATTATTTAATCTTAACTGGAGCTTTTGTATATATTTTAGATTTGTATAGGTTAGACTTCGGTCTTTTTTCAACCTCATCTACTATGTTACTATGTCTGACACATCCTCTGGGGTTTCAAGCACTGGAAGGGATCATGATCGCTTCCAGATGCTTTCAGGGAATTTTAGTGATGCCTCGATATTGAGGCATCCTGCAATATCCTTTTTTTAGCCACCGATGCAGAGAGAGCCACTCTGTGTCACTCTTTGCATCGGCCATCGATGGTGCCGATCGTTGGTGGGTGGGAGCCATAGCAGGAAGGCGGGTGGGCTGCCCATCAATGGTAATATCTGGATCCTGTCACACTGAACTCCGTGCGAGGAGGCGGGAGTGCATGGGGGGGGGGCGTGCGCACACGCGCGCACCACCTTTACTTAATATATCTAAAAATGTATGGGAGGGAGAGGGAGGGGGGATTATATGTTGGGCAAGGGATCTGGGAGGAGGAGGGGGGAGGGTATTGAGGGGGCAGCTTCACTACAGAAAATGTTTTAATCTATACAAAAAACAAAAAAACTATTTTTTTGCCAAAATGGGTACTGGCAAAATTGAGTGTGGAATTTTGAGGTCTCCCGTATTACAGGTTGTGCGGTCCGGCTATTACGCTAGTGTTATAGCTTATACCGCCACGACCATTTCGCAATCTGAGACCAGTAGTTATGGATTTTGCAAAAAACAAAAATGTTTCACAAAACTCATAACAAAAATGTTGCAAAGTACACTAACACCCATAAAAATAAAATAAACTAAAAATAAAGTAAAAAAAATTACAATATTAAAAAATCTTAACACTACAACAAATAAAAAAACTATCGGCTAGATTACGAGTTGTGCGTTAGGCTTAAAAAGCAGTGTTGGCCGGTCCCAACGCTGCTTTTTAACGCCCGCTGGTATTACGAGTCTTGAAGGTACAGGTGTACCACTCACTTTTTTGGCCAGACTTGGAAATACTGCAAATCCACTTACGTAAATTGCTTATACTCTTTTTTCAATGGGACTTGCATAGCGCCGGTATTACGAGTCTGACAAAAAGTGAGCGGTAGACCCTCACCTGTCAAGACTGATACCGCATTTTAAAGTCAGTGGTTAAGAGTTTTATGGTGCGCCGTTGCAAAAAACTCTTAACTAAAGTGCTAAAAAGACCCATAAACTACCTATTAACCCCTAAACCGAGGCCCTCCTGCATCGCAAACACTAAAATAAATGTTTAACCCCTAATATGCCGAACCGGACATCGCCGCCACTATAATAAATATATTAACCCCTAAACCGCCGCACTCCAGCCTCGCAAACATTAGTTAAATATTATTAACCCCTAATCTGCCGCCCCTAACATCGCCGACACCTACCTACCTAAATCTAAGTCTAACCCTAACCCCCCCTTTTTTTTTACAGATAAAAGAGCTGATTACTTTGGGGCAATGCCCCGCAAAAGGCCCTTTTAAGGGCTATTTGTAATTTAGTATAGGGTAGGGCTTTCTTTTATTTTGGGGGGGGGCTTTTTTATTTTGTTAGGGGGATTAGATTAGGTGTAATTAGTTTAAAAATCTTGTAATTTGTTTATTATTTTCTGTAATTTAGTGGGGGGGTTTTTTGTACTTTAGCTAATTTTATTTAATTGTATTTAATTTAGGGAATTCATTTAATTATAGTGTAGTGTTAGGTGTTATTGTAACTTAGGTTTTATTTTAAAGGTACTTTTGTATTTATTTTAGCTAGGTAGTTTATTAAATAGTTAATAACTATTTAGTAACTATTCTACCTAGTTAAAATAAATACAAATTTGCCTGTAACGGCAGATTAGGGTTTAATAAATGTAGGTAGGTGGTAGGTAGGTGGTGTCGATGTTAGGGCCGGCAGATTAGGGGTTAATAATATTTAACTAATGTTTGCGAGGCGGGAGTGCGGTGGTTTAGGGGTTAATATGTTTATTATAATGGCGGCGACGTTGGGGGCAGCAGATTAGGGGTTAATAAATGTAGGTAGGTGGTGGCGACATTGGGGGCGGCAGATTAGTGGTTAAGAATTAGGGGTTCATAAGTATAATGTAGGTGGCGGCGGTGTCTGGAGTGGCAGATTAGGGGTTAATAATATAATGTAGGTTGCGCTGATGTTGAGGGCGGCAGATTAGGGGTGTTTAGACTCGGGGTTCATGTTAGAGTGTTAGGTGTAGACATAAAATGTATTTCCCCATAGGAATCAATAGGGCTGCGTTAAGGAGCTTTACGCTGCTTTTTGGCAGGTGTTAGACCTTTTTTCAGCCGGCTCTCCCCATTGATTCCTATGGGGAAATCGTGCACGAGCACGTTACACCAGCTCACCGCTAACGTAAGCAGCGCTGGTATTGGAGTGCGGTAAGGAGCAAAATTTTGCTCAACGCTCACTTCTTGTCTGGTTTGTAAAAACCTGTAATACCAGCGCTGTCTGTAAGTAAGCGGTGAGCATAAACTGCTCGTTATCACCGCACAACCTCTAACGCAAAACTCGTAATCTAGGTGTATTATTGTAATTTTATGTTTTTTGTAATGTTAGTTTTTTTGTTTTTTTTCATAGTGTTAGGATTTTTTAATATTGTAATTTAGGTTTTTCTATTTAAATTTAATTTTTTTAAATAGTAATCGGCTAGATTACGAATTTTGCATTATGAGTGAAAAAGCAGCGTTATGGGTTATAACGCTGCTTTTTCACTACCGCTGCTATTATGAGTTTTGTCAAAAAAGCTGTGCCGCACAATTTTATTTGGCCGTAACGCAAATTAACTTATGCAATTTGCGTAAAGTCTTTTTTCAATGGGACTTCCATAGCACTGATATTACAAGCTTTTTCTGGGAGGCCAAAAAGTGAGCAGTACAGTCTATACCGCAAGATTCGTAACGCAATCTAAAGTCAGTAGTTATGAGTTTTACGCTACAAAGCTGTAGCATAAAACTCATAACTAAAGTGCTAAAATGTACACTAACACCCATAAACTACCTATTAACCCCTAAACCACCGCACTCTAGCATCGCAAACACTAGTTAAATATTATTAACCCCTAATCTGCTGCCCCTAACATCGCGGCCACCTACCTACATTTTTTAACCCCTAATCTGCCGCCCCCACTATGCTAAATTCATTAACCCCTAAACCTAAGTCTAACCCTAACCCTAACACCCCCTAACTTAAATATAATTAAAATGAACCTAAATTATTCATATTTAAAACTAAATACTTAGCTATAAAATAAACCCTAAGCTAGCTATAATATAACTAATAGTTACGTTGCAGCTATCTTAGGTTTTATTTTTATTTTACAGGCAAGTTTGTATTTATTTTAACTAGGTAGAATAGTTAGTGAATAGTTATTAACTATTAACTAGCTACCTAGTTAAAATAAATACAAATTTACCTGTAAAATAAAACCTAACCTGTCTTACACTAACACCTAACATTAAGCTACAATTAAATAAATTGCCTAAATTAAATACAATTACCTAAATTACAAAAAAAACACCTCTAAATCACACAAAATAAAAAAAAGAAATTATCAGATATTTAAAATAATTACACCTAATCTAATAGCCCTATCAAAATAATAAAGTCCCCCAAAATAAAAAAATGCCTAGCATAAACTAATCTACCAATAGCCCTTAAAAGGGCCTTTTGTGGGGCATTGCCCCAAAGAAATCAGCTCTTTTACCTGTAAAAAAATAAAATACAAACAACCCCCCAACAGTAAAACCCACCACCACAAAAAAACACAACCAACCCCCCAAATAAAACCCTAACTAAAAAAACCTAAGCTCCCCATTGCCCTGAAAAGGGAATTTGGATGGGCATTGCCCTTAAAAGGGCATTTAGCTCTTTTTCAAGTGTCCACACCCTAATCTAAAAATAGTGACAAATAGTGACAATCAGGTGTAAACTTATCTTTACCGGAAGTCAGAGTTCCATTATGTGTTACAAATATCTCTGTCCTTGGTTATCACCAGTGATTCTAGCGTCAACTCCTCTGTAGTCAGTGACGTCACACATTGCATTAGTTGTCACAGGAAGTAGATCCGTCCTGTGCAATAATCTTTGACTCTGAGATTATTGACTCTGCGCAGAGTATTATAGAGATGATGCGAAAGTAGTTCCACTTAGAATCCTTTGTAATCCTTTGATTCTTTAGTGTAATTTAGTTGAAAAAACATTGGTGTGTCTTTAGTAAATAACCATCAACGCGTTTCGCCACTTAACGTGGCAAAGGATTCTAAGTGGAACTACTTTCGCATCATCTCTATAATACTCTGCGCAGAGTCAAAGATTATTGCACAGGACGGATCTACTTCCTGTGACAACTAATACAACCAAGCAATATAAGGATACCACCACGCAATATAAGGCTATTGCCTTATCTAGTTTGCATTGCCTTTTCAAGTGTGTATGGACTATTGGTTCATTGAGCAATACAAGAATATTGCCTTTTATATTTAACCTGTATTATTTGTATAATGTGCACCTTTTACACCAGGTAGTACGCATTATTTGCCATTTATTGCAATAGGTACTCATCCTTTTATATATTTTAGAGTTCTTAATAATTTTAGAGTATAATAAGCATTAATTGGAGGAATTTTTTATGACGGTCATATATATGCATTTTAGGAAATATTTTTTGCCATTTTAATAAATTGTTTTGCATTATATCTATAGTAGTTAATGTATCATTTTTAATCCAGCTGGTATTGAGACCATAGATACAGATCCCTTATTTTATATCCCCATAGCTGTTAGCGCACACACACACATTTATATTGAATATTGTTTCTTCTTATTTCTGCTTATGGGTGCAGATTAGTGTATGTGCAGGGGTAGAATTTGCGCACCAATAAGACACTATCAATCTATTAGACTTTTTTCAGCTGGCTCTCCCCATTGATGTCTATGGGGAAATCGTGCATAAGCACGTAAAACCAGCTCACCGCTGCTTTCAGCAGCGCTGGTATAGGAGTGCGGTATGGAGCTCAATTTTGCTCTATGCTCACTTTTTAATAATAATAACTCCGGCTTTTTATAAACCTGTAATACCAGCGCTGTAGGGAAGTGAGCGGTGACAATAACGTGCAAGTTAGCACCGCACCCCTCATAACGCAAAACTCGTAATCTAGCCGAATGTTAGGTAATGTTAGTTATATTGTAAGTTTAATTTAAAGTTAGAGGGCTGTTAGGTTTATGGGTTAATAGTTTAATTTAGTGTGTTGCGATTTGGATGGCCAGGCGGTTTCGGGGTTAATAGGTTTATTATAGTAATAGCAATGTGGGGGGCTGGCGGTTTAGGGGTTAATAGGTTTGTTTAGGTGTTAGCGATGCGGGGTGGCGGTTTAGGGGTTAATAACTTTATTTAGTGTTGTCGATGCCACAGGGTGACGGTTTAGGGGTTAATATCTTTATTTAGTGTCAACGATGTCAGGGGTGGGGGATTAGGGGTATTCATACTAGGGGTTTATGTTGGGGTGTTAGATTTATACATAACTTTCTTGTCCCCATAGACATCAATGGGGGATTGCGTTATAGCGATCGCCATCCCACGATCGCAGGTGTTAGTTTTTTTCTAACACTTTCTCTCCATTGATGTCTATTGGGGAAAACATGCACGAGCACGTCAAGTCAGGCCTTCACTTTTGTGCGGTATGGAGCTTAACGCACCATAACGCACAGCACAAGAAGGTTTTTCTGTAACTTGTAATGGCAGCGCTATGGAAAGTGCGATACCGTTAAATTTTTTGCGTTATTTACGCACCGGGTTTAGCGCACAACTTTTAATTTTCGTGATTATTCAGTGTGCTTATTGTAAAAAAGCTGAAGTGCCCTCTTCAGCTCATTTATGTGCCTCATGTTCAGATTTGTTAATGTATGCAGACCAATCAAATGCTTTCTTTGGGTATTAATGCAACTACTCTTTGTTCATTACAGATTAATGCTGAAGTAGTACCTCCTGTCATGAAAACTTTTATCAAGGCTGCATTCTCTGAGGCGTTGGCTGCTCTCCCACCTTCAAATAAGCATAAAAGTTCAATTCAGAATTTACCTTCTACAAGTGCTATGTGTCCTGAGCCCAGGGATACATTTGTATCTTCAGATGATGATGTTTCCTCTGGGGATGAGGATTCCTCATCTTAAGTTGAACCTATTTCTTCTTTTTTGTTTAAAGTTGAACACATTCGTTCTTTTTTAAAAGAGGTCTGAATTACTTTAGGGGTTAAAGATCCTAAAGCTTCTGATGATAAACCTTGTAATTGTTTAGTTGTAGTTGTTAATCTCCCTGAGGTTTTCCCTGTGCCTGATGCTGTCTCTGACATGATTGCTAGGGAATGGTCTAAGCCAGGTGTGTCTTTTTATCCTTCTGCAAGGTTTAAAAGGTTATATCCTTCACCTGTTGCTAATCTAAAATTATTGGAAACTGTTCCCAAGGTGGATGGGGCCATTTCCATTCTAGCTAAACATACTACTATTCCTTTGAAAGACAGTACTTCTTTTAAGGACTCTTTTATACAGAAAGATAAAATCTTTTCATTGAAGGGCCTTTTTACATGCTGGTTATATTCTCAGACCAGCTATTTCTATCGTTGATGTGGCTGCTGCTTCTACCTACTGTCTAGTCTTTCAGAGCAGTTTTCTGATGACCCTGTTAGTGCAAATCTATTGGGTTTGCTTCAGAGTGCCAATTCTTTTATTTTTTATGCTTTGTTTGATATTATAAAGATTAATGTCTAAAATATGTCTTTAGCAATTCTTGCCAGGAGGGCCTTGTGGCTTAAATCCTGGTCTGCTTATATGGTGTCTCTAAATTTAGATTATTGTCTCTTTCCATTCAGGGAAATAAGTTATTTGGATCTGATTTAGATTATATTATTTTAACTATTACTGGCGGTAAAGGGGCTTTTCTTCTTCAAGACAGAAAGTCTAAAGGAAAATCCAAAACTTCTAATCATTTTTGTTCCTTTTGTCAGAATAAGGAACAGAAAACTGACTCCTCTGTTCAAAAGCCAGGTACCTCTAGTTGAGTCTGGAGACCTAATGCTAAATGGAACAAGTCTAAGCAGGGTAAGAAATCAGTCCCTTCTTCTAAAATCGCATGAAGGTGCAGCACCCGACACAGAAGTTCTGGTAGGGGGCAGATTAAGCCTCTTTCAGGATGCTTGGTTTCAGTCTGTCCCAGAATCCTGGGTTCAGAATGTTGTTTCTCAGGGATATAGAATTGGATTCAGAACAGAGGAATGTTTTTTCTATACAATGTTCCAAGGAATCCTGTAAAAGCTCAAGCTTCTATTCAAACTGTCTCAGATCTGGAAGATATGGGTGTGATTGTTCCAATTCCTTTGCAGGAACAGGGGGTGGGATTTTATTCAAATCTCTTCATTGTTCCTAAGAAGGAAGGCACTTTCAGACCAGTTCTGGATCTAAAAACTCAAGTTTGTAAGGATTCCATATTTTCTAGAATGAAAACGATCAAGACTATTCTGCCTTTTATTCAGCAAGGTCAGTTTATGTCCACAATAGATTTAAAGGATGCTTACCTTCATGTTCCAATTCACAGAGAACATTACCAGTTTCTGAAGTTTGCTTTTCTAGACAAGAACTTTCAGTTTGTTGCTCTTCCATTTGGTTTGGCTACAGCTCCAAGCATATTTACCAAGGTTTTGGGTGCCTTTTTGTCTGTAATCAGAGCTCAGGGTATTCCAGTATTTCCTTACCTGGATGATATATTGCTTCAAGCTTGGTCTTTTCCTTTAGCAGAATTTCCCACCAACCAACTGTTGTTTTTTTCAAATAGTTGGAGGATCAATTTTCCAAAGAGTTATTTGGTTCCACAGACAAGGTTACTTTACTAGGTTTCCAAATAGACCCAGTGTCCATGAGTCTTTCTCTAATAGAGCAGAGATGGTTAAGATTGGTGTCAGCTTGTCTGATCCTTCAGTCTCTTTTGTTTCCTTTAGTCGCTCTGTGCATGGAAGTAAAAGGTCTCATGATTGCAGCTTCAGATGCAATTCCATTCACTAGATTTCACATGAGGCCTCTTCAGCTTTGTATGCTGCGTCAATGGTGCAGAGATTATAGCTGTCTCAAAAGATATTTTTGGATCCCAATACAAGTCATTTTCTAACTCGGTGGCTGGATCATCAGTTTATTAGTTAGGGGGCTTCTTTTGCTCTTCCTTCCTGGACTGTGATCACTACAGATGCAAGTATTTCAGGTTGGGGAGCTGTTTGGGGGTCTCTGACAGCAGATGGGGTTTGGGATCCACAGGAGGCGAGTTTGCCAATCAATGTTCTGGAACTCTGTGCTATTTTCATGGCCCTTCAAGCTTGGCCTCTGTTCAAAAGGAAGTCGTATCTTTGTTTCCAGACAGACAATATCACAGCAGTAGGTTTTGTCAGCCATCAGGGGGGAAGTCACAGTTCCCTGGCTATGATGGAGATGTCTCTGATATTTTCTTGGGCAGAAGCCAATTCTTGACTAGTCTCTGCAATTCACATCCCAGGAGTGAACAATTGGGAGGTAGACTTTCTCAGTCATCATCCAGGAGAGTGGTCTCTTCACCAGGATGTGTTCAATCAGATTGTGGATCTTTGGGGTTTCCCAGAAATAGATCTAATGGCCTCTCATTTGAAAAACAAACTCCACAGGTATTTTGTGAGGCCCAGGGATCCTCAGGCAGAGGTAGTATATGCTCTAGTAGTTCCTTGGTCATTTCAGCCTGCTTATCTGTTTCCTCCTTTGGTTCTTCTTCCCAGAGTAATTTCCAAGATAAGGCTAGAGAAGTCTTTGGAATCCTGATTGCCCCAGCACAGCCTTGCAGGATTTGGTATGCAGATCTAGTTCAAATGTCCAGTTACCTTCCTTGGCCTCTTCCTCTGCGATCAGACCTTCTGTCCTAAGGTCATTTTTTCGATCCAGATCTCAAGTCTCTAAACTTGATGGCATGGAAATTAAACGCTTACGCCTAGATTACGAGTTTTGTCGGTAAAGACCCGCGGTGCTAACGAGCCTTTTTTTTCCCAGTGCACCCTTAAGACAATGCTTGTATTACGAGTACTCTGAATGGCTGCGTTAGCCTCAGAAAAGTGAGCGTTGAGACAAATTTAGCTCCACTTCAACTCTCAATACCAGCGTTGCCTATGGTAGCGGTAAGCTGGAAAAACGTGCTTGTGCACGATTTCCCCATAGGAAACAATGGGGCTGAGCTGAATGTAAAAAAAAACTAACACCTGCAAGAAAGCAGCGTTCAGCTCCTAACACAGCCCCATTGTTTCCTATGGGGAAATCGTGCACAAGCTCCGCGTTGGAGGTCTTCAGGATGCTGCCGCTCCACTCAGGATGGATAAAGATAGAAGATGCCGCTTGGATGAACACTTCAATCGGATTGAAGACCTCTTCTGCCCCGCTTGGATGAAGACTTCAACCGGATGGAGGACCTCTTCTGCCCCGCTTGGATGAAGAATTTGGCTCGGCTGAGTGAAGACGACTCAAGGTAGGGAGATCTTCAGGGGGTTAGTGTTAGTTTTTTTTAAGGGGATTTGGGTGGGTTTTAGAGTAGGGGAATGTGGGTGGTGGGTTGTAAATGTTGGGGGGGTATTGTATTTTTATTTACAGGTAAAAGAGCCGATTACTTTGGGGCAATGCCCCACAAAAAGCCCTTTTAAGGGCTGGTAAAAGAGCTGATTACTTTGTAATTTAGTATAGGGTAGGGAATTGTATTATTTTGGGGGGCTTTTTTATTTTATTAGGGGGCTTAGATTAGGTTAATTAGTTTAAACTTCTTGTAATTTTTTTTTATTTTCTGTAATTTAGTATTTGTTTTTGTATTATAGTTTAGTTTATTTAATTGTATTTTAGTTTAGATAATTGTAGTTAATTTATTTAATTAATTTATTGATAGTGTAGTGTTAGGTGTATTTGTAACTTAGGTTAGTATTTATTTTACAGGTAATTGTGTAATTATTTTACCTAGGTAGCTATTAAATAGTTATTATAGTAAATTTATTTTGTTTAATTAAAATTATATTTAACTTAGGGGGGTGTTAGGGTTAGACTTAGGTTTAGGGGTTAATAACTTTATTATAGTAGTGGCGACGTTGGGGTTGGGAGATTAGGGGTTAATAATTGAAGGTAGGTGGCGGCGATGTTAAGGAGGGCAGATTAGGGGTTAATACAATTTATTATAGTGTTTGCGAGGTGGGAGGGCGGCGGTTTAGGGGTTAATACATTTATTATAGTGGTGGTGATGTCTGGTCGGCAGATTAGGGGTTAATAAGTGTAGGTAGGTGGCGGCGAGGTTGGGGGCAGCAGATTAGGAGTAAATAAATTTAATATAGGTGTCGGCGATGTTAGGGGCATCAGATTAGGGGTTCATAGGGATAATGTATGTGGCGGCGATGTCCGGTTGGAAGATTGGGGTTAAAAATTTATATTATAGGGTTTGCGATGTGGAGGGGCCTCGGTTTAGGGGTTCATAGGTAGTTTATGGGTGTTAGTGTACTTTGTAGCACTGTAGTTAAGAGCTTTATGTTCCGGCACTAGCCCATAAAACTCTTAACTACTGACTTTTTTTTGCGGTTGGAGTCTTGGCGGTAGAGGGTCTACCGCTCACTTCTTTTAAGACTTGTAATACCAGCATTAGGCAAATCCCATAGAAAAGATAGGATACGCAATTGACGTAAGGAGATTTGCGGTACCCCGAGTCGCGGAAAGAAAGTGAGCGGTAGACCCTTTCCTGCCTGACTCGTAATACCAGCGTTAGATAAAAAGCAGCGTTAGGACCCCTTAACGCTGCTTTTTAAGGCTAACGCAGAACTCTAGGCGTTAGTTTTGAGACATAGGGTTTCTCAGATTCTGTGATTGAAACTCGGTTTTAGGCTTGTTTACCTGTTACAAGATTTGGAAAGCCTTCCTTTCCTAGTGTATAAATCATGGTTTTTCCTGGCATTCTTTTAAAATTCCTAGGATACTTCAGTTTTTGCAGGATGGCCTAAATAAGGGTCTATCTGCCAGTTATCTGAAAGGGCAGATTTCAGCTCTTTCAGTTTTGTTCCACAGAAAGATTGCTAATCTTCCAGTTATTCATTGTTTTGTTCAGGCTTTGGTTTGTATTAAACCTGTTATCAAGCCTATTTCTCTTCTATGGAATCTTAACCTAATGTTACGGGTTTTGCAGTCTGCTCCTTTTGAACCTATGCATAAATTGGACATTAAAGGGTCCACTAGACATTGTACACTAGATTTTTCTTTTAATAAATGTTTTGTAGATTATCCATTTATATAGCCCACTTGGGAGTGTTTTTGTAACAATGTATCATTTTGCTTATTTTTAAATAACATAGTGCTGATTTTCAGACTCCTAACCAAGCCCCATAGGTTTTGATATAAAAATGAGTTAGACTGTAAAGTAAGGTGGGGAATATAGCTCACCTGAAAAAACTTTTATCCCGGTAGTTTTAAAAAATAGTTGTTGCAGTAGGTGGCGCAAAAATGCTATTCCCAATGTGGAAATTTAATCGTGGATATTGTTATTGGGGTATATTACTTCTATCCCAATGTTCTTGAAATAAGTCTTAAAAATAGTATTAGGAGTGGGTGGCGCAAATTGCTATTTCCAATATGGATATTTTATTTTTAAATTCCCTGTTAGGGTATTGTTCTTGAAAAAGGCTGTTAAGCCGAAACGCGTAGATACCGGAGCACTGCCACACTGATTGTGGAAAGTAACGAGAGGAGCTCTTCCAACCATTCATCGAAGCAAGTCTTCATCTGAACCCACTTGCAATATAAGAATCTATCTGGTGGCATTTATTTAACTGCACCGGACAAACACCATGGAGAAATACCACCTAATACTATCGATACTCCAGCTCGCAGATCGGTCACTGACCGACAGGAAAGAAAGACATAGAGCGGCTCACTTAACAGCATTTGAATCCACACCTGGCGGCATATATTTAACCGCACCGGATACTAACCACGGAGGAACATTACAGAAAACAGATTGGTCACTGACCGGCAAGAGAGAAAGACACAGAGTGGCCCCCGTAACCGCATCGAATCTACATCAAGGGGAGACCCGATAAGAAGAACCTCACAGGAAGACCAGCCGAAATCCAATAGGAGGCCGGTCACCAACCACATAGAGGAGTCTATAGCAGCATATATTTAACCACATTTGTACCCATACATCAGAGAGACCCCACAGATGAATAGCTGCAATATCAAGATAGGTCACTGACCGTTAAGGAGTCAATATACATAGCGGCATATATTTAACCGCATTAACTTGTAAATTTCAAGTCAGGTTAAATACCCCATATCAAGCGGCCAAATCAGGCTCATTTTAAAACCAGTGGGAATCTGACGACCGCACTCAAACGGTCACAGATCAACTCAGGACACCTAAATTTAGTAACATAGTGTTATCGGATACACTATAAGGTATTGTTTTATACAAGCATTTTAATAGTGTGTTAAACATCACATATGCTCTGCTGATTAATTTTATGAATTTAAGCAACAATGTCTTGTCAATTATATATTGAGTAAAACGTCTGTACTGTATAGGAACAAGGTTATATAGGAATTGTGTAACATTTATTTTACTTGTAATATTTATTTTTAATGTTTTAAGTTAGCAGATACATTTGTATACATATATATTCAGCCGACACCGGTGTCAAGACTATTACATAATCTCATGTTATATAATAATATATTTTATTTATGTACTTTTTTATATTAAATAAAATTGTATAAATTATTATTACAACCTAGTCCTGTGGTATATATTTTTAATAAAAGGAATATTCCCCATAGGTTTTGATGTATACTGATGTCTTCAGACTCCAGGTGGTTTTGTAATGGATCTTTTGGTATGCAGGGGAAGGGGGGAGTGACTGCCTGTTCCTGTTTCCCCAGCCCCTTTCAGTGGGTGTCCCAGCCTAACCTCATCAACAGTGCTAAACTAGGAGCTTCTAAGTAAGTTTTTAAAAGGTTTTATACTGGATTTTTATATCAGTATCTGTGCATATTTTTCTATATAGTAGTCTCTATTATATACAGTTATATGAAAATTGGTATATACTATCCCTTTAAACAATATATGAAAAAAAGGGAGAGAGGAGTAAATACTACTTAATTAAAAATAAAATCTGGTGCATCCCTTTAAGAAGTGAATGTAAAAAACACACAAAAGGAAGAGCATGAAGGACATACAATACTGTCCCTCTAAGAAAGGAAAGATCCAGCACACAGGATATATAGGTTACAATGAATTGTATTCAAAATTCATACTTCAATCAGGTATAGCTCAAAAGAACTTGAATAGAATAAAACCTATATTTAGACACCCATTAAAACATATGCAACACATACTTCACAAAGTCAGCGGATACTAATGACCATAATTGCAAAAGAAGTCCTAAAAAGAGCAACTGCAGCCGAAGTTGCACTCAAGGTCTAGTTACTCACATAACCCTCACAGGGCTTCATACAACGATCATGAGCTGAAACACTTCTGCTTGCAAGCTAGTTGATCCAGAGGTATCCCTTTAAACTACTTGTAAAGTGTTATTTCTTTTGGCTATATCTTCTGCTAGAAGACTTTCTGAATTATTTGCTCTTTCTTATGAGCCAAATTCTATTATGTCAGTTGCCACTTCTTGGGCTTTTAAGAAAAGCAGTTTATCAAATTTGCAAGGCAGCTAGTTGGTCTTCTTTGCATACTTCTACTGTTATGTTTTCGCTTCCTCTGAAGCAGCCTTTGGTAGGAAGGTTCTTCAGGTAGTTGTCTCCGTTTGATGGTTAACTTATGCCTGTTTTTAAGTGCATTATAAAAAATAAAAAGTTTTTTTTGGGTTGTGGATTTATTTTCTCAGTGAAAAATATGTTTTTAAATCCCTCCCTTTATTATTACTCGTGGACTCCATAGCTTGGGTACTAGTTCCCATGAGTAATGAATCATTGTCTTTCACCACCTGTATGAAAGAAAACATAATTTATGCTTACCTGATAGACTAATTTATTTCATGGTGGTGAGAGTCCACAAGACCCCACCCTTTTTTTGTTAGGGGGTTAGATATTTTCAGCACATCTTTTTTCCCTGCTTCTTTTTGGCTCGTATTCCTTTTTGCTTGGCCACTTGCTTGGCTATACATTAGACTTAGGTATGTGTGAAACAGGAGGGGTTTTTATAGAGCTCTTGGGGTTTGGGAATGTTTGCCTCCTCCTAGTAGTAGAGAAGAGTAATTCCCATAAGTAATGGATCGTGGACTCTCACCACTGTGAATTTATCACATAAGCATAAATTATGGTTTTTCATATTAAGGCATTAGGGGATGGCACTCACTGTTACAACACTTGCAAACCTCTGGATCCGAGCCCTCTTTGGCCTAGATGACAATATCTGGACCTGTACCACACTTCTCGCTCACCAGAATCGGTATTGGTTAAATTGTGTTTATTGAAGGTGGTCAGCTTTTGCATAGTATAGTTGATCGTGTTATTTGGACTTACAACATATTTCCAAACAGTTACTGCATATGATGGCAAACTAGCCTGAGACAAAGTTTTATTCTACTGAAGTGGAAATAGTCATATGTGTTTGCTATACCATATTTAGGTTTCTTTGATCTCTGCATCCTCCTCTAAGATGTAGATGGATTTTACGAATTCGCCTTAACTTGTAATTTGTAATATTATCCTGCGTAACCTCCATTTTGTGGATGTCTTATAGTAAGTAATTAAAAACATGTCAATTTTACATCCCAGACTTATGAAGACCATGCTACCTTGTTTTAATTACTTTATACCAACATGGGGCCATGCTCCTTCACCTATAGTTCTAACTCCAGTTCTTCATGCTAATGTTATTTTTGTTGGTTAGTAGTTATTGCTGTTAGATTGATACCCAGATTTATTATATTATGTTAGAGACTGCAATGTTTTAAGTTCACCTAATTCATTAATTTAGCAGGTTTTATTTATTCTGTACAGTATTATTACAGGGTCCAAAAGTGGCCTCCAGACCTGCACTAAGACCTCCATAAATTTATATCTCTTATGTCCAATAGGTTCAAAAGTGACCTTTTTATTCATAGGAGATAATTCTGCACTTTTAAAATACTTCTTTGTTCTCAATGTATTGGTTTCAGAGCCACTCATAATGAGGAGCATGTTATGGCTCCTTTTGTTTTACTCTCTTCATGAAACATAAAAAAAATTTCTGAGTATATTTTTAGGCATCTATTTATCAAGCCGTCAACCGCAAATACGCTGGAATTCCGTAGGTACAATAGTTATTAAATAGTTATTAACTATTTAATAACTTCCTAGTTAAAATAAATACAAATATACCTGTAAAATAAAACCTAACTTAAGTTACAATTACACCTAACACTACACTATAATTAAATAAATTAACTAAACTAAATACAATTAAAAAAAAATATCTAAAGTACAAAAACCCCCCCACTAAATTACAGAAAATAATAAAATAATTACAAGATTTTTAAACTAATTACACCTAATCTAATCCCCCTAATAAAATAAAAAAGGCCCCCCAAAATAAAAAGCCCTACCCTACACTAAATTACAAATAGCCCTTAAAAGGGCCTTTTGCGGGGCATTGCCCCAAAGTAATCAACTCTTTTACCAGTAAATAAAAAATTACAACCCCCCCAACATTAAAACCCACCACCCACACACCCAATCCCCCCTTAAAAAAACCTAACACTAACCCCTTGAAGATCACCCTACCTTGAGAAGTCTTCACCCAACCGGGCCGAAGTCCTCCACGAAGCCGGCAGAAGTGGTCCTCCAGATGGGCAGAAGTGGTCCTCCAGACGGGCAGAAGTCTTCATCCAGGAGGCATCTTCTATCTTCATCCATCCGGCGCGGAGCGGCTCCATCTTCAAGACATCCGACGCGGAGCATCCTCTTCTGACGACGGCGACTGAAGAGTGAAGGTTCCTTTAAGTGACGTCATCCAAGATGGTGTCCCTTCAATTCCGATTGGCTGATACAATTCTATCAGTCAATAGGAATTAAGGTAGGATTGAAGTTCAATCCTATTGGCTGATCCAATCAGCCAATAGGATTGAGCTTGAATTCTATTCGCTGATTGGATCAGCCAATAGGATTGAACTTCAATCCTATTGGCTGATTGCATCAGCCAATAGGACTTTTCCTACCTTAACTGCGATTGGCTGATAGAATTCTATCAGCCAATCGGAATTGAAGGGACGCCATCTTGGATGACGTCACTTAAAGGAACCTTCATTCTTCAGTCGCCGTCGTCAGAAGAGGATGCTCTGCGTCGGATGTCTTGAAGATAGAGCCGCTCCGCACCGGCTGCATGAAGATAGAAGATGCCGCCTGGATGAAGACTTCTGCCCGTCTGGAGGATCACTTCTGCCCGTCTGGAGGACCACTTCTGCTGGCTTCGTGGAGGACTTCGGCCCAGTTAGGTGAAGACTTCTCAAGGTAGGGTGATCTTCAAGGGGTTAGTGTTAGTTTTTTAAGGGGGGATTGGGTGGGTTTTAGAGTAGGGTTGGATGTGTGGGTGGTGGGTTTTAATGTTGGGGGTTTATTTTATTTTTTCTTTCATGTAATTGGCAAGAGTCCATGAGCTAGTGACGTATGGGATATACAATCCTACCAGGAGGGGCAAAGTTTCCCAAACCTCAAAATGCCTATAAATACACCCCCTCACCACACCCACAATTCAGTTTTACAAACTTTGCCTCCTATGGAGGTGGTGAAGTAAGTTTGTGCTAAGATTTCTACGTTGATATGCGCTTCTCAGCATTGTTGAAGCCCGATTCCTCTCAGAGTACAGCGAATGTCAGAGGGACGTGAAGGGAGTATCACTTATTGAATACGATGATTTCCCTAACGGGGGTCTATTTCATAGGTTCTCTGTTATCGGTCGTAGAGATTCATCTCCTACCTCCCTTTTCAGATCGACAATATACTCTCAATTTGCCATTACCTCTACTGATAACTGTTTCAGTACTGGTTTGGCTATCTGCTATATGTGGATGGGTGTCTTTTGGTAAGTATGTTTTTTATTACTTAAGACACCTCAGCTATGGTTTGGCACTTTATGCATTTATATAAAGTTCTAAATATATGTATTGTACTTATGTTTGCCATGAGTCAGGTTCATGTATTTCCTTCTGCAGACTGTCAGTTTCATATTTGGGAAATATAAACATCTTTTAAAGAAATTTTTTTCTTACCTGGGGTTTAGTCTTTTTTCAATTGACTACTTCTTGCAAATTGTGGGCGGCATTAGGCCCGCGGGTGCGTCAAATGCTAAACTTTATTGCGTCATTTTTGGTGCGAAAATATTTTTGGCGCTGAAAAATATGTCTATGACGCAACTTCGTAATTTCCGGCGTCATACTTGACGACGAGACCTTTCACACGGTTGCGTCATTAGTGACGCGAGTGTGTCATTTCTGGTTATTTTTGGCACCAAAAAAGTTTACGTTACCTTGTGCGTCATACTTGGCACCAAACTTTTTCATTATTTCTCTACCCCATTGATGTTTGCCTCTTGCTTTTTTCTCTATCAGAGGCCTATGCTATTTGCATTTTTTCCCATTCCTGAAACTGTCATATAAGGAAATAGATAATTTTGCTTTATATGTTGTTTTTTCTCTTACATTTTGCAAGATGTCTCAATCTGATCCTGCCTCAGAAGTTTCTGCTGGAACATTGCTGCCTGACATCGGTTCTACCAAAGCTAAGTGCATTTGTTGTAAAATTGTTGAAATTATTTCGCCGAATGTCATTTGTAATAGTTGTCATGATAAACTTTTACATGCAGATAGTGTATCCATCAGTAATAGTACATTGCCAGTTGCAGTTCCTTCAACTGCTAATGTGCATGATATACCTGTAAATTTTAAAGAATTTTTTTCTGATTCTATCTTGAAGGCTTTGTCTGCATTTCCACCTTCTAATAAACGTAAAAGGTCTTTTAAAACTTCTCATTTAGTTGATGAAATTTCAAATGACCAACAACATAATAATTTATCCTCTTCTGATGAAGATCTATCTGATACAGAAGATCCTTCCTCAGACATTGACACTGACAAATCTACTTATTTATTTAAAATAGAGTATATCCATTCTTTATTAAAAGAAGTGTTAATTACTTTGGATATTGAGGTAACCAGTCCTCTTGACATTCAGTCTAATAAATGTTTAAATGCTGTTTTTAAACCTCCTGTGGTTTCTCCAGGGTTTTTTCCTATTCCTGACGCTATTTCTGATATGATTTCTAAGGAATGGAATAAGCCAGGTACTTCTTTTATTCCTTCTTCAAGGTTTAAAAAGTTGTATCATTTACCAGCAAAATCTATAGAGTTTTGGGGAAAAATCCCCAAAGTTTATGGGGCTATTTCTACTCTTGCTAAAAGTACCACTATTCCTATGAAAGATAGTACTTCCTTTAAGGATCCTTTAGATAGGAAGCTTGAATCTTATCTAAGGAAGGCCTATTTATATTCAGATCTTCTTCTTAGACCTGCAATTTCTTTGGCTAATGTTGTGGCTGCATCAACTTTCTGGTTGGAGAATTTAGCGCAACAGGAATTGGATTCTGACTTGTCTAGCATCATTCGCTTACTGCAATATGCTAATCATTTTATTTGTGATGCCATTTTTGATATTATCAAAATTGATGTTAGATCCATGTCTTTAGCTATATTAGCTAGAAGAGCTTTGTGGCTTAAATCTTGGAATGCTGATATGACATCTAAATCTAGATTACTATCTCTTTCTTTCCAAGGTAATAATTTATTTGGTTCACAGTTGGATTCTATTATTTCAACTGCCACTGGGGGAAAGGGAGTTTTTCTGCCTCAGGATAAAAAACCTAAGGGTAAATCTAAGGCTTCTAACCGCTTTCGTTCCTTTCATCAAAATAAGGAACAAAAACTCAATCCTCCCCCCAAGGAATCTGCTTCTAATTGGAAGCCTTCCTCAAATTGGAATAAATCCAAGCCATTTAGGAAACCAAAGTCAGCCCCTAAGTCCGCATGAAGGTGCGGCCCTCATTCCAGCTCAGCTGGTAGGGGGCAGATTAAGGTTTTTCAAGGATATTTGGATAAAATCTTTCCAAAATCAATGGATTCAGAGCATTGTCTCTCAAGGGTATCGAATAGGATTCAGAGTAAGACCTCCTGTGAGAAGATTTTTTCTCTCATGTATCCCAGCAAATCCAGTAAAAGCTCAGGCTTTCCTGAAGTGTGTTTCAGACCTGGAGTTTTCAGGGGTAATCATGCCAGTTCCTCTTCAGGAACAAGGTTTGGGGTTTTATTCAAATCTATTCATTGTCCCAAAGAAGGAAAATTTATTCAGACCAATTCTGGATCTGAAAATTTTGAATCATTATGTAAGAGTACCAATTTTCAAGATGGTGACTATAAGGACTATTCTGCCTTTTGTTCAGCGAGGACATTATATGTCCACAATAGACTTGCAGGATGCATACCTTCATATTCCAATTCATCCAGAACATTATCAGTTTCTGAGATTCTCTTTTCTAAACAAGCATTACCAATTTGTTGCTCTTCCATTTGGCCTTGCAACAGCTCTAAGAATCTTTTTGAAGGTTCTGGGTGCCCTACTCTCTGTAATCAGAGAACAGGGTATTGCGGTGTTTCCTTATTTGGATGATATCTTGGTACTAGCTCAGTCTTTACGTACTGCAGAATCTCACACAAATCAACTAATGTTGTTTCTTCGGAAACATGGTTGGAGGATCAATTTACCAAAAAGTTTCTTGATTCCTCAGACAAGGATCACCTTTTTAGGCTTCCAGATAGATTCAGTGTCCATGACTCTGTCTCTAACAGACAAGAGATGTTTAAAATTGGTTGCAGTCTGCCGGCACCTTCAGTCTCAGTCATTCCCTTCAGTGGCTATGTGCATGGAAGTTTTAGGTCTCATGAATGCAGCATCGGACGCAATCCCCTTTGCTCATTTTCACATGAGACCTCTACAGCTTTGTATGCTGAATCAATGGTGCAGGGATTATACAAAGATATCACAATTAATATCCTTAAATCCCAATGTACGACACTCTCTGACATGGTGGATAGATCACCATCGTTTAGTTCAAGGGGCTTCTTTTGTTTGGCCAACCTGGACTGTGATCACAACAGAGTCTTTCAGGTTGGGGAGCTGTTTGGGGATCTCTGACAGCACAAGGGGTTTGGAAATCTCAAGAGGCGAGATTAACAATAAATATTTTAGAACTCCGTGCAATTCTCAGAGCTCTTCAGTTTTGGCCTCTGTTAAAGAGAGAACCATTCACTTGTTTTTAGACAGACAATATCACAACAGTGGCATATGTCAATCATCAGGGTGGGACTCACAGTCCCCAAGCTATGAAAGAAGTATCTCGGATAATTACTTGGGTGGAATCCAGCTCCTGTCTAATCTCTGTGGTACATATCCCAGGTGTAGACAATTGGGAGGCGGATTATCTCAGCCGCCAGACTTTACATCCAGGGGAGTGGTCTCTCCATCCAGAAGTATTTTCTCAGATTGTTCAGATGTGGGGTCTTCCAGAGATAGATCTCATGGCCTCTCATCTAAACAAAAAACTTCCCAGATACCTGTCCAGGTCCAGGGATGTTCAGACGGAAGCAGTGGATGCGCTGACACTTCCTTGGTGTTATCATCCTGCTTACATTTTCCCGCCTCTAGTTCTCCTTCCAAGAGTGATCTCCAAAATCATCATGGAACAATCATTTGTGTTGCTGGTGGCTCCAGCATGGCCACACCGGTTTTGGTATGCAGATCTGGTTCGGATGTCCAGTTGCCCGCCTTGGCCACTTCCGTGACTGCCAGACCTACTATCTCAAGGTCCGTTTTTCCATCAGGATCTCAAATCATTAAATTTGAAGGTATGGAAATTGAACGCTTAGTACTAAGTCATAGAGGTTTCTCTGACTCAGTGATTAATACTATGTTACAAGCTCGTAAATCTGTCTCTAGAAATATCAACAACTAGTACATTTAGTGACTACAATCGTCACCAAGGTACTTGTAAGAGGCGCCTAGGAGCAGAGGAATGTAACACAGAAAAATACAATTCCTAAGGCAGTATGTAAAAGATAACTAAGTGATTCAATAAAGCATCTATGGTGCAACAATACTAAACAAGGAGATAATACTCCAATAAAACACCAAAATGCAATGCAAACAAAGGCAAGGAGAAAGGGATATACCGACTGTATAGTCCAATGGATAATCTTGTGAATAATGTCTTGCTGTATGAAATTCCAGGAAGTTTCAAATGCAGTGCATCCAGGATAGGTAGGCCGCTCCTCTAAAGTGTTGTGCCACAACACAGATAAGGTAATCTAGGAAGAACAGAGTAGAGGGCGCCACATAGTGCAGATCAAATACAACTTGAAGTAGGTAGCAATAGGAACAATAAGAATCCTACTCACACAATGTAAAGCACTGAAGTATAATACCAGCGGTCCAGAACCACACGTCGTCCGGTAGACCAGAGGAAGAAGTCACCAATGGGGATCCTCATCTCACCAGGGAGAGTCCAGAGATGCCCAGAGTGGGATAGTAGATACCTGTATAGCAGTAATCAGCCGGCCGGTCGGTCCAGAGACTCCATGCAAGGTGTCCAGAAGGTCCAGAGGATGTTGTACAAGAGCTTTCTCTTCAATTTTTGAGCATCATACGGGATTTGAGTGAATTCACGGAGACCAAAAGATCCACCTACAATCAGCAGATTGGAAATAGCAGGTTCTACGAGTGCATCTGCTATATTCGTTGTCTAACAACTAGTACCGGATTCATAAGTTCCGGACTCAGACCTCAAGTGTACAGTGGAAATCTATGCATTAGTTTAGTTCTAATTAGTTTAGTTCTTTAGTTAAACTAATGCATAGATTAGATGATTACTTTGGGGCAATGACCCGCAAAAGGCCCTTTTAAGGGCTATTTGTAATTTAGTGTAGGGTAGGGCTTTTTTATTTGGGGGGGCTTTTTATTTTGTTAGGGGTATTAGATTAGGTGTAATTAGTTATTATTTTCTGTAATTTAGTGGGTCTTTTTTGTACTTTAGATACATTTTTAGTTTAGTTAATTTATTTAATTATAGTGTAGTGTTAGGTGTAATTGTAACTTAGGTTAGGTTTTATTTTAATGGTATATTTGTATTTATTTTAACTAGGAAGTTATTAAATAGTTAATAACTATTTAATAACTATTGTACCTAGTTAAAAATAAATACAAAGTTGCCTGTAAAATAAATATAAAACCTAAGATAGCTACAATGTAAATATTAGTTATATTATAGCTATCTTAGGGTTTATTTTACAGGTAAGTATTTAGTTTTAAATTGGAATTATTTATTTAATGATAGTAATATTTATTTAGATTTATTTAAATTATATTTAAGTTAGGGGGTGTTAGGGTTAGGGTTAGACTTAGGTTTAGGGGTTAATAACTTTAATATAGTGTCGGCGACATTGGGGGCGGCAGATTAGGGGTTAATAAATGTAGGTAGGTGGCGGCGATGTAGGGGGGGAGATTAGGGGTTAATAAATATAATGTAGGTGGCGGTGGGCTCCGGGAGCGGCGGTTTAGGGGTTAATAATTGTATTTAGTTGTGGCGGGGTCCGGGAGCGGTGGTTTAGGGGTTAAATACTTTATTAGAGTTGCAGTGGGATCCGGGAGCGGCGGTTTAGGGGTTAAACACTTTATTAGAGTTGCGGTGGGCTCCGGTAGCGGTGGTTTAGGGGTTAAACACTTTATTAGAGTTGCAGCGGGGTCCGGGAGCGGCAGTATAGGGGGTAAACAGTATAGTATAGTGTGGGTGTTTAGTGATAGGGTACCAAGAAAGCTGTAAAAAAGCCGAAGAGCAGCGAGATCGATGACTGTTAGTTAACAACAGTCCGCTGCTCATCGCCCCGTACTTGGTGCGCGGCTTTTTGACAACTTTTTTGATAATTTTGGAGAATGTATTCAGGTCCGTGGCAGCGATGTTAGGCGAGCGTATTGGTGCCGTCAAATGCAGGTAAGTTGACGCTTTGATAAATAGATGTCAGAGTATATTGTAACATATTACAGGTACTTTGTTATGGATATATGTAGACGCATATCTTCTCTGATGCAATGATCCTTTTAATTTTCTTGTATGTACCTGTAATGTACAAATCATTATGCTCAATCGCTGTATGTTCTACTATTTTTACCTAAAAACATTTAGGGCCAGATTACGAGTGGAGCATTAAAGGTTACCCGCAAAGGGGTTTATCATGGGTGTTGGCGCACGTCGCATTTATCACTCATAGTACAAGTTGAAAGTAAACGCGATCACTTGAGTAGAATTGCGATTTATGCTAGAATGATTACCTCGTCCTCTGGTTAACTGTTAAGCAAAACAAAAAAGTCTCACAAAACACATTGAAAACACATTACAAAGTAGATTCACTCATATTAACAATCCAGTGTGGTGCAAGAACGTATTTATGTTCTATACTTCACTAAGAACATTAACTCAGTGACACGGACGGTATATTCAACATCTTAAAGATCCACATTAAGCTGCAGGCGGCCAAGTGGGGGATCATATCTGGTCTGTGGGAGTGTTGACATAAACCGACTGTTGGAGCATTTCCACAGATGGGGGCCTATTTAACAAAGGTCTGTTGGACCTGATCCGACAGTGCGGATCATGTCCGACAGACCTTGCTGAATGCGGAGAGCAATACGGTCTCCGTATTCAGCATTGCATCAGCAGCTCTTGTGAGATACGCGGCCAATCGGCCTCCAGTGAGGGGGGTGTCAATCAACCTGATCGTACTCGATCGGGTTGAATTGCGGTGATGTCCAGGCGGACAGGTTATGGAGCAGCGGTCTTTTGACCGCTGCTTCATAACTGGTGTTTCTAGCGAGCCTGAAGGCTCGCCAGAAACACGGGGCTTCAAGCTCCATACGGAGCTTGATAGATAGGCCCCATGGGCATTTGTTACATTCAGTTCTTTAATTTTGCATGTTAACCTGTATTAAAGTGTACCTTGAATCGTGGATGCGCTGTGTTTGTTTCTTTTCACATATTAACAATATCTAATAAAAAATATTTTAAAAAAATATTGCACAAAAAAGTTATAAGGGCTCAAAGATATGAGTTCTCAGGAGTTAGGGAGAAAAAAGGTAGACAAAGGGCTTTATAGAGATACATACATATACATGTCTAAATATGTATATGTATGTATACTGTAAATATACATATATATGTGTGTGTGTACATATGTATTTATATGTGTATATATTTACAGACATATATACACATATAAACACATAAATACATATGTACATACATAGCTATTATATTTATATATATAAGTGCATTGGAACCCTTTGCAGTTAAGTAGATGAAAACATGTAAAAGCATATTTATGCAATATTCATTTTTAATATAGTGTTATACTGTGTATTTACTGTAAACATTTCACATTCCATTGTTCTTTACATAGCAGAAAATGTTCTATGTATTTCTAAATAGATATTCCTATATATATATCAGTATATATCCATACCTATACAGTATATAATCATGTGTGTATATATATATATAGAGAGAGAGAGGTATACATATACCTGTATATATATTTGTGCAAAAAAATCATATATTTATGAATAAATAGAACATATTCTATGTGAAGAACATTGGAATGTGAAATATTAATTTTTTTTATATGTCGGTTAGGGCACTTGGGAATATGCAATCGGGTTTATGCGCGATTAGGGTGTTATGGTTTTTCATAACTTTGTTTGCTCCATCGACTTCTATGGGGGAATACGTTATCACACGTGCAATATAAGTTTGGCTTTTTACGCGTGTTGGGTCAGTGCTGAGCAAAAACAGTTTACTTTTATCTTGTAATACAAGCGCTACCCGACGCGCAAAAAACTTACTTGTAGCAGAGTTAACTCACAAATGGGAGCATTAAATACAGCTCCACTTGTAGTCTGGCCCTTAATTAAAAAAAAATCTCTAGGTACAAGTAAACACATGAGCAGACACATCCTTTATCTGTAATAAGTGCTAAGGATTGAGCACCCTGTGTATTCAGGCTCTCCCCCAGTCCCCTAAGGTTCTGCTTTACTAACTAGTTTATCCTCACTAGTCACTAGATATAATTAATCACTTACCGCACAATTCCATTCAAAATCCAGTGAACGCTGCCAAAGAACTCTAAATAATCTGTGTAAGTACCACTCTTATTTACAGTTTTGGTATAGAGTAGGGTCAGGGTGACACATGCATATTGTGTGCGTGTGTATATATATATATATATATATATATATATACTGTATATATATATAAACTACGTAACCATATATAAATATTCTTTAAAAGATTTTAAATAAATTGTGCAGTGACACTGGTTAGCTTGTCTTGATTCATGAAATATGGAATTAGTAATTGCATTGCCACAACCCATGCATGACTACGTTTTATGGCGCTGAGCAGAGAGCATAAGGCTTCGGAAAGGAATTAATGATGAAAGACATACATCAATGGATTGTGTGATTTTATAGACAAGATAAAAAGAAGTAAAGGAAGACACCAACCTTAGAGCACTGTACAGTATTATAGGAAATAACTGTTGACCAGGTCTATAGATGATACACTGTTGGTCTAATTTTATATTACTAGACATTTCTGTTTCATGTTTGAAGATATAGCATTAGAAAAAAACGCTATTTTAACTGTCAACACACAATGGATCACTGTGGGTACACAGAAGCCTATAGCAAGATGTTGCTATATCAATGACCATATTGTTAGCAAAATGCCATTGTTTTAAGGGTCTCACAACTCTTAGTTAAACAATTAGATGACGTGTCTGTCATTTTTTTCAAGTTAATGGTAATATCCATATGGTTCTGCTGTCAAGGACAGTTATCAATGTCAAAACTGCAACTACTAAATTACATCATTACTTACTTGCGTTTTTTTTACAGAGACTGCTTATAAACAGTGTGAATCTGTTTATCTGCACAACAGATGGCTGCATATTCTACAGGGATGCAAACCAGAGGAAACTTCCCACAATCCCCAAGGTGTGTGCTACCTGACAGATAATACCCAAAGCTCCTTTTTAGTTCAGCTGTATGCTGTGCCTGACAATTATCAGTGATGTTTGGAGAGAAAAAAAAAAAAGATTCCAGGAAAGTTTAGATTAATTAGTCTTTCATATGCTGATTTATAAAAACACATCAAAAATCTGTTCAAGTAAAAGGCAGAAAAAGGTTAATAATCCAGTAGAGACATTCACTAACATATCATCTCCAGGAATTTCTGCTTTTTTATATATATATTTTATTTATTTTTTATTGTCTTAATATTTGTCTTTTGGTGTAAAAAGGAAGTCCAAATATTGAAATTCTAACATATGATAGCAACAGCTGAAAAGACAATAATGCTTTATTAGTATACATACATGATTATTAAGGCCTTGTGGACAAGATTACAAGTCGCACATTATCAGTTTTCCGCATGTGATGTGGTCTTTTCGCAATCAATTTCCATTGCGCAGCTATTACAATTTTTGACATTAACATTTTGCGCAAGATAAAAGTTTCACTAAACACTTCAAAAATACATTACAAAGTACAGTTGCACTCATATTAAAAATGACTAATTAAAATTATTTAATAAAAATATTGCACACAAAGGGCACATAAGGGCTCAAAGATACAAGATCTTGGGTGTTAGAGAAAAAAAAAGAAGCAGACGAAGAGATTTTACATTGACATACATACACATACATAGAGAAACATAGATTTATATATATAGACATACTGTATGTTTAACAATGGAGATAATGAAAAGATTTTACATTACAATCTTATGAACATTAAACTATATCTCAGATGGATTTTAAAAGTGATATTCTCATATAGACTTTGAGATAGCTAGACATATATATATATATATTGAGTTACATATCTCGCTATAAATATATATATCAGTCCAAAAATGATCACATATATAGAGAAATATTTCTTTAGAAATAAATAGAACATATTTTCCATTATGAAAACATTTTTGCAATATGAAATATTCACATTTTCATGTACACTTTTCAAGGAGAATACATCAATGGCTTTGCGCAACATATTAGTGTTTTTGGGGCCGATTTAACAAGGGCCGAAAGGCCCTGAATGTAACTGTTTCCACGCGAGCGTTCAGGCTAGTTGGAAACAGGAGTTAAGACTTAAGACCGCTGCTCCTTAACGCGTACGCCTCCTCTGAAGTGGCGGACATCAATCCACCCGATCGCATATGATCGGGTTGATTGCCCCTGCTGTCGGCATTTATTGATGTGCGACGGACATGATCCACTACAGCGGATCATGTCCGCTCGCACTTTGTTAAATCGGCCCCTTTGTGTGTTTTTTTTTTCTATTATTCTCCTTTGACTTATAGGGTTAATGCATGAATGTGCACATGATTTGGCTGTTTAGATTATGCGGCTTAACGAGCGCGCAAAATAGGTTATTTTGCAACTTGTAATAACTGCGCAACCCCAAATGTGTTATACACTAATCAGCCACAACATTAAAACCACTGACAGGTTAAGTGAATAACATTGATTATATTGTCAAAATGGCACCTGTCAAGGGGTGGGAAATATTAGGCAGCAAGTGAACAGTTAGTTCTTGAATTTCATGTGTTGGAAGCTAAAAAATAGGCAAGTAAATGATCTGAGTGACTTTGACAAGGGCCAAATAGTGATGGCTAGATTACTCTGTTTCCAAAACTGCAAGACTTGTGGGATGTTCCCGGTATAAAGTGGTTAGTACCTACCAAAAGTGGTGCAAGGAAGTACTACCATTGAACCGGCGTCAGGGTTATTGATGCATGTGGGGAGTGAAGACTAACCTGTCTGGTCCGATCACACAGAAAAACTACTGTAGCTGAAATTGCTGCAAAAAAATGAATGCTGGCCATGATAGAAATGTGTCAGAACACACAGTGCATCACAGTTTTCTGTGTATGGGGTAGCGTAGCCACAGACCGGTCAGAGTGCCCATGATGACTCCTGCCGACTGCAAAAAGTGCCTTCAATGGGGACGTGAGTGTTAGAACTTGACCATGGAGCAATGGAAGAAGGTTGTTTGGTGTTATGAATCACATTTTCTTTTTGATCATGTGGATGGCTGGGTGAGTGTGCTTCATTTACATGGGGAAGAGATGGCAGGATGCACTATGGGAAGAAGGCAGGCCAGTGGAGGAAGTGTTATGCTCTGGCCAATGTTCTGCTGGGAAACCTTGGGTCCTGGCTTTCATGTGGATATTAATTTGACAGGTACCACCTACCTAGAGATTGTTGAAGACCATGTACACCCCTTCATGGCAATTTTATTTCTTAATGGCAGTGGCCTTTTCCAGCAGGACAATGTACCTTGCCACACTGCAGAAATTGTTCACGAATGGTTTGAGAAACATGAAATAGAGTTCAGGGTGTTGCCTTGGCCTCAAAATGCTCCAGATCTCAATCCTATTGAGCATCTGTGGGACCAGGGATGTGCTGGAACAACAAATCCGATCCATGGAGGCCCCACCTCACAACTTGCAGGACTTAAATGATCTGCTGCTAATTTTTTTAGATCATTTTTGAAGACTCCAGCCACCAAAAAATTCCTTAAAAACAGAAAGAACAATGTTTCAAGTCTGAATAGGCTCTTGGTCATGTCATGACATGACTAAGAGCCTATTTCAGGCTTGAAACGTTGTTCTCTCTGTTTTGGACCCAACTTATATAACAATAAAGGTATTTTAAGGAATTTTTTGGTGACTGGAGTCTTCATAAATGATGCATTATAGTAAGGACCTGGCAAGTCTGTGACTCTGTGCGCCGATTTAAGGTGTGCTGTTTTCCTATTCTTTGATTCCGCTAATGTTTTTGTGCTACAGCAAATAATTTCCACTCAACCATTAATAAATCTACCCCATAGAGCCTTATTTTTTTCCATTGACCTGTCAAAGCTATATAATTTTTTTTAAGTAGACAACCCAAGGTATTGATTTAGGTCCATTTTGGTATATTTCATGCCCCCATTTCACTGCCACATGCAATTATATAAAAAAAATAGTTAACTTTTTCACAAACTTTGGGTTTCTCACTGAAATAATTTACATACTGCTTGTACAATCATAGCACAGATGATTGTAAAAGCTCCTCTGGGATCCCCTTTGTTCCGAAATAGCAGACATATATGGCTTTGCCATTGCTTTTTGGTATTTAGAAGGCTAACTGCAGCTGTGCACCACACTTCTATTATTCCTGACAGTGAAGGGGTTAATCAGGTAGCTTGTAAGGTTAATTTTAGCTTTACTGTAGAGATTACCCTCCCAACTGACACCTCCCACTCCCTGATCCCTCCCAAACAGCTCTCTTACCTCCCTCTCCCCCCCATTGGTCACCACCTTCTTAGGTACTGGCAAGACTGCTAGTATGAAAATTTAAAGAGACAATATACACTAATTTTTATATAGCTGCATCAATGTAATAGACATTGCAATAAAGAATATGCACAGATACTGATCTGAAAATCTAGTATTAAACCATTTAAAAACTTACTAAGAGAAACTGTTATAGGGGTTGTAATTCGGTAGGTACCTATATGCATATGTGGTGGGAATGCCCTAGAGTAGCCTACATATGGACCAAGCTCTCAGCTCATCTCAGCTTCCTCTTAGAAGAGCAAGTTGTGTTATCTGTATCCCAGGGACTACTGAATGCCCCTATTCCAAATTTTAACAAACACATTAATGCTCTTATTAGAATACTCTGCACGATAACGAGGGTGAGTATTGCCAAATATTGGAAGGAGGGAGTACCGACATGGAATGAAATATTAGAAAGATTTAAAAGGACATACTCCTTACACGAAGCGGCAGCGATGATGTTAGGCACGACTGACACATTTCACAAGATATGGTTTTACTGGATACTACATTCAGCCTAAAGAGCCCCACCCAACACCATATACGCAAACAGGGAATAAGATTTCAAAGAGAGATAGGAACAGAGTTAGGCAAAATACAGATGAAGACAAGGAGGACATGAAGCTATGGGAATAGACAAGGTACTAAAGGTCCCCTATAACCACAGAAAACAAGAAAAACATAGGAGGACCTGTTTATAAGAAACTGCAGTAATGTACGATTGATAGATCATAATTGACCAAATGTCTTGTTGGTTTGTTCATTTTGTTATTTTTAGTGTTTACTCTTTTATTTCTTCTCTTTTCTTACTTTTTTTGTAATAAGAATATAAGCTATGTATTGGTAGTCTTTGACGAGAAACATACCAGGTATGATGTACTGGCATCGAGAACTCATAACATGTGACAGGGATCAATGACAAGAATGTGGAATTGATAATGGTATATTCTGGTTACTGTGCATCAATGCCTGAGGAGAAGATTTTGTAATTAACTACATAAGACGTGTATTATGTTTGAAAATGTTACTTCAATAAAAACTATTTTAACATAAAAACTTACTAAGAAGATTCCAGTTTAGCACTGTTGATGAGATTAGGCAAGGACACCAATCTAAAGGGGCTGGGAAAAAAGAACAGCAGACACTTTCCCCCTTCCCTGAATATGAAAAGATCCATTAGGCAATCAGGAGCCGCAGACCTTTGTATATATCTAATACTTTGGGGCTTGGTTAAAAGTCTGAAAATCAGCACGTTATTAAAAAAAAAAATCCTTAAAAACAGAGTGAACAACGTTTCAAGCCTGCAACAGGCTCTTAGTCATTTCATAACATGACTAAGAGCCTATTGCAGGCTTAAAATGCTGTTCTCTCTGTTTTGGACCCAACCTATGTAACAATAAAAGTCTTTTAAGGATTTTTTTGGTGACTGGAGTCTTCATAAATGATGCATTATAGTAAGGACCTGGGAAGTCTGTGACTCCATGCCTTGATTTAAGGTGTGCTGTTTTCCTATTCTTGGATTCTGCTAATGTTTTGGTGCCAGATACCACAGGACACGTTCAGAGGTCTTGTGGAGTCCATGCCTTTATGCATCAGAGCTGTTTGGCAGCACATTTATATTTAATATTTGCCTTTTGGTGTAAAGAGGAAGTCCAAATAGTGAACTCTAACATATAATAGCAGCAGTTGAAAAGAAAATAATGCTTTGTTAGTATACATATATGATTATTAAAGGCCTTGTATATATATATATTTGGGAAAATAAAATATTTTGTTTTTAATTTCATTTCTTACGTTTTTATTGTAAACAATGTATGTAAAAATAGTGTGTGTTAAGTGTGTGCAATGTGTAGTATTTGTGTGTGTGTGTGTGTGTGCATGTATTGTGTGTAGTGAATGTGTAGTATTTGTGTGTGTGTGCATGTATTGTGTGTAGTGGATGTGTAGTATTTGTGTGTGTGTGTGTGTGCATGTATTGTGTGTAGTGAATGTGTAGTATTTGTGTGTGTGTGTGCATGTATTGTGTGTAGTGGATGTGTAGTATTTGTGTGTGTGTGTGCAGTTATTGTGTGTAGTGGATGTGTAGTATTTGTGTGTGTGTGTGCATGTATTGTGTGTAGTGAATGTGTAGTATTTGTGTGTGTGTGTGCATGTATTGTGTGTAGTGGATGTGTAGTATTTGTGTGTGTGTGTGCATGTATTGTGTGTAGTGAATGTGTAGTATTTGTGTGTGTATGTGCATGTATTGTGTGTAGTAGATGTGTAGTATTTGTGTGTGTGTGTGTGTGTGCATGTATTGTGTGTAGTGGATGTGTAGTATTTGTGTGTGTGTGCATGTATTGTGTGTAGTGGATGTGTAGTATTTGTGTGTGTGTGTGCATGTGTTGTGTGTAGTGAATGTGTAGTATTTGTGTGTGTGTGTGAATGTATTGTGTGTAGTGGATGTGTAGTATTTATGTGTGTGTGTGCATGTATTGTGTGTAGTGGATGTGTAGTATTTGTGTGTGTGTGTGCATGTATTGTGTGTAGTGGATGTGTAGTATTTGTGTGTGTGTGCATGTATTGTGTGTAGTGAATGTGTAGTATTTGTGTGTGTGTGTGCATGTATTGTGTGTAGTGAATGTGTAGTATTTGTGTGTGTGTGTGCATGTATTGTGTGTAGTGAATGTGTAGTATTTCTGTGTGTGTGTGTGCATGTATTGTGTGTAGTGAATGTGTAGTATTTGTGTGTGTGTGCATGTATTGTGTGTAGTGGATGTGTAGTATTTGTGTGTGTGTGTGCATGTATTGTGTGTAGTAGATGTGTAGTATTTGTGTGTGTGTGCATGTATTGTGTGTAGTGGATGTGTAGTATTTGTGTGTGTGTGTGCATGTATTGTGTGTAGTGAATGTGTAGTATTTGTGTGTGTATGTGCACGTATTGTGTGTAGTGGATGTGTAGTATTTGTGTGTGTGTGTGTGTGCATGTATTGTGTGTAGTGGATGTGTAGTATTTGTGTGTGTGTGCATGTATTGTGTGTAGTGGATGTGTAGTATTTGTGTGTGTGTGTGTGCATGTATTGTGTGTAGTGGATGTGTAGTATTTGTGTGTGTGTGTGTGTGCATGTATTGTGTGTAGTGGATGTGTAGTATTTGTGTGTGTGCATGTATTGTGTGTAGTGAATGTGTAGTATTTGTGTGTGTGTGTGCATGTATTGTGTGTAGTGGATGTGTAGTATTTGTGTGTGTGTGTGTGCATGTATTGTGTGTAGTGAATGTGTAGTATCTGTGTGTGTGTGTGTGTGTGCATGTATTGTGTGTAGTGGATGTGTAGTATTTGTGTGTGTGTGTGTGCATGTGTTGTGTGTAGTGGATGTGTAGTATTTGTGTGTGTGTGTGTGTGCATGTATTGTGTGTAGTGAATGTGTAGTATTTGTGTGTGTGTGTGCATGTATTGTGTGTAGTGAATGTGTAGTATTTGTGTGTGTGTGTGTGTGCATGTATTGTGTGTAGTGGATGTGTAGTATTTGTGTGTGTGTGTGCATGTATTGTGTGTAGTGGATGTGTAGTATTTGTGTGTGTGTGTGTGTGTGCATGTATTGTGTGTAGTGGATGTGTAGTATTTGTGTGTGTGTGTGCATGTATTGTGTGTAGTGAATGTGTAGTATTTGTGTGTGTGTGTGCATGTATTGTGTGTAGTGGATGTGTAGTATTTGTGTGTGTGTGTGCATGTATTGTGTGTAGTGAATGTGTAGTATTTGTGTGTGTGTGTGCATGTATTGTGTGTAGTGGATGTGTAGTATTTGTGTGTGTGTGTGCATGTATTGTGTGTAGTGGATGTGTAGTATTTGTGTGTGTGTGTGCATGTATTGTGTGTAGTGGATGTGTAGTATTTGTGTGTGTGTGTGTGCATGTATTGTGTGTAGTAGATGTGTAGCATTTGTGTGTGTGTGCATGTATTGTGTGTAGTGAATGTGTAGTATTTGTGTGTGTGTGTGTGTGTGTGCATGTATTGTGTGTAGTGAATGTGTAGTATTTCTGTGTGTGTGTGTGTGTGCATGTATTGTGTGTAGTGAATGTGTAGTATTTGTGTGTGTGTGCATGTATTGTGTGTAGTGGATGTGTAGTATTTGTGTGTGTGTGTGTGCATGTATTGTGTGTAGTAGATGTGTAGTATTTGTGTGTTTGTGTGCATGTATTGTGTGTAGTGGATGTGTAGTATTTGTGTGTGTGTGCATGTATTGTGTGTAGTGAATGTGTAGTATTTGTGTGTGTGTGTGCATGTATTGTGTGTAGTGAATGTGTAGTATTTGTGTGTATGTGTGCATGTATTGTGTGTAGTGGATGTGTAGTATTTGTGTGTGTGCGCATGTATTGTGTGTAGTGAATGTTTAGTATTTGTGTGTGTGTGTGCATGTATTGTGTGTAGTGGATGTGTAGTATTTGCTTGTGTGTGTGCATGTATTGTGTGTAGTGAATGTGTAGTATTTGCTTGTGTGTGTGCATGTATTGTGTGTAGTGAATGTGTAGTATTTGCTTGTGTGTGTGCATGTATTGTGTGTAGTGGATGTGTAGTATTTGTGTGTGTGTGCATGTATTGTGTGTAGTGGATGTGTAGTATTTGTGTGTGTGTGTGCATGTATTGTGTGTAGTGAATGTGTAGTATTTGCTTCTTTGTGTGCATGTATTGTGTGTAGTGGATGTGTAGTATTTGTGTGTGTGTGCATGTATTGTGTGTAGTGGATGTGTAGTATTTGTGTGTGTGTGTGTGTGTGCATGTATTGTGTGTAGTGAATGTGTAGTATTTGTGTGTGTGTGTGTGTGCATGTATTGTGTGTAGTGGATGTGTAGTATTTGTGTGTGTGTGTGCATGTATTGTGTGTAGTGAATGTGTAGTATTTGTGTGTGTGTGTGCATGTATTGTGTGTAGTGAATGTGTAGTATTTGTGTGTGTGTGTGCATGTATTGTTTGTAGTGGATATGTAGTATTTGTGTGTGTGTGCATGTATTGTGTGTAGTGGATGTGTAGTATTTGTGTGTGTGTGTGCATGTATTGTGTGTAGTGAATGTGTGGTATTTGTGTGTGTGTGCATGTATTGTGTGTAGTGGATGTGTAGTAGTTGTGTGTGTGTGTGCATGTATTGTGTGTAGTGGATGTGTAGTATTTGTGTGTGTGTGTGCATGTATTGTGTGTAGTGAATGTGTAGTATTTGTGTGTGTGTGTGCATGTATTGTGTGTAGTGAATGTGTAGTATTTGTGTGTGTGTGTGCATGTATTGTGTGTAGTGAATGTGTAGTATTTGTGTGTGTGTGTGCATGTATTGTGTGTAGTGAATGTGTAGTATTTGTGTGTGTGTGTGCATGTATTGTGTGTAGTGAATGTGTAGTATTTGTGTGTGTGTGCATGTATTGTGTGTAGTAGATGTGTAGTATTTGTGTGTGTGTGTGCATGTATTGTGTGTAGTGGATGTGTAGTATTTGTGTGTGTGTGCATGTATTGTGTGTAGTGGATGTGTAGTATTTGTGTGTGTGTGTGCATGTATTGTGTGTAGTGAATGTGTAGTATTTGTGTGTGTGTGTGCATGCATTGTGTGTAGTGGATGTGTAGTATTTGTGTGTGTGTGTGCATGTATTGTGTGTAGTGAATGTGTAGTATTTGTGTGTGTGTGTGCATGTATTGTGTGTAGTGGATGTGTAGTATTTGTGTGTGTGTGTGTGTGTGTGTGTGCATGTATTGTGTGTAGTGAATATGTAGTATTTGTGTGTGTGTGTGCATGTATTGTGTGTAGTGGATGTGTAGTATTTGTGTGTGTGTGTGTGTGTGTGTGTGCATGTATTGTGTGTAGTGGATGTGTAGTATTTGCTTTTGTGTATGTAGTATGGTAAATAGAGGATAACCTTGTTTGTTAACTGGAACCACTGTTGCAGGAGCTGTTATTCAGGATGGAGACAGGAACAAGATGTGGTTAATAGCAAAATAATCAGACCAGTGTAGCACACCTGTACCAGAAATATGAGAAAATGGATTGTCAGGTTACAGGCCAGTGTCAGAAACCAGGATAGTCTGAATACTCTAGGGAACATGGCAAAATGAGCAAGCAAAAAAAACATCCAGATTTCTATTCCAGACGTGCAATCCAAATAAGGTGGCTAAGTAGAGGAAAATACCAGAGAAGGAGTCTTTGTAACAATCCAGGGTCATAACCTAAAGGGAAGGTTAGAAGAAGGAACATCAGGAACGGTATAATAAAAATCAGCACCAACTAATAAGTTCATGAGCCTTTTAAAACTTCCCATACAGCAGTTGGTGGGAATTCAGCAGCAGGGTTACTTCTGATATCTGTAATAAAAATAGTGCTGCCCTTAGGGCAAGTTGTATCATTCAGTCTATAATTAAAGGGATAGGAAACCCCACATGATTTGGATAGAACATACAATATTAAACAACTTTCCAATTTACTTCTATTATCAAATTTGCTTTATCATCTTGTTTTCTTTCATGTAATTGGCAAGAGTCCATGAGCTAGTGACGTATGGGATATACATTCCTACCAGGAGGGGCAAAGTTTCCCAAACCTCAAAATGCCTATAAATACACCCCCACCACACCCACAATTCAGTTTTACAAACTTTGCCTCCTATGGAGGTGGTGAAGTAAGTTTGTGCTAGATTCTACGTTGATATGCGCTTCGCAGCATTCTGAAGCCCGGTTTTCCTCTCAGAGTGCAGTGAATGACAGAGGGATGTGAAGGGAGTATTGAATATTGAATGCTATGGTCACCCTATCGGGGATCTATTTCATAGGTTCTCTGTTATCGGTCGTAGACATCTCTTCTCCTACCTCCCTTTTCAGATCGACGATATACTCTTATATACCATTACCTCTACTGATTCTCGTTTCAGTACTGGTTTGGCTATCTACTATATGTAGATGAGTGTCTTTTGGTAAGAATGTCTTATTTTATTTATGACATTCTCAGCTATGGTTTGGAACTTTATATGTAAAGTTCTAAATATATGTTTTATACTTATATTTGCCATGATTCAGGTTAATCAGTATATTTCCTTCATTCAGACTATCAGTTTCATTTTTTGGGAAATGCATATGAATAAAAAAAAAATTTCTTCTTTTTAAATTGCGGGCTGTTAGGCTTGCGGGTGCAAAAAATGCTAGAATTTATTTTCATTTTTGGCGCAAGACTTTTTTGGCATGAAAATTAAGTTTGTTATGACGTCATTTCCGGCGTCGTAGTTGACGCAGAGAGTTTTCACGTAGTTGCATCATCTATGACGCTCATGTTTGTTGCAGACGTTTTTGGCGCCAAAAAAATTGTCAATTGTGGGCGTCATACTTGGTGCCAGTTTTTTTTACATTATTTAAGTTTCTGGTTCATAGAGGCTTGTTTTGTTTGCATTTTTTCCCATTCCTGAAACTGTCATTTAAGGAATTTGATAATTTTGCTTTATATGTTGTTTTTTCTATTACATATTGCAAGATGTCGCAAGCTGACCCTGTATCAGAATCTACTTCTGGAAAGCTGCTGCCTGATGTCAGTTCTACCAAAGCTAAGTGCATTTGTTGTAAACTTGTGGTAACTGTTCCTCCGGTTGTAGTTTGTGTCTTTCAAAAGCAGATAATATTTCCATTAGTAGTAGTCCATCACCTGTTGTTGTTCCTTCAACATCTAATGTTCAGGATATTCCTGTTAATGTAAGAGAATTTGTTTCTAATTCTATTCAGAAGGCCCTGTCTGTTATACCACCTTCTAATAAATGTAAAAGGTCTTTTAAAACTTCTCATAAATTAGATGAATTTTTATATGACCGCCAACATTCTGATTTATCTATCTCTGATGAGGATCTATCTGGTTCAGATGATTCTGCCTCAGCTATTGACACTGACAAATCTTCATATTTATTTAAGATGGAGTTTACTTAAAGAGGTGTTGATTGCATTAGATATGGAGGAGTCTAGTCCTCTTGATATTAAAACCAGTAAACGTTTAAATTCGGTTTTTAAACCTCATGTAGTTATTCCAGAGGTTTTTCTAGTTCCTGATGCTATTTCAGATGTAATTTCGAGAGAATGGAATAGTTTGGGTACTTCATTTACTCCTTCTTTAAGGTTTAAGAGACTGTACCCTTGGCCAGCTGATAGATTGGAGTTTTGAGAGAAAATCCCCAAAGTTGATGGGGCTATCTCTACTCTTTCTAAACGTACTACTATTCCTACGGCAGATAGTACTTCTTTTAAAGATCCTTTAGATAGGAAACTTGAATCTTTTCTAAGGAAGGCTTATTTATGTTCAGGTAATCTTCTTAGGCCTGCTATTTCTTTGGCTGATGTTGCTGCAGCTTCAACTTTTTGGTTGGAGGCTTTAGCGCAACAAGTACCAGATCATAATGTGTATAGCATTGTTAAGCTTCTTCAACATGCTAATAATTTCATTTGTGATGCCATTTCATGGTGTTCCTCTCATAAGTTCTCTTGGCATTCTTTTAGAATTCCTAGAATTTTACAGTTTCTTCAGGATGGTTTGGATAAGGGTTTGTCTGCAAGTTCCTTGAAAGGACAAATCTCTGCGCTTTCTGTTCTGTTTCACAGAAAAATTGCTAATCTTCCTGACATTCGTTGTTTTGTACAGGCTTTGGTTCATATCAAGCCTGTCATTAAGTCAATCTCTCCACCTTGGAGTCTTAATTTGGTTTTGAGAGCTTTACAGGCTCCTCCGTTTGAGCCTATGCATTCTCTGGATATTAAGTTACTTTCTTGGAAAGTGTTGTTTCTTTTGTCTATTTCTTCTGCTAGAAGAGTTTCTGAGTTATCTGCTCTTTCTTGTGAGTCTCCTTTTCTGATTTTTCATCAGGATAAGGCGGTTTTGCAGACTTCATTTAAATTTTTACCTAAGGTTGTGAATTCCAACAACATTAGTAGAGAAATTGTTGTCCCTTCATTGTGTCCTAATCCTAAGAATTCTTTGGAAAAATCTTTGCATTCTTTGGATGTGGTAAGAGCTTTGAAATATTATGTTGAAGCTACTAAAGATTTCAGAAAGACTTCTAGTCTATTTGTTATCTTTTCTGGTCCTAAGAAAGGTCAGAAAGCTTCTGCTATTTCTTTGGCTTCTTGGTTAAAACTTTTGATTCATCATGCTTATGTGGAGTCGGGTAAATCCCCGCCTCAGAGGATTACGGCTCATTCTACTAGGTCAGTTTCTACCTCCTGGGCTTTTAAGAATGAAGCTTCTGTTGATCAGA
This sequence comes from Bombina bombina, assembly GCF_027579735.1. Classification (NCBI taxonomy): domain Eukaryota; kingdom Metazoa; phylum Chordata; class Amphibia; order Anura; family Bombinatoridae; genus Bombina; species Bombina bombina. The sequence continues at coordinate 367,745,515 of NC_069502.1, forward strand.
TTTGCAAAGCAGCAACTTGGTCTTCTTTGCATACTTTTACTAAATTCTACCATTTTGATGTTTTTTCTTCTTCAGAAGCAGTTTTTGGTAGAAAAGTTCTTCAGGCAGCTGTTTCAGTTTGATTCTTCTTCTTATAATTTCATTTTTTTTCATTATAAGATTAAAACTTTTTGATTTGGGTTGTGGATTCTTTTTTCAGCGGAATTGGCTGTCTTTATTTTTATCCCTCCCTCTCCAGTGACTCTTGCGTGGAGTTCCACATCTTGGGTATTTGCTATCCCATACGTCACTAGCTCATGGACTCTTGCCAATTATATGAAAGAAAACATAATTTATGTAAGAACTTACCTGATAAATTAATTTCTTTCATATTGGCAAGAGTCCATGAGGCCCACCCTTTTTGTGGTGGTTATGATTTTTTTGTATAAAGCACAATTATTCCAATTCCTTGTTGATGCTTTCGCTCCTTTCTTATCACCCCACTTCTTGGCTATTCGTTAAACTGAATTGTGGGTGTGGTGGGGGGTGTATTTATAGGCATTTTGAGGTTTGGGAAACTTTGCCCCTCCTGGTAGGAATGTATATCCCATGCTTATTTTACATCATGTTTATTTTATTTATTTAATTTTCTTTAAAGTTTCTGTAGCGTAGTGGTCCCCCCCCCCACATTTCCACCTCTCACGTTCTTTATTTTAGGGCCCCCCCACTCCCTCACCCCACCTTTTTCTGTAGCATAATGCCCCTTCCCTCCCTCTCCCTTTATTTTTTATTTTCTGTGTGTAGGGTCCTCCCAAGCCCTCCCCCCCTCCGCTGCAGGACCACCACCCACCTCCCAGATTCCCTCCAACACCTCCCTCACCTCACACAGTGTCACCATCTGTAACGATCTGGCATCTGCCTTCATATGGAACTGGAGCACCATTTGTGCTCCGGTTCCATATGCGGGCAGATGCCTGGAGCTCAGGAACTCCAGCTCTCGGCTTTAACTTAACAGTCAAAACTGTTGAAGCTTCATGCAGCTCAGACATATATATAAGTTGTGTGGTACAAAAGCCAAAGTACCACACAATGTTTATATATGTCTTTTTGGGCTAAGGGGTTAAAAGTATCTTGAAATCACATGCTCTATCAGAATCATGCAAGTTTAATTTTCCTATATCTTTAATAGCAACCTGAACCTCCTCTGCACTAACCTTAGCAAACTGTTCTTCCATGACCATACTATTTCCAGAGCTAACTTCCTACTTCACCTCTGACATTGGCTAACAAATAGCACTTTGGCGACTTTTTTATTTCTAACACCTGAGATCTCATATCTTTGAGCCTTTATAACTTTTGTGTGCAATATTTTTTTTAATAATTTTTATTAGATAGTGTTATTATGCGTGTACGTGTACTTTGTAATGTATTTTTGATGTGTTTTGTCCAACTTTTTTGTTTTGCGAAACAGTTAACCAAAGCTCTGAAGACAAAGTAATCATTCTAGCGGTAATTCCAATTTTGTTAAAGCGATTACTTTCAACTCGTAATACCAGCAGTAAACCCAACGAGCGCAAACACCCACTATAAACCCCTTATCGTTTGAGCGCAATCTTAAGAGCTTCACTCGTAATCTGGCCCTATGTAGCTAGACTAATTTATTATCACAAACTCCCTAAAACTGACTTATAAATTAATAACCTTGGCAGCAAAGGGCATAACATCAAATTCACCAATTTATAAATTCCTTTAAGAGATATACAATAACCACACTACCAAATTGTCACGGAAACCAGGCTGCAAGGGTTAAACCCCTACCCCCTATTACCTCACCCCCGCTTGTTCTTGGAGGTTTTGGGCTCCTCAGATCAACCGTGATCTCCCAGACCTTTCCTTTTGTAAAAATTTGTGTGTGAAGCTGATCTTGAAAGAGCTGGTCTCTGACCGACCTAGCCCTCTCTGGTCGGCTAGGCCCCTGGATCTACCGGCCGGCCGCTGCACCCAGCATCCTCCGGAGATCTTTACCTACAGCCGCTTTAGAGTCCTCTTGACCCAGGACTCCGCTCTTTTGGGGATTGGTACCCCATGGGGAGGTTATGATGTGGGCCAATTCTCGGAGGTGAGCTCCCTAGGGAACCGGGGTTTCCGAGCCCTACAACTCCCAGTGTACGCTGGGGATCCCATAACTCCGACCCCCAGTAATGGATCATTACTTTTGGACTGAAGCAACTGGGGGCCAAGGGCTTTCCAACGTCACCCTGGAAGTGCCGCCGCTCCCCCTGGGATCACCCCGAATACACCCTCCCTGTACTGCTGGACACTGGGGGCCATTGGACATTATGGAGGCGCCAGCCTGTCTGGAGGGGCGGGAATGGTGGGAGATTTGGGGGACTGATAAGGCTCTTATCAAGATTAGTTTGTGTATAAATGTTGTGTGTTTTCCCAATAAAGAGTACTTCCTGTTTTCACCTGAATGCTAGTCTGTCTACTTATTTGGGTGGGATTGCCGAAAAACACTACATAGCGGCAGGTTCCAGGGACAGGAAGGATCCTTTGGTAGAGCTACCCAGTCGGGGTAGCCGGTAATCCCTCAAACCAATATATTAGTAATAAATGGACGGAGACTTTACAAAGCTCTGTTGTGACAAAATCCTTGATTCAACAAAGCATTCAAAAGGTGAGGAACGCCTGTTATCGGCTGACATTAGAGAGTCACACCTTAGATTATTAGACAGAACATACATTACACCTCAACAGTATAAAAAATGGGAAGCTAGTTCTTCTGGTAAATGTCCGAAATGCTCAGCACAAGAGGCAGACATCTCTCATATGCTTTAGACATGTCCCAAGCTATGTCAATTTTGGGGAATGATAACTCAATGGGTAAAAAAGAAATGCAACTTACCAGTTACAATCTCACTCCATTTTCTTAGACGTTAAGGAAATCCCCAATCAGAATGCACTATATCCAGCAACAATTGATCCTGGAACAAACAGACATCATAGGAGAGCTTGAGACAAGAACTGCACTTTCCATGAAAAAATGGGAACCCTTCCTATTCACACTGGAGAGTAGTCAACAGAAGCAAATCCTAAAGAATGCGCAGTTGAGTGGAAAATGGAACGTAGATTTCACAGACAACGCATAAATATAGACTAAGTTGGGACCTACAGTTAAGTAAATAGCAGGCAATGGCACTCTGGGGAACTGGCAAAAGTGTGTCTATGAGGAGACATTTGTTTGATGTAATATGAACAATGTGTTATTTACAATTTCTCTTTAATTACTAAAATCTTTTTTTTTTTAAGCTTTATTAAACATCTTGCATACATACATCAAAATTTTCAAATTTTCTCAGTTTGATTGTTGCATACAAATAACGGCACATAATAACTGGTATGATTTACAACTGTTTGGTAGTCTTGAAATGTCCAAACAAAAAAGTTTCTTCTGTTCTCTACAGAGTAATGTCCTTATATATGTAGTGAACCTTAAGGTACAGATTGCATGCATAAATTTTAACTCATAACAAAAATGTCCAATCAACAGTATTCACGTTCAGCACGTTCTCCTGCTGTTAACTTTACTATTATCTACTGTAACCTATAGTCACTGCGCGCCGCCCTAACCTCACACATTCTTACCCTGTATACCTGCAATCTTCGGTTCTTCACTAGATCACCGTTTGTTTGTTTATTCCCTCCTTCGGCCCTGACCCGAGATGCTTTCCTTCCACTGCATTATCATTAACTCATGCGTGTCTAAGGTGTCTCTCTACATGTGGTGGTATCTTTCTAAGTGCTACAAGTTGTCCACTTGTCTCCTCCATTCTTCCACCGTGGGGAGTGTTTTGGTTTTCCAATGTTTGGGTATCAGCATTTTAGCTCCGTTCAGCATGAACAGCCTTAGTGCTCTATCTACTTTACTCTCAAGTTTAGGTAGTGATATGAATAGTAGAGTCTGCACGCTATTTGTTAATGGTTTTCCTGTGGCTCTTTTAATATGTTCCAAAACATCTACCCAGAATCTGTCAAGATCTGGACAATCCCACCACAGATGCGTTAATGTGCCCTCTCCCCCGCATTCCCTCCAACACTTCCCTGAGGGTGTTTTGTATATGTGTTTAATCCTTCTGGGTGTAAGATACCACCTCGATAGGAATTTGTAGCTATATTCCTGTACCCTGCTTGATATGGATGTGTGTTTTGTTGTGTGAAATGCTCTCAACCAGTCATGTGGTTCTATGTCTGCATTGAGTTCCTTCTCCCAGGATTTTGTGTATGAGGGCAGTGTCTGGGTTTCTCCCATTAATATTAGTTTGTGCAAGATAGATATTGCGTGCTTTGTTGGTGTCTCCTTTGTGCACAGTGTCTCGAACATGGTTAGTTGTCGTAAAAAGTCAGTTTTCTGTTTGTGTGTTGCTAGAAAGTGGTTCATCTGCGAGTGGGCTAGCCAGTCTATGCCCAACTCTGGTCTAGTCTCTTTTAGTTGAGCTAAAGGTCTCATTGATTTGCCCTCAATCAGTACAGCAAGTGTCCATGCCCTATATGCTTTGCTATCTTCTCGGCGTGTGTCTCTGTGGTTCCATGGTATAGTTGTATTCTGATATACAGGGAGTGCAGAATTATTAGGCAAATGAGTATTTTGACCACATCATCCTCTTTATGCATGTTGTCTTACTCCAAGCTGTATAGGTTCGAAAGCCTACTACCAATTAAGCATATTAGGTGATGTGCATCTCTGTAATGAGAAGGGGTGTGGTCTAATGACATCAACACCCTATATCAGGTGTGCATAATTATTAGGCAACTTCCTTTCCTTTGGCAAAATGGGTCAAAAGAAGGACTTGACAGGCTCAGAAAAGTAAAAAATAGTGAGATATCTTGCAGAGGGATGCAGCACTCTTAAAATTGCAAAGCTTCTGAAGCGTGATCATCGAACAATCAAGCGTTTCATTCAAAATAGTCAACAGGGTCGCAAGAAGTGTGTGGAAAAACCAAGGCGCAAAATAACTGCCCATGAACTGAGAAAAGTCAAGCGTGCAGCTGCCAAGATGCCACTTGCCACCAGTTTGGCCATATTTCAGAGCTGCAACATCACGAGCGCCCAAAAGCACAAGGTGTGCAATACTCAGAGACATGGCCAAGGTAAGAAAGGCTGAAAGACGACCACCACTGAACAAGACACACAAGCTGAAACGTCAAGACTGGGCCAAGAAATATCTCAAGACTGATTTTTCTAAGGTTTTATGGACTGATGAAATGAGAGTGAGTCTTGATGGGCCAGATGGATGGGCCCGTGGCTGGATTGGTAAAGGGCAGAGAGCTCCAGTCCGACTCAGACGCCAGCAAGGTGGAGGTGGAGTACTGGTTTGGGCTGGTATCATCAAAGATGAGCTTGTGGGGCCTTTTCGGGTTGAGGATGGAGTCAAGCTCAACTCCCAGTCCTACTGCCAGTTTCTGGAAGACACCTTCTTCAAGCAGTGGTACAGGAAGAAGTCTGCATCCTTCAAGAAAAACATGATTTTCATGCAGGACAATGCTCCATCACACGCGTACAAGTACTCCACAGCATGGCTGGCAAGAAAGGGTATAAAAAAAGAAAATCTAATGACATGGCCTCCTTGTTCACCTGATCTGAACCCCATTGAGAACCTGTGGTCCATCATCAAATGTGAGATTTACAAGGAGGGAAAACAGTACACCTCTCTGAACAGTGTCTGGGAGGCTGTGGTTGCTGCTGCACGCAATGTTGATGGTGAACAGATCAAAACACTGACAGCAGGCTTTTGAGTGTCCTTGCAAAGAAAGGTGGCTATATTGGTCACTGATTTGTTTTTGTTTTGTTTTTGAATGTCAGAAATGTATATTTGTGAATGTTGAGATGTTATATTGGTTTCACTGGTAAAAATAAATAATTGAAATGGGTATATATTTGTTTTTTGTTAAGTTGCCTAATAATTATGCACAGTAATAGTCACCTGCACACACAGATACCACCCTAAAATAGCTATAACTAAAAACAAACTAAAAACTACTTCAGCTTTGATATTAATAAGTTTTTTGGGTTCATTGAGAACATGGTTGTTGTTCAATAATAAAATTAATCCTCAAAAATACAACTTGCCTAATAATTCTGCACTCCCTGTATAGGTGTTAATGGAGCTGGCCTAGAGGATATGTGGGTAGTGGTGCTGAGTAGCTTATCCCATGTGAAGAAAAAATCCACTAGTAGTGGTTGTGCAAGTGCAGCTGTGGGCCTGTCCTTCCCTGGTATCCACGCCATTCCCCCTGCATTCCTTGTGTTTAGTGTTGCGCAGTCTAGTTGCACCCAAAGTTTGGTAGGGTCATTACTGCACCAGTCTAATAATTTATGTAAAGTTATGGCTTGCTTATATGTGCTTATATCGGGCAACCCGAGTCCACCTCTGTCCCTGGGCATGTAAAGGGTTTTTCTTGCGACCTGGGTTTAATTGCCCCCCATATGTATTGTTCTAGTATTCCCTGTATCTTTGGTATGAAGTTTAAGGGGAGAGGAATAGGTGTGGTCTGTAGTATGTATAGGAGTCTGGGCAAAACGTTCATTTTAATCACGTTTACCCTCCCTAGCAACGAAATTGGTTTATTTTTCCAATTGGATAAGTCTGCTACTAGTTCTGTCTCTAATCGTTTGTAGTTGGCTGTAAAAATTTCCTGTTGATCCGGAGATAAGTAAATACCAAGGTATTTCATCCTAACTCCCTGTACCTTGAGGTAGCAGTTCTGTGTGATCTGGTCAAAGAGGATGGGGTCGTATGTGACATTTAATATCTCGGATTTTGTAAGGTTTAACTGGAAGTTTGAGACTATGCCAAATTCTTTCAGGGTCTCCAGTGCTTTGAATAGTGATGTGTTAATATTTGTCAGCGTGAGCAGAATGTCATCCGCATATAAAGCCAATTTGTAATTGTTAGTGGCAATTACCAAGCCTTGTACTTGATTATCATTTCTCATTTTTTCGGCTAGGGCTTCTATGCTGATGGCAAAAAGAATGGGTGACAAAGGGCATCCCTGTCTTGTACTGTTTCTGATAATAAAACGGTCTGAGAGCAGCCCATTTACCTTGACCCGTGCCGTGGGATTTTGGTAAAGTGTAAAAATCAAATTGATAAAGTTGTTGCTGAATTTCATCTTGAGTAGCACAGCTTTAAGAAATCCCCAGTGGACCCTGTCGAATGCTTTTTCTGCATCTGTGGAGATCAGGGCCATAGGTATATTTCTAGTCTGAGCATACGACATTAGTTGAAACGTTCTCAACGTGTTATCCCGAGCCTCCCGCCCAGGTATAAAACCCACCTGATCTAGGTGTATCAAATCAGGAAGGTATTTATTAATTCTTGTGGCCAGTATTTTTGCAAATATTTTAACGTCCGAATTCAAGAGGGAGATGGGTCTATAGTTTTCTGTCTTTTCTGAGTTCCTTCCCGGCTTAGGAAGTACTGTTATGTGTGCTAGCAACATGCTTTCTACAAAGCCCTTTTCTGTTAATAGTGAATTGAATAGGGACAATAAAGGAGTTACTATATGGTGTAAGAAAGTTTTATAATACCGCATGCTCAAACCCTGGGCTTTTGCCATTAGGCATGTTTTTAATGGCTGTCTTGATTTCTTCCGTTGTTATCTGTGAGTCAAGCAGGTCAATATCTTCCTGCTTTAATTTGGGTAAGTGTACATCGGCTAAAATGTTGTCAATATCTTCCTGCGTACAGTCATTCTGTATGTTATACAACTCACTATAGTATCTCCTGAAATTCTCTGCTATAGCTACACTGTCTCTGTGGACCTGACCTTTAGAATCTTTCAGTGAGTGGATGTACGTGTCTAGTTGTTTTCTTTTGAGAGTCTTTGCTAGGGAGGGTCTTATTTTGTCGTTCATATCAAAATATCTCTGTCTCAGTCTGTCTGCTTTATTCTGGTATTCTCTCACCATGTGGTTATGGAGTTCCTGCTTGGCTACTGTTAGTTTTCCTAACGTGTCAGCTGAGTTTGGCGACTCCTTATGTTTTGCTTCCCAATATCTTTTTTTGGATGTTATCGAGTTTACAAATTGTCTATTATTTTTAGTTTCCTGCGCCTTAAGTCTTATGAACTCTCCTCGCAAAACGCATTTGTGTGCTTCCCAGATTGTGGAGGATGTCAAGTCTTTTGTCAGATTTTCTTGGAAATAATGTCCTAGTGCCGTGTCAATTTCTGCCTTAATCAGTGTATTGTCAAGCATATGTTCGTCTAGTCTCCACAAGAATGGTTTAATTGGGGCGGTTGGCCATTTAATTGTACATGCAACTGGCGCATAGTCTGACCATGTTATCGGTAATATACTGGAGTTCTCTTCTAGCGTAAGTCCTATTTGATCCGTAATGAGGTAATCTATCCTTGTGTAAAGGTGGTGTGGGTGTGAGTAGAAGGTGTAGTCTTGTGCTTGGGGATGCCTATCCCTCCATATGTCATGCAGGCGAAGTTGTTGTAACTGTGAATGCATGGCCTTAATCACTTTTTGTGGGGTGCTTGTGGTACCCAGTGAGGTGTCATGAGTTGGGTCCAATGGCAAATTAAAATCCCCCCCAACAATATTATCCCTTTTGAGTGCTCCAGTAGCTGCTGTGCAATTTGCTTAAATATCCTTTGTTGCCCTTGGTTTGGTAAATACACATTCACCAGTGTCACTTGTACATTGAATAACAAACCCACCACGACTATGTAAGCTCCATTTGGATCTTTAATTATGTTTGATGGTATGAAGCTAATGTTGTTCCTCAGAAAGATCCCTCCCCCCTCCCCCCCCCCCTTTTTGGAACCGCCTGAGTCTAAAAAGGCTATTCTGTATCTGGTACTCACTACTTTAGGTTCCTTTCCTCTTTTAAAATGTGTTTCTTGAATATATAATATATCACCTGCATCTTTATGTAATTGGCTGAATGCTATCGACCTCTTTTCTGGGCTATTGAGCCCTTTGGCATTGATAGTTAACAATTTTAGGGATTTCTGCGTCATGTCGTTAGTTTGGTTACTATCACTTTGGTGGAGTGTAGAGTGTTCGGTGAGTCAGGGGGGCACTACTGCTGTGGTATGCCTATCTGTGCCTAGTTACTCGTCTCTATAGGTGACCGCAGTGGCCAATCTACTTTTTTATGAAAGCGTAATTCGCGTTTGCTAGATTTTCTAAGCTGTGTGAACAATGCAATCTAATGGCGGCGCGCGACGGCCAGTCTATATAATGTAGCAGTCACTTATAGCTGCTATGTAAAAATGTACTGTCAGAAATTATCACTACTTGAGCTTACTTAAGCTTAATACAGGTGTCAACAAGGTGCAATAATGTTCAATAAACAATGAAGTGAATTTAAACTGTAAAACACAATACAATTCAATACAAAACAATGAGGGCAATATCCCCGGCCCCAAGTCCCGTTACAAAAGAAGAAAACATTTAAATTTCAGATCTTGATATCTTTACATTTATGTATCACATTCATTCAACCTGCTCTTCATGTTGTTCTCGTAGAGTCCCCTTATGACTTTCTGTATATGTTTCAAACAGTCTGTGAGTTTAGAAGCTCATTGTCCTTTAGGTTGCTGGTGTCAGGCTGTGGATTTGCTGCTGTTTTGTCTGTTATTTCTTTAGTTATTGATTGAGATCGGCGTCTCCTTCTGCGGTAGTTGTTGTCCAATTGTTCTTCAGGCTCTGGAGGCTGTATGTTTTGTTGAAGGGCATCACAAAAATATGACAGGTCTTCCTTGTTCTTATAAACTGCTGTGGTGTTTCCTCTTGTGTGCAATTATACTGACAGGGAAGCCCCATCTGTACACTATTTTTTGGTCTCTTAAGACATTTGTAATATATGATAGCTCTCTTCTTTTCTGAAGGGTGGTTGGGCTTAAGTCCTGAAATATCTGGATACGATTCCCAGCATGCATGATGTCTTGTTTTGTTTTAATCTTGAGGTCCTCTTTATCCTTGAAATTGAGTAATTTAATTATTACATCTCTTGGTGGGGCTTTAGGGGGTGGTTTCGCCTGCAGGGCCCGATGTGCTCTTTTAATTATCAGGTCGGGACCGCTATTATTGCCCCTGACTGTCCTGAATAGATCTTGCAAACAACCCTCCAATGCAACAGGTAGGATAGTTTCAGGAATGCCACTTATCCTCAAATTATTTATCCTACCTCTGTTGTCTAGGTCCTCAACCTTTTCCAGAAGATGGTGTATGATTTCCTCCTGTTCATAAGCCAGTTTTGACATGTGTTGTATATCGTTATCCATGACATTGTGATTCTCTTCTAATGTAGTGACTCTATCAGGCCCATTTATCAAGCTCCGTATGGAGCTTGAAGGGCCGTGTTTCTGGCGAGTCTTAAGACTCGCCAGAAACACAAGTTATGAAGCAGCGGTCTAAAGACCGCTGCTTCATAACCCTGTCCGCCTGCTCTGAGCAGGCGGACAGGAACCGCCGGAAATCAACCCGATCGAATACGATCGGGTTGATTGACAGCTCCCTGCTGGCGGCCGATTGGCCGCGAGTCAGCAGGGGGCGGCGTTGCACCAGCAGCTCTTGTGAGCTGCTGGTGCAATGTTAAATGTGGAGAGCGTATTGCTCTCCGCATTTAGCGAGGTCTTGCGGACCTGATCCGCAGTGTCGGATCAGGTCCGCAAGCCCTTTGATAAATGGGCCCCATTGAGTTACTCGTGATAGGTCCCTTTTCAGGTCCCCATACCAATTTTTAACTTCGGCCATTATTTCTTTGATGTCGTTTTTCGTGCATAGCGGCAGTAGATCATCTTTTGTGAGGCCTGCCCCTTGATGTGCCTGAGTGGTCTGGCTTACAGTCTCAACTTGTTGTGTTTCTTTACTCTGTGTTGCAGACTGTATATCCTGTGGTGGCTCAAGTGGCCTTAAATATTGTTGTAGCATCTTGGAGCGTGGCGTGTTCTATGTTTTGTTAGCTTTCCGCCCGGGCATATTACTCGGGCCTATATGTTAAATACGTGACTGGTTTTTCGATGAATGGCAGTTATCTGGTCTGATTAGTATGTGTTAGGGGTCTGCATGTGTAAAGTATCTGAGTGCAAAATACCCTGCTTACGGTTGCCTATGTTTATGTAGTTTCAGTTTGCCTAAGTTCTAAGAGTTGCTCTCTTTGTGTGACATCCCAAAGTGCTTCCAAAACTTTAATGGTCTTTTTTTAATTTTTATTTTATTGGGGATGCTGTGCTGCAATTCTGTTTACTTTTAACTCCTTTTCACTTTTTTCCTCTCTTTTGCTTTTCACCAGATTTTAATTTTCCCTCTTTTTGGATCTTTTATTGAAAAACTTGCTGTATGCCCAGTGCCTGTGCGTTTACAGTTGGGGTATATCCTTTTCTTTTCTTTTGTTTTTTTTTAAAGACTTAAATCCCCTTGTCGCTCATGCACCTCTCACGCTTTGTTTACTCTATTTGCTGCGCACTTTGTTTTTATCTTTTGGGCCTGAGTTTAATAGAGTTTCTGTTTGCCCAGTGCCTATGTTCTTTTATCTATGATGCCCCCTGTATTAAAGATCCGTATATGTAAGTCTTTTACCCGGTATAGTTTGTTTAGACAGAGCTTCTACAAACATGCACCACACATAGTGCTCCTTACCCTGCTGTAATTATTGTTTTTTGCCTGTGGCCACGTGTCGTTTCTCCAGATCGCCACCAGTGATGTCTATGTGCTTTATCTCTTGTCCGCTGACAGTCCAGTCAGTTAAATCTTTAGTTGTGCACTCCGACTTCGGCCCCACTTACATCACCTTTTCAGTCTTCACGCCGCTTCTAGTTTGTGCGCAATGGCACGTCTGCAGCTCCCTGCTCACTTCTGACAGCTGTTTCTGCTGCTTGTAAAACCCGATCGGCTTTTGTCTGCTTTGTCTCTTAGTGCCTGCTGGTGTCTCCGGTCTCGGATATTCCTTAAGTTATGGGTTCTTACAGGCTAACCTGCTTTTTATTGGGACTTGGGTGCCTTGGGCCTAAGAGCTATCAATTCATGCGGCTATCTCTCTGACCGGCCAAGCCCCGCCCCACTAAAATCTTTTTAATTGTGTTTAGTTTTGTTATTTAGTGTAGACAATGACAAAAGCAGGAAGGAGCATGGAGAGACTTAAAGGACCATAATACCCACATGTTGAAACACTTCAAAGCATAGCTGTAAAAAGCTGACTAGGAAATATCACCTGAACATCTCTATGTAAAAATAAAGATATTTTACCTCAAAATGTCCTAAGTATTCACAACCCATTGTAAAGGACTTTAAGTGGCAAATCAGTATGCCTGTCCTGGGACAGCCAAGGGAGTGAGCTTCGTGCACACTCATATTATTTCCCTATTCAGTTTAAGGACGTTTACTATGCAATCTCATGAGAGTTAAGTGAAATCTCATGAGATCACAGTAAAAGAGTTCATGACCTCAGCACTGTTGATGCTGATTGGCTGCTGTTGATTTCTTTATTTTATTGTATTTTTATATGCAGCTAAACAGCAGCTAAAGTATAACTTTTTTACACAGAACTTAATGTGCTGAGCTGAGGAGATTGTGAGGTAAAATATCTTCTTTTTTACATAGAGATGCTCAGGTGATATTTTTCTGTCAGCTTTTTACAGTTATACTGCATCAGTTTCAAGTGATTTAGCATATGAGTATTATGTCCCTTTAATAAGGAAAAAAGGAAGACATAAACCGTCAAGGATTGTTTTTAATAATGTTTTACTTTATTTGATAATACAGCATAACACCAAAACAAGCATATTGTATAGCATCATTTGTGTATATCTGTAAACATTGTGTGTTATTATTATTATGCTTTGTCATCACTATAAATAAAATTCATATAAAAAAAATCTATTACATTAGAGCACTATAATGTTTAGTGTTTCTCAGGTAACTTTGTGCATCGTCAAGATTATGATGCAATAGTAGATCACATGGCCCTAACATGATAACACTGAACAAGCACACAATCTACTACTATCACATCTTTAGGTTGCATGCACTTGCATTTGTCCACTGCACAGTCCATGCAACAGTAAAAAATGATGGCTGATTCGATATTGATAATGCCTAATTATATATATAGTTTATATGTATACAACACATAGAAACACCCAGCACTCACCAGCTAGCTCACAGCTAAGATAAAATCACAACTGGAAAGGTTAGTCACCGCATCTGGCCAAATGGGAAAGCTCAGGCACCACGTCAAGGTCCTTTCCTTAGCCTGAGTCCCTAACACAGGCACACCATCATGCGAGCTCACAAAGCTAAACAAACTGAGAACAAAGAAGGGGTGCACAGGTGGCTGTAATCACAATATACAAAACATGGAAGGGAATATATATATTTATATTATCTTCCTAGCCACAATGTATATAAAAATAAAATGAACACCATGAAATTGCAACTCCAATTACAACATTGAAAAAAATGTAGAATAAAGGCAAATGCTTGCTCACACTGAGCTATATAATCAGCAATGGTTTATGGACAGTGTGTGTTTACATTCAGGCTGCAGACTTCCACTGTACATGGATCTATTCTTCAGAAGCAGAGATGAATCATATATACAGGGGTCTATGGGGCCTATTTATCAAGCCGTCAACCGCAAATACGCTGGAATTCCGCAGCGTAATTGTGGAGAGCCTGATTCCCCTTATTTATCAAACCCTACAGACTGGCAAAAGTAGAATTTTGTGACGTAACATACGATCCGCCAGTCAAAGTCCAACACAGATCGATGCTTACCTCATTACAGAGGTTCCTAATGCAAATTCGGGAATATCTGACTACTTTGTAAGTTAACACATTTCTACCAGGTACGTTCGGCACTATTCCGGCCCAGCAAACCTTGATTTCAATCCGCCGCCCTGGAGGCGGCGGATGCCATAGGAATCAATGGGAGTCTGAAAGCAGCGAAAGCTCATGTTCACTGCTGCCCGATATCCCATTGATTCCTATGGGAGAGTAAAAGTTATGTTTACACCTAACACCCTAACATGTACCCCAAGTCTAAACACCCCTAATCTGCCGCCCCTGACACCGCCGCCACCTAGATTATACTTATTAACCCCTAATCTGCCCCCCAACACCGCCACCACCTACATTATGTTATTAACCCTTAATCTGCCCCCCATACACCGCTGCCACCTACATTATGTTATTAACCCCTAATCTGCCCCCCCTACACCGCCGCCACCTACATTATGTTATTAACCCCTAATCTGCCGTCCCCAATGTCGCTGCCACTATATTAAATGTATTAACCCTAAACCTAAGTCTAACCCTAACACCCCCTAACTTAAATTTAATTTAAATAAATATAAATAAAATTATTGTTGGTCTATGATTAAGGCGGTCCTGCACAGCCGAAACACGTAAGACCGAACCTCTCAACTAAGCTTTCATGGATATGTGTGTGTTTCATGGTATCTGATAATATGGAGAGCTTGTTTTACCCTGTATTATTGGAAACAAAGAATAATCTATTTTAAGTGGAACGGAACTCACCTTTTGCTTTATAAATAAAATTACTATCATTAACTACATTATTCCTATTTAAAACTAAATACTTACCTATAAAATAAACCCTAAGATATTATTAACTATCTGATAATATGGAGAGCTTGTTTTACCCTGTATTATTGGAAACAAAGAATAATCTATTTTAAGTGGAACGGAACTCACCTTTTGCTTTATAAATAAAATTACTATCATTAACTACATTATTCCTATTTAAAACTAAATACTTACCTGTAAAATAAAACCTAACCTAAGTTACAATTACACCTAACACTACACAACAATTAAATACAATTAAATGAATTACATACAATTAACTAAATTATATACAATTATCTAAAGTACAAAAAAACCCCACTAAATTACAGAAAATAATAAACAAATTATAGAAATTTAAACTAATTACACCTAATCTAATAGCCCTATCAAAATAAAAAAGCCTCCCCAAAATAAAAAAACCCTAGCCTAAACTAAACTACCAATAGCCCTTAAAAGGGCCTTTTGTGGGACATTGCCCCAAAGTAATCAGCTCTTTTACCTGTAAAAAAATATAAACAACCCCCCCAACAGTAAAACCCACCACACACACAAACAACCCCTCCCCATTGCCCTGAAAGGGGCATTTGGATGGGCATTGCGCTTAAAAGGGCAGTTAGCTCTTTTGCGGCCCAAAGCCCTAACCTAAAAATAAAACCCACCCAATACACCCTTAAAAAAACCTAACACTAAGCCCCTGAAGATCGACTTACCGGAGATGTATTCATCCAAGCCGGGCAGAATTGGTCCTCCAGACAGGCAGAAGTCTTTATCCAAGCCGGGCAGAAGAGGTCCTCCAGATGGGCAGAAGTCTTCATCCAGACGGCATCTTCTATCTTCATCCTTCCGGCGCGGAGCGGGTCCATCTTCAAGACATCCGACGCGGAGCATCCTCTTCGGCCGACGACTACCCGACGAATGAAGGTTCCTTTAAGCGAAGTCATCCAAGATGGCGTCCCTTAGATTCCGATTGGCTGATAGAATTCTATCAGCCAATCGGAATTAAGGTAGAAAAAATCCTATTGGTTGAACTTCAATCCTATTAGGATTAAGCTCGCATTCTATTGGCTGTTCCAATCAGCCAGTTGGATTGAAGTTCAATCCTATTGGCTGATTGCATCAGCCAATAGGATTTTTTCTACCTTAATTCCGATTGGCTGATAGAATTCTTTCAGCCAATCCGAATCTAACGGATGCCATCTTTGGCCGAAGAGGATGCTCCACGTCGGATGTCTTGAAGATGGACCTGCTCCTCGCCGGATGGATGAAGATGGAAGATGCCGTCTGGATGAAGACTTCTGCCCGTCTGGAGGACCACTTCTGCCCGGCTTGGATGAAGACTTCTGCCCGTCTGGAGGACCACTTCTGCCCGGCTTGGATGAAGACGTCTCCCGGTAAGGGTTGTTTGTATTTTTTTTTACAGGTAAAAGAGCTGATTACTTTGGGGCAATGCCCCGCAAAAGGCCCTTTTAAGGGCTATTGGTAGTTTAGTCTAGGCTAGGGGTTTTTTTATTTTTGGGGGGCTTTTTTATTTTGATAGGGCTATTAGATTAGGCGTAATTAGTTTAAATTTCTGTAATTTGTTTATTATTTTCTGTAATTTAGTGTTTGTTTGTTTTTTACTTTAGATAAGTGTATATAATTTAGTTAATTGTATTTAATTTAGTTAATTTATTTAATTATAGTGTAGTGTTAGGTATTATTGTAACTTAGGTTAGGTTTTATTTTACAGGTACTTTTGTCTTTATTTTAACTAGGTAGTTATTAAATAGTTAATAACTATTCTACCTAGTTAAAATAAATACAAACTTGCCTGTAAAATAAAAATAAACCCTAAGATGGCTACAATGTAACTATTAGTTATATTGTAGCTAGCTTAGGGTTTATTTTACAGGTAAGTATTTAGTTTTAAATAGGAATAATGTAGTTAATGATAGTAATTTTATTTATATTTATTTAAATTAGATTTAAGTTAGGGGGTGTTATGGTTAGACTTAGGTTTAGGGGTTGATAAATTTAATATAGTGGCGGTGACGTTTGGGATGGCAGATTAGGGTTTAATAAGTATTATGTAGGTGGCGATGGTGTGAGGGTGCAGATTAGGGGTTAATAACATAATGTAGGTGACGGAGGTGTAGGGGGCGGCAGATTAGGGGTTAAGTATAATGTAGGTGGCGGTGGGCTCCGGGAGCAGCGGTTTAGGGGTTAATAACTTTATTTAGTTGCGGCGGGGTCTGTGAGCAGCGGGATAGGAGTAAAACAGTTTAGTATAGTGTGGGTGTTTAGTGACAGTATACCAATAAAGCTGGGAAAAAGCCGAAGAGCAGCGAGATCGATGACTGTTAGTTAACAACAGTCCGCTGCTCATCCCCCCTTACTTGGTGCGCGGCTTTTTGACAGTTTTTTTTTGTAACTTTGGAGAACGTATTCAGGTCCGTGGCAGCGATGTTAGGCGATCTTAGGTGAGCTTATTTGTGCCGGCGAATGCAAGTAAGTTGACGGGTTGATAAATAGGGGCCTCTATGTCAATAGTGGAGATGAAACAGATATGGTGATCGTATGGCACTGTTACAATTGCTTCAGTCACTATTATTCAGAATATAAATATACACAACTGCTGTAGGTTTCATAAGCTCTAAGTAAGCATGCTTGTCGGAGAGGCTTCAGCTACTGGTAGACACTATGGGGCAAATTTATCAAGCTCCATATGGAGCTTGATGCCCCGTGTTTCTGGCGAACCTGAAGGCTCACTGGAAACAGAAGTTATGAAGCAGCGGTCTAAAGACCGCTGCTTTATAACCTGTCCGCCTGCTCTGAGGCGGTGGACAGAAATCAACCCAATCGGATACGATCGGATTGATTGACACCCCCTTCTAGTAGCCGATTGGCTGCAAATCTGCAGGGGGTGGCATTACACCAGCAGTTCACAAGAACTGCTGGTGCAATGGTAAATCCTGAGAGCGTATGCTGTCGGCATTTATCGATGTGCGGTGGACATAATCCACAATATCGGATCATATCCACTTGCACTATGATAAATAGGCCCCTATGACTCCAGAAATAATATATATATGTATAGATGGTGTGTATTAAAGAGCTATTTGCTATAGCTATCAATAGATCTTCAGCTATGACCTGCGTGAGTTAACACCATATTGTTTATTAGGATAACAGGGAATTCACGTTTAAAAACCATTTTATAAAGCTACACTATTTGCATAGAAAATAATAACCAAAAGAAAGTACCAATTATTTTTATAAAGTAAATAGCACTTCGCATAACAGGAAAATAATCCCATACTATATTGTGCTATTTGATTTATCTCATTGTGCTGTATAATAGACTAATATTACAGAGCGCTTCTGAGCCACTGTATGTGGTTGTCTATTCAACTGTCATTTCCTGGCATCATTTATCAGCGAGAAATAATAAAGACATCAATTATTTCAGTCAGAAATAATCACACCATTTCAACAAGTAAGAACCTGCAGTTGCTTGAATTCATCCTATTTGTTCATCAAATTTGACATCTTCTTCACTTCCTCAAGAAGTTACCAAACCTGGTGATTCAGTGATATATATCAGGGGTGTTCGAACTTTACAATACAAGAGCTACACTGGATTTTGTTTTCTTATTATTTTGAGAATATGAACAAACTTTAAAAAATCCTCTAGTGAAATGTATTTTCCCATTGTGCTAATTGGATAAACACATAGCCAAACACTCAGAAAAGGATCACGTAGGATCAGATCAGAATATCAATAACCACACAGGCTCCGAGTACAGTCCCAGAATTGGTAAAGGAAAAGACAGCGCCTCATAGTGCAAATAAGTTCCAACAGTGATGGATAACACTGAAAAGATAACAGAAGGTAATATACTCACAAGGAGATTGGCACCTTTGTTGAAAGAGGTGCAAACAGGCAGGCTGACATTTAAAACAGCAGTCAGTACGCTGGAGCCAAAAAGCGGTTCAGCTTTCCTGAGTGGGCCGCTGCAAACTCTCCTCTTTGGACGAGGGCAGAATGTTCAGATGTTGTGCTGAATAAATGAGCAGCAGGCAATATTGTATTGGCAGGCGAAATCAAAAGCAATAGTGCTAAGATGCATAAAGTTAAAAACACTTTATTAAATGAGCTTAGGACGCGTTTCTCTGCCGCAAGCTCCTGGCCGTTTCATCAGATAAAATGTATTACACATGTGGTCATTAAACATGTTTAAAAAGCCTGCAAATTTATTTGATTGGTCCTGGTCTGACCAATCCCTAACTGGTACAGTTTTAAAAACAACAATGTTGCAACATATAATATATAGTTAGCCAAGCAAATAGATCACGATATTGTATTTATAAACGTGTAACAAAAGGATCCTATGAACCTATACAATAAAATAGCTTGTCTAGTAGGTTCTAAATAAAACGCTATTAGTATATTTAACAATGTATATTTAAAAGTATCCAAATGTGTAAGTTTTAAGATATTTTGAGTCAAAATGAATTTGATCTGAGTAAAGAATCCAAAGAACTTGTCCAT
This sequence comes from Bombina bombina, assembly GCF_027579735.1. Lineage (NCBI taxonomy): Eukaryota > Metazoa > Chordata > Amphibia > Anura > Bombinatoridae > Bombina > Bombina bombina. Next base: position 367,764,630 of record NC_069502.1, read on the forward strand.
AATAAGTTAGTAAGATGTCAGAAGTCAATGCAGTGTGAGTTGTAGAGAAAAAGAAGAGAGAATCTTCTGCGTGTAAAAACCGGAACAGAACGCCAAGGAGAGAGAAGTGTTAACTCCTTAGCTTCCGTGAGGTTTTTTAAAAAAGAGATTATTATTAGCATTGAGCAGAGATGAGAGCTGTGCGTAAATGTACCAGCTGTTAATAACCGCAATATTAGGCTTGTCACATCGCGAATTTTGGTCTTATGTTCAATGTCTGGATGTTAATAAGTATACTAGAGGTGCTTAAGAACAGTATACCGGAGTTAGATTTCTGTTGGTGAGAATGTATCAGGGGACCCAAAAAGAGACGTAAATTGTATAAAGACGGTTTGGTGTATAAAGTTTTGGATATTTAGAACCAAACTGGATATACCATAATCGGTATATCTGTACTATCTGATTTTTATGTGCAATAACTAAATTAGAAATTCCGATTTGGAAATGTAGGATTATAAAAGAAAATATGATATCAGATGCAATTGTAATAAATGTGAACAGATGTAGAAATATAATGGATCTAACATAGGATAAATTTGTATGGGTATTATGTGGAATGTAAAATAATAAGAGCGTAATGTGGAAAAGAGGAGAGACATTAAAAATTCATAAAAATGTATAAATGAGCAAAATATTGAGATCACTATAATGGTGGGTGATGAAAGAAATCTGAGTGTTATGTTAGGGGTAATTCAAGTTTTCTTGTGAAAATCTTGAACTGAAAAATTATAATGGCCCACACATATGCGAAATAATATTCTAACAGTTTAATTAAATGCTGCCAAATCTAAATTGGAATTCAAACCCCATGGATGTAGAGTTTTTAATTTGTGGATCCAGAAGGTTTCACGAATCCTAAGCTGAATTATTCTGTTATAATCTGTGGAAGGTGGAATGTAATCTATGGGGTAGAATTTGAAAATGTCGGGACTACCTTTGTGCTTGTTTAGGCAGTGTTCAGGGATACTGTGTTTTATCTTTTTCTTGGTGCAATTTTTGCAGTTGCGCCAATGTTCACCCCAACGTATCTTAGCTTTTCTAGAGGTACGACCTACATACTGAATCCCACAACAGCACTCTAGGACGTATACTACATATACTGAATTGCAATTCATAAATCTACTGATGGTAAAGGTTTCACCACTAACAAATGACTGAAAAGTCTTTTTCCCAGATGTTATAAATTTACATGTATTGCATTTCTTTTGTCCACATTTGTAGACTCCTATTCTATCCATGAAGGAGGGGATAGTTTTTTGTTTTGAGATTGATTGTGTATTATGTAATATGTGTTTCACCTTTTTACTTGGTGCCAATTTGCTCCTAAGTGTCGGTGCTCTGGTGTATACTATCTTTGGGTAATCTCCCACGATGGTTTTTAAGAACGGGTCTTTCTTAATGATGTGCCAATGTTTGTTAATGGCTCCCTGTATCTGTGTGTGGTTACTGTTATATTGAGTGATAAATAAAGGTTCTGAAGAATAATTGTCTTCTTTGTTTTTCGTAGGTTTATTTTTATTTAATAATTTGTCTCTATCTAGAACTCTGACTTTGTTGAGACAGTTATCCAGTAAATCAGGGGGATAGCCTTTATCGACGAATCTGTCATATATGATCTTGCTCTGTATCTCAAATGAATTTATATCCGAGCAATTACGTTTTATTCTTTCAAATTGACTATATGGGATATTGTGTAACCATTTTTTATGATGGTTGCTTGTGTAATCTAAATAACTATTATTATCTACTTTTTTAAAAAATGTTTTTGAGCTTAGATTGCCCTCTGTGTCCCAGCCCAAGGTGAGGTCTAAAAAATCTATCGTTGCAGGATTGATATTGGCTGTGAAAGTCAGGCCCATGTCGTTCTTATTTAGAGATTCTGTGAAAGTGTGTGCTGTTGTGAGGTCGCCCCTCCAAATAAAAATCAAATCATCAATGTAGCGGCCATAGAACACCAGATTCGCCCCGGCTGAGGAGTTATAGATGTATGTTTCCTCAAAACAGCCCATAAACAAATTGGCGAAGCTAGGGGCGAATCTGGTGCCCATGGCCGTACCCTTGATCTGTAAATAATAAACATCCTGGTAAAGGAAATAATTGTGTTTTAGAATGAACTCAATGCATTCTAAAATGAACTCTTTCTGTATTTTGGGCATAAATAAATCACGGTTCAAAAAAACTAAGGTGGTTTGTAGTCCTAAATTATGTGCTATGTTTGAATATAAGGCACTGACGTCACATGTGATCCATATGAGGTCTCCTGTGTTTTTGAATTTCTGGATCTTTTTTAAGAGATCTGTGCCATCTTTGATGTATGATTTTAGACCTAAAACATATTTCTGTAAAAAAATATCAACATAATATGACAAATTATAGGTGAGGTTGTCTATACCCGCAATGATGGGGCGGCCTGGAGGGTTAGATAGACTTTTATGAATTTTTGGTAAGTGGTAATAGTGGGCTACGCTCGGATTACTGACTTTCAAAAATCTGTGTTCCTCTTTATTGAGAATGTTGTTTGTAACACCTTTGTTAATTAAAGTTTGGTAAAATGTAAGGAATTGTGTGGTGGGATTGTGAGATAGGACTCTGTAGTATTCTGTGTCCTTCAGAATCCTATCTGCTTCTAGGAGGTACTCGGTCAAGTTTTGAACGATGATTCCTCCCCCCTTGTCGGCATCGCGAATGATTATATCAGAATTATTTCTTAGAGATTGTATGGCTATTTTTTCACCCTGTCTTTTAAAGAAATTCTTTTTGGTGTTTTTCTTTTTGATTTTTTCGAAATCTTCAAGCACTAAGTTCTGGAATACTTCTATGTAGTGGTTTTGGCCAGCAGGAGAAAAGGAAGATTTTGTTTTCACATTAGTATGTATTATGCCTTCATACAAGTGTAATGTGAAATCTTCCACGGTACTATATATGGTAGGAATATTATTTCCAAAGTCCATGTTGTCTGTAAGAATACAGACTGTATTACCTTCTTCTAAATTATTTTTTCTAATATTCTTTTGTGCAAAATATTTTTGAAGTGCCAGTTTTCTAGTGAAACGATTAAGATCAACGAAAAGATTGAAGTTGTTGTGTGGGTTAGGTGAACAAAAAGAAAGACCTTGTTTCAAAACTTTCTTTTCATTTGTTGTTAGTTTGTGGGAAGATAGATTGTAAATGCCCTTGTCTAGTTCTTTTGATTCTTTTTCTTTGGTGGTAAGACCTCTACCTCTGGACCCTCTTGGTCTGTGTGAAAGGGTCTTTTTTTGGGATTTTGTTCGTCTGGGGTTTTTTTTGATGTTGGTATTTTCCCTAAAAAAGGAGACGTAATGGTGGTGTTAGAATTATTTCTATTCTGTCTCTCTGGAAATACGTTTTCATCTGATATTGAGGCTAATGGAAAAAAACCTGTTATTGTGGTGGAAATTGTTGTGTGTGGTTTTATTGTAATGGTCTTGGTCTCTAGTTCCTGCTGGACTGTATAATCTGTAATCTGGACGATTATGTCTTTGTTCTTGAAATCTAGGATTATTGGAATCTTGTTGTCTATGGTTAGATCTATAATTTCTAGGTGTTTCAAAGTGTCTGTTATAATTGTCTCGTCTATAATATTGATTGTATTGGTTGGGATCCTCAGAGTATTGATGTTTATCCCATATGTCATTTCTGTTCTGTTCGAATCTGTTATGATGGGGTTGGTCCCATGATTCTTGTCTGATATATTGGTGATACTGTTGGTGAGATGATTGTTCACGTTTGTCTGATCTATTTTGATGGTATCTATTTTCAAAATACTGGTGATTGGGGTAAGAGTGTGTGTATTCCTGTCTCTTAGGTTGTCTATAATTAGGACGATATGTAAGCCTGTGTTTGTTGTCTGTGTGGCTATTTTCCTGATGGGTATGTTTGTGAGATGTTGTATAGTTATTCCCTTGGTAGTAGTGATTACTTCTTATTGGTCGCGTCTCCCTGACCCCTGATACATTCCCAGAGTTCTCCACATTTTCTTCTGGAGATAGTTGTGTTGGCCTATTGTAGGTGTAAACTTGGTTTTTGAGGTAATCCTCATTGTCTCTCTCTAACTTCTTTTTTTTGGATAAAACTAGTTCCTCCTGATATTTGTCAGTGCGCTCATACATTTTTTTAAGGAGTCGTTCGTAATCTGGATTATCTAAATGTTTAGTTAAGTCACTTTGGATTCTTTCTATATTATCACTACATTTGTCAGATAGAGAACGTCTGTATTCTATTAGAATTTTAATCAGATCAAATGCACAGTCATTTAAAATTTTGTACCATTTTTCGAGTAGTTCTGTGTCCTCCTTGAAAGAACAGTGTTTGAGAACACGTAAGCCCCTGGGGATTTGTTTAATTTCTAAATATCTTTCTAAAGTGGTAAGGTCCCACCAATGGCGGTGCTCCTTAAGGAGCTTGCGGCCGAGAAACGCGTCCTAAGCTCATTTAATAAAGTGTTTTTAACTTTATGCATCTTAGCACTATTGCTTTTGATTTCGCCTGCCAATACAATATTGCCTGCTGCTCATTTATTCAGCACAACATCTGAACATTCTGCCCTCGTCCAAAGAGGAGAGTTTGCAGCGGCCCACTCAGGAAAGCTGAACCGCTTTTTGGCTCCAGCGTACTGACTGCTGTTTTAAATGTCAGCCTGCCTGTTTGCACCTCTTTCAACAAAGGTGCCAATCTCCTTGTGAGTATATTACCTTCTGTTATCTTTTCAGTGTTATCCATCACTGTTGGAACTTATTTGCACTATGAGGCTCTGTCTTTTCCTTTACCATTTCTAGAGATTGTGTATTTCGATCAGACACACCCAAGACCAGCTGCCTACTCCTTTTGTGAATCCTTCTGACCACTAAACTTCTACAAGTTTGAAAGAAATGTGCTAGCAGAGACATTGATATTTGTCGGCTTCACTTATCAGCACCGTTCTTTTTTGGGACTCTTATCACGATAAGTCTGTTGGTCATATAATAAGAATTGTTTTATCACCAATATATACTTACACATTTTGGGACTCTAATCACGATAAGTTTGTTGGTTATATATTAAGAATTGCTTGATCACCAATATATATATTCATATATATTCTTGATATTTTAACGTTTTTTCTTCATGCATTTGTTTTTTGTACATATACTTTTTATGTGATTTTATTGTATCATCAAGCATCCCGTCTTTACACATATTATCCACCAGGACACAATTCTTATTTGCACCATTTAGATATCACCTGCACTATTCAGAAATTATTTTCTAGTTTCATGAGTGTTTAACTTATCACCAAATACATATCTGCTCCTTTCTTTTTCCAGTTTCACTATAAATTATACCACTATATGAATTATATCACTATTACATATTATTAACAATTGGCGCATGCTATTTCCTATTTCGCCAATAGGATTTTTCACAGTCCCAGAATGACTGATATCCTTTTCTGCACTTATCTACTTATGTATAAAAAAATATACTGCAGAAAAGACATTAGTGAAAAAAAAACTAGCTAGTTCTGGCAAAATAAAGCATTATATTTTTTAAAGTGAAACAAAAATTGCTACTTTGTCATATAATAAATTTAAATGGACATTGCTTAGCAAGTTGAGTTCCACAAGCCAGCATCAATAGCTTTTGTTAGAAGCGATCAATGTTTCAGTGGCATACGTATATATGCTGTGCATGGATAGTGCACCAACATTTTTAGTGCCATGTATTATCTAAAATATTTTTGTTCTTATCCAATTAACCTTTACCATTCATCCTCCGTTCATACATCTAAATGAAATCTTTCCCCATACTAAGAAAACAACAACTTTATTTGCTAATTATTCCCCCCAAAAGCTTAAATATGGGTGAAATTTTGTGTCATTTAGATTTGTGGCTCTTAAATGGACACTAAACCCACATTTTTTCCTTGTATGATTCAGATAGAGCATGCAATTTTAAGCACCTTTCTAATTTCTTCGTTCTCTTGCAATCTTTATTTAAAAAGCAGGAATGTTATGCATAGGAGCCGGACCATTTTTGGTTGAGAACCTGGGTTATGCTTGCTTATTGGTGGGTAAATGTAAGCCTCCAATAAGCAAGTGTTATCCATGGTGCTGCACCTAAAATGGGCTGGCTGCTAAGATTTACATACCTGCTTTTAAAATAAAGATAGCAAGAGAACGAAGAAAAAATGATAATAGGAGTAAATTAGAAAGTTGTTTAAAATTTCATGCTCTATCTGAATCATGAAAGAAAAAATTGGGATTCAGTGTCCCTTTAAACCTATTCGTTAAATGCCCCAAACAAACCACATTTTGAGAATGTAATTTTGCATTAGTAACCCTAGATGACTGAGCTTAAACTCCCCAAAGTTGAGACTTAAAGCACCCAAGGACAATTTTACCTACAGCTGTATGTGTGTAACACACATTTATTCTAATTTACTCCTATTATGAATTTTTCTTCGTTCTCTTGCTATCTTTATTTTAAAAGCAGGAATGTAAATCTTAGCAGCCAGCCCATTTTAGGTTCAGCACCATGGACAGCACTTTCTTATTGGAGGCTCACATTTACCCACCAATAAGCAAGTATAACCCATGTTCTCAACCAAAAATGGGCCATCTCCTATGCATAACATTCCTGCTTTTAAAATAAAGATAGCAAGAGAATGAAGACATTTTTTTTTTTAGAAAGTTGTTTAAAATGTCATGCTCTATCTGAATCATGAAAGAAAAAAATTGGGTTCAGTGTCCCTTTAAACCTATTCTTTAAATGCCCCAAACAAACCACATTTTGACTAAAAAACTACATGGTCTAAGAAGCATTTAAAGCCTGTCATTTTTGCATTAGTGGGCCTAGATAACTGTGTGTTACACACATAGGTAAAATTGTCCTTGGGTGCTGCAAGTCTCAACTTTGGAGAGTTTAAGCTCAGCCATCTAGAGTTACTAATGCAAAATTACATTCTCTAAAGAGAATTCCAATATAAAGTGCTAATTTTTCCTGTTTAACGCTTAACAACACTCAGCAGTTTACATTGACCCCAATTTTCTCACTTTGCTCTTCCGCAGTTTACCATTTGCATCTATTATTTAAATCAGTGGGAAACGCTAAATAAGAATTAGCACTGCATTTACACTGTACAGAGTATTGTTTTACCCCTGATGAACATTAACTATAACTCATGGTTCACAAAAGGAGATGTTATGGTACACAGAACATGCAAAATAGTATGATAGTGTACCCAAAACCAAATACAAGATTTTTTTCTTAATGTTTTCCATCATTGTTTGAAACATTTTTTTTTGGTGAGGTTTTCATTTAAAAAACAGAACAGTGAGAAAAATAATGTAATCCTGAAAACTCTATGTGACGAGGATTTAAATATAGTTCAAACTTGCAGAACTCACTTTATAAACCGTGATTTCAAAACCTCACTCTCACTCTACAGAATGGGGTTTCTCTTTGTCGCATTTTTACAACTGTAAGAAGACAGTGGTTTTAAGCAAACAAGACTGAATGGCAAATACTAAATTCCTAATCACAATGACGAGATTGCAGAGAGAAACCCGAGTCATAAAGACGAGAATACTGTACTTTACAATACTAGAAATAAGAATATGAAATAAAATAAAAAAGATTGGAATAACACAGGGGGCAAGATTACATATGCGGCGTTGCCCGCAAAAGCTGGTGTCGCCAGTCTTTAGTCCGGTATTGGTATCACATATACAGCGCTGCATATAAATGCGGCGCGTATATTTCACCTGTCGCCCGCTAATTTTACTCCCATAAACTAACATAGTACCGAGCCGCAAATCGGTATCATATATTCAGAGCAAGGACTTACACGGCGAAAATGGAGAAATGTTACTCCATTTTCACCTTGTCACATATAGGCAGGCGCAGCAAGCCTTGCACTGTATATATAAGTACCGTAACTCCCTGGAAGTTCTAACACCTATCGCATGCGCAATATCTACCTGTCAACTGTCATCCCCCCACCACAATAACAAAATAAAATCTATTAACCCCTAATGCACCAACCCCCGCATCTCAATCTACCTAATAAATGTATTAACCCCTAATCTGCTATCCCCCCACATCGCAAACTGCCTAATAAGGTGATTAACCCCTAAACCGCCACCCCCCACAACGCAATAAACCTATTAACCCCTAAATCCCCAACCCCCACCATGCAATAAACTAATTTAATCACTAAGCCCCCTAACCTAACACCCCCTAAATTAACCCCAATTACATAAAATATTAAAATACTAAGTTCAAATAAAAAAAAACAGTACTTCCCTAATCTAAAAAATAAAGACACCCCAAAAAATTAAAAAAAGCTTAACTCTAACCCTCAAATAGGTACTCACCGTTCCTGAAGTCTGGCGGAGAAGGTCTTTTTCCAGGCAGTGAAGTTCTTCTTCCAGGCGGCGACATCTTTTTCCATCGCGGAGACCTCTTCTATCTTCATTCAGGCCGAAGGCAGTGCGGAGACTTTTACGGGCGATGTAGAATTATTTTGTGTTTTTATTACGCGCCGGCAGTTTGTAAACTGCCGTAAGTCACTGGCGACTCCAGAAATGTGTATTTCCACACATTTCTGGACATTGCCAGTTTATCCGACTTATGGCAGTTTATGAACTGGTGGCGCGGTTTATGTGATTCCCTGATGTGTGATGAGCGACGTGGGCTTCAGCAGTTGCACTGAAGCCTGCGCTGCATATGTAATCTCGCCCAGGTTTGTTAAACATAATTTCTCATTGTTGCAGTTGTGATTTCTGGTTTCTCGCTGTTTCTATAGAACATGTTAGCATTAGCAGGATATTATGTATATCTACAGTTGCAAGAACACGTTTGTAAACCCTTTGGCATTAACTGGATTTCTGCATTGATTATTTATAAAATGTGTCTGACCTTTATTAAGTCACAATTATAGTCAACCGCAATCTGACTAAATTAATAACACAGAAACAGTTGTACTTTCAAATTTTTATTGAAAATATTGACTCATTATTCAGTAATTTTTAGATCTTCCTTTAGCAGCAACAACATCCACTAAACTTTTCCTGTAGTTGCTTAAAAGACTTGGACAAAGTATCAGCATTTATTGGTTGCCTTAGTTGCAAAGTCCTCTGCAGGCCATGCCACATCAGCTCAGTTAAAGTGATGGTAAACTTGATAAACGTTGAACATATCCTCGCAACTATCACTAATATTAAATGTTATTTTCATTCATCAATTGAATACTAATTAAAAATTTTATTGCCCATAATCGCTCTATATTTTTCATACCGCTCCTCCAACCGGTGCCAATGTTTTTTTTCCCATTAAGTTTATTTAAGTAGCCAATTGATTTCCAGGCCAATAGGCACCCAGCTCCAAAGAGCAAACGCCCATTTGATGCATTGCACATGTGCTTATTTTTGGAATGATCCCTGACTTTATGGCGTTCATGGTGAGTGCATGCGTAGTAACATCAGGGAATTCCGGATTACGTTAATGAATTAACAGACAGAAGCGCATGCTGATATTGCTCATTTGGTCATGGGGGATCACAACCGCATCGAAAGAGTACCGCTACACAGCTCTCTGCTCCAGCAGTAAACAATGAATCTCGTGATTTATTGTTTACTTTAGAGCAGATAGAAGTGAATTGCGCATGTGCACCATTGCAGATCTCGGAGTCGGGAGTGCACCTGGATGCCTACGTAGAGAGCGGGTGGGACTGCTCTCTATGTCACTGATTCTCTGAAGCCAGAACTGGAGGGAGGTGGAGGAAGGAGCAGTAGGTAACAATATATAACATCTAATTTTAAAATATTTATGAATACATTTCTAAAAAAAAAAAGTTAGCGACCACATAATTAAACAGAAACAAAAATAGAGCCCATCTGGCCTGTCGGGGCGACAAACGTTTTGCTTCAGATAGATAAGTTAAATTCTTGTGGTCAGTAAGAATGAGCACTGGCACGCTAGTACCCTCAAGAAGATACCTCCATTCCTTGAGTGCCAAAAATTATGGCCAGTAATTCCCTGTCGCCAATTTCATAATTGCACTCCGCTGGAGACAATTTCTTAGAGAAGAAACCACACGGATGCAAGGAACCATCAGGCATAGGACGTTGAGACAAGAGGGCACCTACTCCAGTCTCAGATGCATTGACCTCAAGAACGAAAGGCAGGACAGGGTTAGGATGAGCCCGAACTGGAGCGGCAGCAAAGGCAGTCTTAAGACTATCAAAGGCCTTAATGGAGGTAGGTGACCAATGGAGTGGATCATTCTCTTTACGGGTCATGTCTGTGATAGGTTTGACCAAGGAAGAAAAGGTTTTAATAAACTTTCTATAGTAATTGGTGAACCCCAAAAAAAGTTGAATAGACCGAAGACCAACTGGGCGAGGCCACTGCAGAAGTGCAGATAACTTGTCAGGATCCATGGAGAACCCTGCAACAGAGATAACATAACCTAGGAAGGTTACTTGAGTCTGATGGAACTCACATTTCTCGAGTTTACAAAACAGGCCGTTCTCACGTAGTCTCTGAAGAACCCGTGTAACATCAGAACGATGAGCCTCAAGTGTGGGTGAGTGTATGAGGATGTCGTCTAAGTACACCACAACACACAGTTGCAACATATCTCATAGGACATGATTAATAAATTCCTGGAAAACAGCAGGAGCATTACATAGGCCAAAGGGCATTAAAAGATACTCATAATGCCCGCTCCTGGTGTTAAACGCTGTTTTCAATTCGTGGCCCTCCTTGATCCTAACGAGATTGTACGCTCCTCTCAAATCAAGTTTAGTAAAGACCTTATCTCCCTTGAGGCGGTCAAAGAGTTCCGTAACCAGCAGAATAGGGTAAGCATTCTTAATGGTAAGACGATTTTATTCACAAAGAAGAAGCCAGCCCCTGCAGGAGGGCAGGATTTGTGGATGATCCCCCGCGACAGAGCATTGGCAACATACTCCTCCATAGCACAATTCTCTGCAACAGACAGAGGGTAAACCCGGCCCCGAGGAGGAATGGCTTCGGGTTGCAGGTCTATGGCACAATCGTAAGACCGGTAAGGAGGCAACATACCGGCACACACCTTGTCAAAAATGTCTAGGAACTCTCGGTACTCCTCTGGCAATTGAGATACCAAAATTTCGGACCTGTGCCAGTAGAGACTGGGATTGTGCTTTTGGAGCCAGGGATAACCCAGAACAACCGGAAAATGTGGAGAGTTTATCACCTGGAACTGGAGGGTTTCAAAATGGAGAGCCCCAACAGCCATGGACAACAGAGCAGTTTCATGAGTAACGAGTGCGGGCTGAAGGGGCCTGCCATCAATGGCCTCAATAGAAAGTGGGACAACAGGAATGGAGTGCTTTGATACAAAAGCACTGTCAATGAAATATCCCACAGCACCGGAGTCAACAAGAGCCTGGGTGACTATGGAGGAGTCCACCCAGGAAAGGACAACCGTGACCAAGGGTTTCTCCTTAAGTGGTTCCGGGGACAAGGATAAACCACCCAAGGTCTGCCCCCGACAGGACCTTAGGTGTGAGCGTTTCCTGGCCGTGTAGGGCAAGACTTCAAAAGGTGGCCCTGTAACCCATAATAGAGGTAGAGCCCCTCCCTCCTCCTAAAGGCCCTCTCCACCACAGAGAGATACGTGAATCCCAACTGTATCGGCTCAGCAGTACTTGGTGACTCGGGACCAGGAGGCATGGGAGGAGAGGGAGGCATGGGTGGGAACAAACACGTAGGAGATGACGTAAAAGGAGGCTTCCGCAAGCGCTCCTTGAAAGAGGGCCTCTCTCTGAGTCTGATGTCAATTAGGATCAAAAAAGACACCAATGCCTCGAGATCCTCTGGTAAATCTCTGGCAGCTTCATCTTTAATCGCATCAGAGAGCCCATGAAAGAAGGCGGCAACAAGGACTTCATTATTCCAACCAACCTCTGCAGCAAGCGTACGGAACTCAATAGCATACTGAGCAACAGATCTTGTACCTTGCTGAATGGGCATGAGTCGTTTAGCAGCAGAGGAGGAGCGGGCCGGAACATCAAATACCCTTTGAAAGGAGGCCACAAATTCAGGGTAATTTGAAATCACAGGTTTATTAGTCTCCCACAAGGGATTAGCCCAGGCAAGAGCTGTGTCAGAGAGTAACAAGATGAGAAATCCCACCTTAGCTCTGTCAGAGGGAAACGCCTGAGGCAACATCTCAAAGTAAATGGCCACCTGGTTCAAAAACCCTCTGCACTGAATAGGATCGCCTCCATATCGCTGAGGTAGAGGTGCAGAACCGGACATGCTCCTGGTAGGACTAGGTGTAGCAGCGGAAACAGGAGCAGCCATAACTTGTGGGACACTTTGGTCCAAATGTGCAGTGCGAGTCAGCAGGGTTTGCAGGGCTAGTGCAAATTGATCCAAGCGGTGATCCTGTTCCTCCATCCTGGAAATGATGGCAGGTAAAGGTGGATTATTAGCACCATCAGGATTCATGGCCTTTGCGTAATGTCAGGGTGCCAGGAATCAGACTGAGACGAGAAGTGCAAAGATAATCACACCTTTATTAATAACAAAAAAATAATAAAAAGTCCACAAGTCAAATAACAAGTCATGAGTCAAAACCAAAGCTGGTAGTCAGACGAACCGAGTCAGGAGCCAAAGCAAATAGTCAGATGAGCCGGAATCAGGAACAAGGAAAACAGCAGAGTCAGGAACAAGCCAGGGATCAGGAACCAGGAAGGACGTCAGACAGCCAGGTAAAACACAGGAACTCTCACAAACAGGTCTGAGACAACGCAAAGGCAAAGCATACTGAACAGAGGCCCTTTAAATAATAAGTGATGACATCACAATTCTGAGACTACATCCTGTCTCACACAGATGATGCACAACAGTCTGACCATAAAAGAAAGTGCAGGAAATGAGCAGCATCCCCCAGAATGCACCATAGTCAGCAAGAGAGGTGAGTAAAATGGCTGCCAGCAGCACATGGCAAACAAAACAGGGAAAAAAACCCTGACAAGCTCGCCCTTGACATCAGCTTGCTCTATGAGCAGTTGGGTATGTATTAGGCTGAGGAATTATGTCAAGTGTGGTGGTTTGTGGGATATCCATTTTCTGAGGATCAATTTCCTGGTTAAAAGTATAGAGGTGTTAAGGAAGCGATCCTTTGGGGTGGGTTGTGTATGGCCTCTGAGAAAAAAGGTATTGTAAATCGACAGTGTAATGTGGTTTCCACAGACGTTTTATCTTTCTCCAGAATTGAGCTATCTTAGGACATTTCCAAAACAGGTGCGTGATGTCTGCACCGGGTAAAGAGCATTAAAAGCATACATCGGCTGCATAAGAGACCCATTAAGCATGTAGCTTGGGGGTAATGTAACTTTGGTGTAGAAATTTGAGGTGCATTTCTCTGTAATCCATAGCCATTAAAGCTAGCAGTTAGTGTTTCCACATGAATGTTTAGGTTTGCATTGAGTTCCCATTTATCACTTAACTGTTGCATCACCACAGCTGCCCTTGAAGCTGTGATTAGATTGTAGATATATGAGATGGAGTGTGTCCCTTGTTTAGTTAGAGAACAAATACTGTCAATTGTTGTGTTGGTTGTGCAATTGAGTCCGTCAGTCAGTAGTTTACGGGCAGAATGTGTGGATTGAAGGTATGCAAAGGTGCTATGTCTGGGGAGGTCAAATTGTTCCTGTAGGTCCGTAATAGTGAGTGGTTTGTTGGTGTTTGGGTCTATTAATTGTGTTACTGAGCTTAATCCTCGTTCCTCCCACAGGGCGAACATATCCAGTAAGAAGGTAGGATTGCCTCGTAGTGGTAGGTGTTTGATGATTGTGTGAGAAAGTCCCCACCACCTGCATAGTTTCGCCCATGCTCGTAGCGGGTCTTTGAATAGTATGTTATCTTTAATTTGAGGTGGAGGGTGTCATGGGGTAGAAAGGCTAGGTGAAGCGGTGTACTATGGACTTCTTCAGTTGTTTGTCAGATGTTCGTGCCAGATGGGACAGATGTTCGCACCAGACACTCAAAGACCAGCTTTGACAGTGTAGCCCAGTTGTACCATTCCATATTTGTTTCAAGCCCCCTTTGTCTATTGGCAAAGCCAATTTATGTCGACTTATTCTTTGCTCCTTGGAGTTACACACAAATTTGTTAAAGGCGCTGGTGATGCTAGTCAAGTCAGTCTGTGTTAGTTCTAGGGTTAATAGTTGTAGTGGATACAATAATTTGGGCATGGCTATCATTTTTATTAGACTAACTCGGCCAGAGAGGGTCACCGGTAATCTAGCCCACCCATCTAGTAGGGAGTGTATCTGTGTAATTACAGGGGGAATATTCAGTTTATAAGTTGGGATTGATGTGTAGTTGGATATCTAAGTAAGTAAAGGAGCCATCAGTGGTTTTAAGCATTGTTTTTGTTAGTGAGGAAGTTGTGGACTTGTTAAGGTAGGTCAATTCTGATTTATCCAGATTTACTTTGTACCCCAAGATATCTCCGAATTTCTGAAATATGGATATAAGTTTAAAAATAGTGTTGTTTGGTTTTGATATATACACCAGCAGGTCATCGGCATACAAGGGTAAGTGCATTGAGTGAGTTCCTATATTTATTCCTTCCAGTGTGCTTCGAATGTATATGGCTAGGAGCTCTATAGCTAGGTTGAACAGGAGAGGTGCTAGAGGGCAGCCCTGTCTAGTGCCTCTTTCTAGAAAGAAAGACTGGGATATTTCTTCATTAACTAAGATTGAAGTACGTGGCTTTAGGTAGAGTGCTTGGATAAGATTATGGAAGTCCCCAGGGATGCCAAATTTACCCACGGAGGTTAGTAGGTGATTCCACTCCACCCTATCGAACGCCTTTGCTGCATCAATGGTGAAAAGGCATGCTTCTGGTAGTGAGTTAGGTTTGCTTTCATTTCTTGCCTGCCAGTAGTGGGCGATAACAGCTAGGGTTTTGCAAATATTTGTGACCGATGAGCGATGTCGCATGAACCCAGTTTGGTTTTTATGAATGTCCGTCCCTATCACTTCAGCTAATCTGTTTGCCAAAATGGCAGTGAAGAGTTTGTAATCATTATTCAATAACGATATGGGTCTGTAAGAGGCCGGTATGGTTGAATCTCTATCAGGGTTAAGCACATATGGGCATCAGCGAAGTCGGTCGTGGGGTGCAGCTGTGCCTTTTAGGTAGGACGTGAATGTTTGGGCTAAAAGTGGGCTAAGTACATTTTGCAGTAATTTGTAATACTCTATTGGAATTTTATCGGGGCCTGTGGCTTTGCCCAATTTTACCGCTTTTAGTACTTTTGATGGTTTGATTGGGGCGTTCAGGAATTCTAGCTGTACGGTTGGGAGGGTAGGGGTTTCTATTTGGGCCAAGAATGTATCTCCATCAGTTAGTGCTTGTAATGCTCGTGGGATTTTCCTCTATCAGACCAAACTTGGCCAGTCAAGTGGAATGATAGCAAATATCCCAGAGCAGAGAGAGTTTGTAAAATGACGTAAGCAATCCAACAATTCAGGGGTTAAGCAGACAGAGTGGTCAGACAGGCAATGTTCAGCAACAGTATAGCAATCCAGCAGTTCAGGGGTTAAGCAGGCAGAGTGGTCAGACAAGCAGAGTTCAGCAACAGTATAGCAATCCAGCAGTTCAGGGGTTAAGCAGGCAGAGTGGTCAGACAAGTAGAGTTCAGCAACAATATAACAGTCCAGCATAAAGCAATACAACACCCAGGAGCACACTAAGCAACACCTATACTTGGGCAGTGAAGATAGTAAGTGACAGACTTACATAGGCGCAGGATTCGTGCCACAGGAGATCCGGACCGGCTTCAGAAGGGGAGAGACATGCGGCGATGACGTCATTGCTGCACATTCCCAGGAACTGCCGCATCCCTGGCAACAGCCAGAGCAATAACCGCCACGTCCCTGGCAACAGCCAGAGCGGCGCGGCATGACATACTGTAAGGGTTAACTCCCTGTGCTGGAGTTAGGATCCTCCTTCTTACTGATTAAGCCTATTTAAGCACTTACCTCCTAGTTACCTTTGCTGGTTAATTGAGTTACATTCGAAGCTAGAAGTGCTCAAGCTGCCTGCCGCTACTAAAACACTGGCCATCCAGTTATTTCTCAGACCTTGGATTCAACCTCATCCTCTATCCTGTTTGCTTGCCAAGTTGTGGGAACTTACCTGCTACCGGAGCGCTCCGAAGTCGTCTGCTTACTCTGCTCTAACGTATCCGCGATACGTCATCAGCTACCGCCCGCAGCACATCTCGGCCTCTCAGTGACTTTCAGCTTGCTACCGCTCACACACTGCTGCAGCTCTCCGGTTATACAGCTTCTTGGGATCAGGTTTGATAGTAAAACTTTCTACTCTGCTTAACTTTATTATTGCAATTCTGATGTACTTTGTATGAATCCAGCCTCACAAACATCTACACATATTTTGCAGTTATTAATCTTTATACTGTTGCTTATACGAATCCTTTGATTGTTAAACCAAACAAATTGCCACATGAGGTTGTGATGTGTTCAAGCCTTAACATAGCCATGACCAAAATAGTGGCTAATATTAACTCTCACCTTGGGGAACCTAAAACATTAATCGGTATTCCAGGTGAAACAAAACCTATTTTTCCCTTAACTATTTAAGTCATTGCTAACTGACTGCCTAGTTCTAGAAAGAGTATTCAAAAGGGTTTTCAAACATATGTGTTTATTACAGAATTAACCAGCCAAAAGATAATAGGAACTAGAGTTGTAAACTTTATTTTTGTTCCTTTAGATTTCCCACATTTAATTAGGATTATGGATCAGGAAACAATATGCAATAGCATACAAACACTGACTGATTGGATGGACACTTTATCCAATTCCTTTCACGAATTGCAGGTGGAAAATCAGGCATTAAAAGCCTGTTTAAGGGAAGTACTTGCTCCTAAACCTGCAACCACAGATATTCACCCTGAGCCTTTAGTCTCACCCCCAGAAAAATTCTCAGGAGATCGCTCTCAATTTAGAGAATTTAAAAACTCCTGCATGTTAATGTTTGAGATGAAGCCCAGAACCTATCCCTCTGAAAGGTCTAGGGTTCTTACTGTGATTTCCTACCTCCGGGGGGAGCCTAGGGCTTGGGCGGATACTTTCTATGAGTTTGAAGACTCCATTTTGGGTTCCCTAACAGCCTTCTTCACACAAATGTCTGCTTTGTACGATGATCCTTATAGGCAGGTTTCCGCTGAAAATGCCTTGCGGTCACTTAAGCAGAAAAAGAATCAAGTAGAAACCTATATTACACAATTCAAAATATTTGCCAGAGACTCAGAATGGAATGAGGTCTCCCTTAAGACCCAGTTCAGATTAGGTCTCTCAGAAGAGATCAAGGACGAACTTTCACGCATAGGAATCCCTGCTTCATTAGAAGATTTCTTTGCTTTGACCATCAGTATAGACAGGCGTCTCAGGGAAAGGCGTTCTGAACGGGCTACTTATTCCAAAAGCTTCCTTCCAACTACCTCTTATCAAACAAGAGACGTACCTCAACCTATGGACATAGGAATCCTCAAAGGGCCTTTGACCTCTCAAGAAAAGTCCAGAAGGAAACGGTTAAATCTATGTATGTACTGTGCCTGTTCTACCCATGAAGTCAAGGACTGTCCTGTTCTATTGAAGAACAAGAAGGGTAAGACACAGCATTCATCAGTTAGTCTTCTAACAAAATCATGTAACACAACTTATATAACTATCCCTCTTATTTTGCAGTGGGATCGACACAAGATCACCACTGAAGCAATTGTGGATACTGGTGCATGTAGAAATTTTGTTGACCTTGATTTTGTCACAAAAAATAAAATTCCAGTTGTGAATAAGCATACTCCCGTCTCTGTTAAGGTTATTGATGGCACTCTACTCTCATCCGGTCCAGTTGTTCACCAAACCATTCCCCTACAGGTATTCTTTAATCCACAGGTATCAGATGCACTCTCTTTTGATGTGATCTCTTCACCCATGTTCAATATAATACTTGGTATTGACTGGTTATGCACACATAAACCCTATATAAACTGGGCAGACTGACAGTCAAATTGCCTCTAAGGAGAATATCGATTTTAGTATTATGCATACATCAGATTCCATTCTGCCCCCTCAGTACTCTGAATTCTCTGATGTCTTTAATAAAAAAGACGCAGAAACTTTACCACCCCATAGGGCATATGACTGCCCAATCGATTTACTCCCAGGGGTTACCATCCCTTTTGGGCATATATACCCTCTCTCCAAACCTGAATTGGAGCACTTAAAAAATTACATCGATGAAAACCTGAAAAAGGGTTTCATAAGACCCAGTACCTCCCCTGCAGGGGCAGGTATATTTTTCGTAACTAACAAGGATGGTTCCTTACGACCCATCATTGACTACAGAGAGCTGAATAAACGTACTCGGAAAAATAAATACCCTCTGCCACTCATTCCAGAGTTAATAGAAAGATTAAGAGGTGCCACGGTTTTCACTAAGTTAGATCTCCGTGGTGCCTACAATCTGATACGAATGAGGGCTGGAGACAAATGGCTCACTGCATTCAGGACCCGTTATGGGTTATTCGAGTATACAGTGATGCCATTTCGTCTCTGTAATGCTCCAGCTACATTTCAGTGCCTTATCAATGACCTATTCAGGGATGTGCTGGACGTTTATATTGTTGTTTATCTTGACGACATATTGATCTTCTCCCAAAATCTTGAGCAACATAGACTACATGTAAAGGAGGTATTATCTAGGTTAAGAGATAACAATTTGTACGCCAAACTCGAAAAGTGTACATTCGAGTCTAATGAAATATCCTTTTTAGGATATCAGATATCTCCATCAGGCATTAAGATGCAAAATGACAAAATTCAAGCAATCCTTGACTGACCCATTCCTCGCACTAAAAAGGATGTACAACGCTTTTTAGGGTTTTCTAACTTTTACCGAAAGTTCATACCAGGATTTGCAGCTATAACTAAACCCTTAACTGAACTCACCAAGTTAGATTGTCCATTTAACTGGACCACACAGACACAATCTGTGTTTGATCTACTTAAATCAAAATTTACCAGTGCTCCCATCCTACAATACCCAGATATGGATAAACAATTCATTCTGGAGGTTGATGCTTCAGACTTTGCTATCGCAGCTGTTCTTTCACAGAGGAAGTCATTCAAGGAACCTCTCCATCCAGTGGCCTATTATTCTAGATTAATGCAACCGGCTGAATTAAACTATCCAGTCGAGAAAAAGAATTACTTGCAATCAAGTCTTCTTTCGACCAGTGGAGGCATTTATTAGAAGGATCTACTCATCCCACAGTCATATACACCGATCATAAAAATCTACAGTATTTACAAACCAACCGTACTCTATCCTCCAGACAACTCCGATGGAGTCTATATTTCTCCCGATTCCAGTATGTCATCACCTATAGACCTGGTACGAAAAATGGTAAGGCTGATGCACTTTCTAGGCAAGGACAAAAGATATTATCAGAGAATCTACCTTCTACAATTATTCCTAAACACTGCATCCTTGGTTTACTCACTGAATCGGCACAAGCATTCAGTGATGGCTTAAAAAATGATGCATAACTTCCCCTACCTGGTATCACCAGTGGTCCGGATGGCTTACTATATAGGGAAGGAAAACTGTATGTTCCACCTAACCTTCGTTCAGACATTCTCAGGTCTGTGCATGACTCTCCTCTAGCTGGACACATGGGTAAAGCGAAATCTACTGAATTGCTCAAGAGATCTTATTGGTGGCCTACCATGCTCTCTGACTTAAAGGTTTTCTTAAAGCAATGTACTATTTGTGCCACCTCTAAACATTCTAAACAACTTCCAATGGGACTACTCCAATCTTTACCTATACCCCAAACATCTTGGGAAGTGGTTTCGATGGATTTCATTGTGGACCTTCCAAAGTCGAATGGCTACTCTGTTATTCTTGTTGTTGTGGATGTTCTCTCAAAGATGGCACATTTCGTCCCCATCGCGTCAATACCCACTTCGAAACAGACTTGTGACTTAATCATCCAGAATGTCATTCGTCTGCATGGCATACCTAAAGCTTTTATAAGTGATCGGGGTTCCCAATTCACATCCAAGTTCTGGAAGGGTCTCTGTGAAGCACTTCACATTGAACGCAAACTCAGCACCTCTTACCATCCTCAGTCAAATGGGCAGACGGAAAGGGTAAATCAGTGGCTGGAGCAGTACCTGCGCTGTTACTGCTCCCACCAACAGGATTCTTGGGCTACTTACCTACCTCTCGCCGAATTCGCCTATAACAATCACCAAAGCTCTACTACAGGTTTCAGTCCTTTCTACCTAAATTATGGTTTGCATCCTTCATTCTCTCTTATGCCTAGGGTGGAGACTCCCTGTCCGCTAGTAAACGATCTAGTGGATAATATCGCAACCACCCTTTCTGTTGTACGGGATAACATTGTACAGGCTCAAGCATCTCAACGTCGATACTATGATCTTCGCCATCGAGCTAGCCCGAGTTACATCGTTGAACAGTATGTCTGGTTATCCACGAAGAATTTGAGGATTCCGTATCCATGTAAAAAACTGGGCAAGTTATTCATTGGACCTTTCCGCATCCATCAAGTTCCCAGTCCAGTCACGGTTACCTTGCAGCTCCCTTCCTCGTACAAAATCCACCCTACCTTCCACGTCTCTTTGGTCAAACTCTGCACTAACCCTCCTACCGGTACGACTCTGCCAGACTCCTCCGAAGCTATCCTACCAGACGACCAATATGAAGTTCACAGCATTCTGGACTCTCGCTCCAGACGTGGAGAACTCTTTTACCTGGTACATTGGAAGGGTTTTGATCATTAGGATGATTCTTGGGAACCTGCGTCTAATCTATCTGCTCCTAGATTGGTTTCCTTATTCCATAGACATAATCCTGATCGTCCTAGACCTTGAACCTCGCTGTGGTTCTTTAAGTGGGGGGCTCTGTAAGGGTTAACTCCCTGTGCTGGAGTTAGGATCCTCCTTCTTACTGATTAAGCCTATTTAAGCACTTACCTCCTAGCTACCTTTGCTGGTTAATTGAGTTACATTCGTAGCTAGAAGTGCTCAAGCTGCCTGCCGCTACTAAAACACTGGTCATCCAGTTATTTCTCAGACCTTGGATTCAACCTCATCCTCTATCCTGTTTGCTTGCCAAGTTGTGGGAACTTACCTGCTACCGGAGCGCTCCGAAGTCGTCTGCTTACTCTGCTCTAACGTATCCGCGATACGTCATCAGCTACCGCCCGCAGCACATCTCGGCCTCTCAGTGACTTTCAGCTTGCTACCGCTCACACACTGCTGCAGCTCTCCGGTTATACAGCTTCTTGGGATCAGGTTTGATAGTAAAACTTTCTACTCTGCTTAACTTTATTATTGCAAGTCTGATGTACTTTGTATGAATCCAGCCTCACGAACATCTACACATATTTTGCAGTTATTAATCTTTATACTGTTGCTTATACGAATCCTTTGATTGTTAAACCAAACAAATTGCCACATGAGGTTGTGATGTGTTCAAGCCTTAACATAGCCATGACCAAAATAGTGGCTAATATTAACTCTCACCTTGGGGAACCTAAAACATTAATCGGTATTCCAGGTGAAACAAAACCTATTTTTCCCTTAACTATTTAAGTCATTGCTAACTGACTGCCTAGTTCTAGAAAGAGTATTCAAAAGGGTTTTCAAACATATGTGTTTATTACACATACCTACTGTTTTTTTAGATTAAAGCGCTGTGTAAAATCACATAAATGCGCCTTTCACCTTTATGGAAGGAATTAGTGATTTGGGAGAGGTTAATTTTACCATATTGGCAAGTAGTTTCCCCGTTTTATTTCTGAATATGTAAAAACAGCCTTTTCTATGGTTTTGAAAGAGTTGGTCTTGCTGTTGTAGGGCATTGTCCCTGAGTTTTTTCAACTCATAGTATTTATCCCTATTTTGAGGGGATGGGTGGGTCAGGTAGTTATTATAGTCTGTGCTTACTGCTGCTGTGGTTGTAATTTCAACATTTTTGCGTTTAGAATTGTATTGGGTAGTAAAGCTGGTGATTTGTCCTCTCATGACTGCCTTAGAGGTGCCCCAAAAGGTGCCAAGAGTGGTCAAGTGTTGGGCGTTTAATCTATTATATTCTAGCAATTGCATCTTCAGATGCTTCTGGAATTCTTGATTATGGTATAGGTAAGTGGGGAATCACCAGGTTTTTTGGGGTGGTGTATGGGGGCGTGGGCATAGTTGCAGCCAGATAGGGGCGTTATCTGAGATTGTAATGTTGGTGATGTCTATATGTAGGATCTGTGCGTGTAATAGGTAAGAACACAAAAAATAATTGATGCAGGAGAGGTTTTGGATACGCAGATAAAGTCTCTTCTAGGCAGGTGGCGCGATCGCCATAGGTCAAGTCAGTCTTAGTGAAGTTTTAAAAGCAGTAATTATTTCAGTCTCCCACTTATGTCTCCTACAATAGGCTATTTCTTTTTGTTTAGTATGTGTGTCTACTCTACAAACTAGTGGTAGGGCTTGGGCTAGATTAAAATCGCCTCCAATTAGTATGGGCTTATCAGCGTGTGGTATCAAGGCTGCCTGCAGCAAGTGCCAAAACTGAGGTAGGAGATTATTGGGTCCATATACGTTACATATGATATAAGTTTGACCAGCTCTTTGTAAATTGGCTATGATGTATCTACCTTGTGGATCGATATTAACAGATGAGATTTGAACCGGCAGGCCCTTCTTTACCAGTGTGCCCTTCTGTGGGGGTGTAGAGGATCTGTCCCACCCACCTGGTTTTTAATTTTTTGTGTTCTGTGTCTGTGAGGTGTGTTTCTTGTAGTAGAGCTATGTCAGTGTAGAGGTGCATCAGATGTTGTAAGATAATACTTCATTTGGCCAGAGAAGCGATGCCTCCCACGTCTGTGGCATTGTGGTAGGGAGGGTATGTATGTTTAGTGATGGTTATGGTGTGTGTCTGTAAATTTAGTAACTCACAGTTCATGATGGTAGTAAGCGGGGATCCCTCCTGGTTTGGGGATACACGGCATCTGGGTGCTCCTCTCGTAACCTAGTAGTAGAAAGAGACAGAAGTATGAGTTTATTGATTCAGGGTGTTCAGCTGGGGAAGTGGTAAATCAGGTTCCCCAATGAGTAGTGGGCTAGGATATACTTTGAGTTAGGTAGGGGGGTGTCAAAAGGGTGTAAGGGGTACAAGTATAAGTAACATTAAGGCAATATTGGTAAAATAAGAAAATAAATACTCAGTCCGTAAGAGTGTCTTTAATCCATGCAGGTTGCGGCCTGCAGGGCAGATTGAGTAAAGTAGGAAGGAGTCTAGATGCTTATGATGTTCTTCAACTCTCTCTATTCTGGGTTTCAGAGTCTGGGAACTCTTGCAGCAGCTGCGGGTTGAGGACGAATTTCAGACCCCTGTGTGTCGTCAATATCAGCTTGGCAGGATAGAGAAGTGAGGCTTGTCTTCTCATGGTGTGTAGTTTAGATTCAGAGGGGGGCAAATTCCTTTCTTCGTCTAGCGACCTCTGCCGAAAAGTCCTGGAAAATAAGTAACTTGTGTCCTGTATAGGTTAAGTCCAGTTTGGATCTATATGCCATTACCATTATTTTCTCCTGGTATCGAAGTAGTTTAAAGATGACTTGCCTGCTAGTGTATCTGAAACTTAGACTTCCGGTTGGGCGGGGCACAGGCACGCACGGTTGAGACTCTCTGCTGGAGCCTCACAGAAACCGCGGAGAATTAGCCCCAAGAAGCCGTGACCTAGGCGGCATACAGCCGTCGGCACTATTGAGTCGCAGAAGAGAAGCCGCGACCCAACACTCTAGAGGAGTCAGACGGGCTCCCACGGCCGGAAGTAGAGCTACTTGTGCTCACGGAAAAGACCTGGCAAAGAAAGTTACAGGCAAGGGTGCAAGCAGACAGGTAGACCCACGACAGCTAGCCTAATCTGGAAGAAAGCATGGAACAGCACGGCTGCAAGGCAGTGGAGCAGCGTATGGATTGAAAGGTACAAAAATCAAAAAGGGGAGGAACAGTGAATTAAGAGGTACTGCATATATTGGTTAGTTGCTTGTACTACACAGCATTATTGTTTTCTCCCTTGGCACTAACTTTTCCCAAACAATCGCATAGATATTGCACAGTCATAATAACAAAGACATTGTTCAGCTAATAACAAGTACGGTGACTAGCAGAGAAAGAAATATATATATTCAGAGACTGCAAGAAATACAGGCCTGAAAAGGCAGCCTATATTGCACCCCTGAGATATGCTAGAATGACTTGAATAGACTGAACAGCTAAGGTACCTAATAGACATAAATAAAGTCTGCTTGCCCCAAAAGGATAATAAGAAAAACACCCTTACTAAAAAGAAAAGAAAAGGATAAAAAAGAAAAAAAAAGTGGAAGAAGGAATAGGGCATGTATGTTATACTAGCTTATACTACAGGATAAAAAAAAATAGATGGAAAAGTATATGACTTCCTATAACATGCCTCCTAAGGGAAACAATGCAGAGAAGAAAAAATCTGCAAATTTACAACTGCAGACAAGCAATGTATCAATGGAAAATTCAAGCATAGAGCAAGGGGATACTAGCTCCATTACTGCTCATCTATTTGACCTTTCAGGGAAAATAGATACAATTCAAACAGGCCTAGAATGTGTCATGCAAGAACTGAGGAAAATTACAGTAAAAATGACAGATATGGAACAAAGAATCTCTGATACATAGGACCTTCAAAGATACCAGGAAAATAAAATAGAGAAGATTCTGGAAGAAAATAAAATATTTTCTTTCATGTAATTAGCAAGAGTCCATGAGCTAGTGACGTATGGGATATACATTCCTACCAGGAGGGGCAAAGTTTCCCAAACCTCAAAATGCCTATAAATACACCCCTCACCACACCCACAATTCAGTTTTACAAACTTTGCCTCCCTTGGAGGTGGTGAAGTGGTGAAGTAAGTTTGTGCTAGATTCTGCGTTGATATGCGCTTCGCAGCAGGCTGAAGCCCGGTTTTCCTCTCAGAGTGCAGTGAATGTCAGAGGGATGTGAAGAGAGTATTGCCTATTTGAATACAATGGTCTTCCTTTAGGGGATCTATTTCATAGGTTCTCTGTTATCGGTCGTAGAGATTTCTTGTCCTACCTCCCTTTTCAGATCGACGATATACTCTTATATACCATTACCTCTACTGATTCTCGTTTCAGTACTGGTTTGGCTATCTACTATATGTAGATGAGTGTCCTGGGGTAAGTAAGTCTTATTTTTTGTGACACTCTAAGCTATGGTTGGGCACTTTATATGTAAAGTTCTAAATATATGTCTTTAAACTTATATTTGCCATGATTCAGGATAATCAGTATTCCTTCATTCAGACTGTCAGTTTCATTATTTTGGATAATGCATATGAATAAATATTTTTTTCTTACCTTGAAAATTTTCAATTGACTATTTTTCCCTGCAGGCTGTTAGGCTCGCGGGGACAGAAAATGCTTCATTTTATTGCGTCATTCTTGGCGCAAACTTTTTTGGCGCAAAATTTTGTCATTTCCGGCATCGTAGTTGACGCCGGAAGTTGTTTGTAGTTACGTCATTTTTTTGACGCATGTGTATTCAGACGTTTTTTTGCACCAAAAAATGTGGGCGTCGGTTTCAGCGTCAGAGGATGTGGCGTCATACTTTGCGCCAAAAAATATGGGCGTTGTACTTAGCGCCAATAATGTGGGCGTCATACTTGGCGCCAAAAATGTGGGCGTCATACTTGTTCCACTTTTTTCTCACATTATTTAAGTCTCACTTTTTTGTTGCTTCTGGTTGCTAGAGGCTTGTTTATTTTGCATTTTTTCCCATTCCTGAAACTGTCATTTAAGGAATTTGATAATTTTGCTTTATATGTTGTTTTTTTCTATTACATATTGCAAGATATTCAATACACTGTTCCTGTATAGTGATGTCCCGAACTGTTCGCCCGCGAACGGTTCACAGCGAACATAGGTTGTTCGCGTTCGCGTTTGTGGGCGAACACATGGCGATGTTCGATCCGCCCGTATGTGTCATCATTGTGGAAACTTTGACCCTTTATGTCACAGCCGCCTGAAACATTAGAGCCAATCAACATCAGACACTCCCTCACAGACACTCCCAGCTACTCGGAATCCGCCATTTTAGACTCATAACGACCTTGCTTTTTTAATGAGAGGACGTGTTGTGTTTTTGCTCCTGACATTAATAGGAAAAACATAGCTAGGCTAGTGTATTTACAGTCCAGAAGGACTCCACTCATCTCTGCTGCAAGCACAGCACCCCAAAAAGCCCTTTTTAGGGCTATATTTCGTACCATTTTTTTTTTTTTCTTTTTTTTTTTTATTAGCATTTGCCTGGCTTTCAGCTGTGTGTTTAAGGCTCAC
The DNA here is from genome assembly GCF_027579735.1 of Bombina bombina. Classification (NCBI taxonomy): domain Eukaryota; kingdom Metazoa; phylum Chordata; class Amphibia; order Anura; family Bombinatoridae; genus Bombina; species Bombina bombina. Next base: position 367,791,178 of record NC_069502.1, read on the forward strand.
AGCATATGCTGTGACTACTGCCACCACTGATATCTCCCTAACAACATTAGTTTAAATTTAACTAACCCAAAAATATATTTATTTTTCTAGTGTAATTTTTTTTCATTTTCTATCAGGCCAGTGTCACACAGCATATACTCTGGTTCATTGCTCTGTGCCAGCCAGCAGCCAGCAGTGTTAACATTATTTTTAATTTAGAAAAAAACCACAAAAAAAATATTTTTCTAGTGTAATCTAATTACATTTACTATCATGCCTGTGTCTGTCAGGCTCACTCAGCATTAATATACCTCTTATTTTTCAGTCTTTTGGTTAATTGGTCTGTGCCAGGCAGCCACCCAGCACTCATATCTATTTTTCTTTCACCTTAATTTTAATATATAAAAAAAAAAAGTTTAAATTTGTTTGCTAGTGTAATCTAATATAATTTTCTATCTGGCCTGTGTGTTTTGCTGACATAGAGAGCCTACTGTGTTTACTTGCTGCCCCCCCTAGTCTATGAGCCACGACTCATATGTGTTTAACCTTTTTTTAATTCCCCCGCCCAAAAAATAATTTCAATCATTTTTCTAGTGTAATCTAATAGTATTTTCTATCAGGCGTGTGTGTATCCGACATACAGAGCCTACTGTTTTTAATAGCTGCCCTTCCAAGGCTATCAGCCACGACTCATATGTATGTGCTTAACCTTTTTCTTAAAATTTCCAAAAAAAAGTCTTTAAATCATTATGCTAGTGTAATGTAATTGTATTTTCTATCAGGCCTGTGTCTAACTGTCTATCTGACTTACACAGCATACTGTTGTTATAATTGCTGCTCTACGTAGCAGCCAGCCAGTGCGACCACTCATAGAGTCATATGTGCATTGCACTTCTTAACATAATTTTAATATTAAAATCTAAAATTTTAAAATATTTTGCTAGTGTAATGTAACTTAATTTTCTATCAGTCCTGTGTTTTTGTCACTTACACAGCATACTGTGTTAAATTGCTGCCCTACCTACCATCCACGACTCATACCTGCCAGCCTGTCTGCCAGGCCCAAGTAGCCAATTAGTGGCACCAATCACAATTCTTGTAACAGTAATAAAAAAAAAAAAAACATAATTTTTTGGACTGCAAATATTCAGTCTCCTAGGGCCATTGAATTTCATTTACCTCCTGCCTGCCACTGCCAGCCTTTTGTGCCAGGCCGTCTAGCCAACTATTTACACCAATCATAATTGTTGTCACAGTCAGACAGTATAGTTATTAATTTAAATAAAAAAAATTTTTAGTGTTGATCTTAACCCTCAGTTTGCTCGTGCCTTTGAATTGCACTTTTCTACAGCCTTCCAAGCTTATGTGCCAGGCCTACTTAAAAAATATTTACACCAATCATATTTGTTGTGACAGTATTCTAATAATTAAAAATTAAAATTTTTGGTAATAGTTGCTGTGATTTGAATCCTCAGTTTGCTGGTGCCATTGAATAGCACTTTCCTCCTGCCTTGCAGCCTGCTGTGAGCCAGGCCCACCTAGCCAATTGTTGTCAGCAATCATATTTCTGTTAACAGTATTGCAAAAATTGTCAATCATCACTGTTTAGACTGTCAGTAATCAGTCTCCTAGTGTCCTTGAATTGCATCTCCCTCCTGCCTGCCATCCTTTTGTGCCAGGCCGTCTTGCCAACTATTTACACCAATCCTAATTTTTTGTCACAGTATAGTTACTAATTAAAATTAAAAAAAATCTTTATTGTTGATGATCTTAACCCTCAGTTTGCTCGTGCCTTTGAATTGCACTTTTCTACAGCCTTCCAAGCCTGTGTGCCAGGCCTACTTAAAAAATATTTACACCAATCATATTTGTTGTGACAGTATTCTAATAATTAAAAATTTAAATTTTTGGTAATAGTTGCTGTGATTTGAATCGTCAGTTTGCTGATGCCATTGAATAGCACTTTCCTCCTGCCTTGCAGCCTGCTGTGAGCCAGGCCCACCTAGCCAATTGTTGTCAGCAATCATATTTCTGTTAACAGTATTTCAAAAATTGTCAATCATCACTGTTTAGACTGTCAGTAATCAGTCTCCTAGTTTCCTTGAATTGCATCTCCCTCCTGCCTGCCATACTTTTGTGCCAGGCCGTCTTGCCAACTATTTACACCAATCCAAATTTTTTGTCACAGTATAGTTACTAATTAAAATTAAAAAAATCTTTATTGTTGATGATCTTAACCCTCAGTTTGCTCGTGCCTTTGAATTGCACTTTTCTACAGCCTTCCAAGCCTGAGTGCCAGGCCTACTTAAAAAATATTTACACCAATCATATTTGTTGTGACAGTATTCTAATAATTAAAAATTAAAATTTTTGGTAATAGTTGCTGTGATTTGAATCGTCAGTTTGCTGGTGCCATTGAATAGCACTTTCCTCCTGCCTTGCAGCCTGCTGTGAGCCAGGCCCACCTAGCCAATTGTTGTCAGCAATCATATTTCTGTTAACAGTATTTCAAACATTTTCAATCATCACTGTTTAGACTGTCAGTAATCAGTCCTTTTGTGCCAGGCCGTCTTGCCAACTATTTACACCAATCCAAATTTTTTGTCACAGTATAGTTACTAATTAAAATTAAAAAAATCTTTATTGTTGATGATCTTAACCCTCAGTTTGCTCATGCTTTGAATTGCACTTTTCTACAGCCTTCCAAGCCTGTGTGCCAGGCCTACTTAAAAAATATGTACATCAATCATATTTTTTGTGACAGTATTCTAATAATTAAAAATTAAAATTTTTGGTAATAGTTGCTGTGATTGGAATCCTCAGTTTGCTGGTGCCATTGAATAGCACTTTCCTCCTGCCTTGCAGCCTGCTGTGAGCCAGGCCCACCTAGCCAATTGTTGTCAGCAATCATATTTCTGTTAACAGTATTGCAAAAATTGTCAATCATCACTGTTTAGACTGTCAGTAATCAGTCTCCTAGTTTCCTTGAATTGCATCTCCCTCCTGCCTGCCATCCTTTTGTGCCAGGCCGTCTTGCCAACTATTTACACCAATCCAATTTTTTTGTCACAGTATAGTTACTAATTAAAATTAAAAAAATCTTTATTGTTGATGATCTTAATCCTCAGTTTGCTCGTGCTTTTGAATTTCACTTTTCTACAGCCTTCCAAGCCTGTGTGCCAGGCCTACTTAAAAAATATTTACACCAATCATATTTGTTGTGACAGTATTCTAAATATTAAAAATTAAAATTTTTGGTAATAGTTACTGTGATTTGAATCCTCAGTTTTCTGGTGCCATTAAATAGCACTTTCCTCCTGCCTTGCAGCCTGCTGTGAGCCAGGCCCCCACCTAGCCAATTGTTGTCAGCAATCATATTTCTGTTAACAGTATTGCAAAAATTGTCAATCATCACTGTTTAGACTGTCAGTAATCAGTCTCCTAGTGTCCTTGAATTGCATCTCCCTCCTGCCTGCCATCCTTTTGTGCCAGGCCGTCTTGCCGTCTTGCCAACTATTTACACCAATCCAATTTTTTTGTCACAGTATAGTTACTAATTACAATTAAAAAATCTTTATTGTTGATGATCTTAACCCTCAGTTTGCTCGTGCCTTTGAATTGCACTTTTCTACAGCCTTCCAAGCCTGTGTGCCAGGCCTACTTAAAAAATATTTACACCAATCATATTTGTTGTGACAGTATTCTAATAATTAAAAATTAAAATTTTTGGTAATAGTTGCTGTGATTTGAATCGTCAGTTTGCTGGTGCCATTGAATAGCACTTTCCTCCTGCCTTGCAGCCTGCTGTGAGCCAGGCCCACCTAGCCAATTGTTGTCAGCAATCATATTTCTGTTAACAGTATTTCAAAAATTGTCAATCATCACTGTTTAGACTGTCAGTAATCAGTCTCCTAGTTTCCTTGAATTGCATCTCCCTCCTGCCTGCCATCCTTTTGTGCCAGGCCGTCTTGCCAACTATTTACACCAATCCAAATTTTTTGTCACAGTATAGTTACTAATTAAAATTAAAAAAATCTTTATTGTTGATGATCTTAATCCTCAGTTTGCTCGTGCCTTTGAATTTCACTTTCTACAGCCTTCCAAGCCTGTGTGCCAGGCCTACTTAAAAAATATTTACACCAATCATATTTGTTGTGACAGTATTCTAATAATTAAAAATTAAAATTTTTGGTAATAGTTGCTGTGATTTGAATCGTCAGTTTGCTGGTGCCATTGAATAGCACTTTCCTCCTGCCTTGCAGCCTGCTGTGAGCAAGGCCCACCTAGCCAATTGTTGTCAGCAATCTTATTTCTGTTAACAGTATTGCAAAAATTGTCAATCATCACTGTTTAGACTGTCAGTAATCAGTCTCCTAGTGTCCTTGAATTGCATCTCCCTCCTGCCTGCCATCCTTTTGTGCCAGGCCGTCTTGCCAACTATTTACACCAATCCAAATTTTTTGTCATAGTATAGTCACTAATTACAATTAAAAAAATCTTTATTGTTGATGATCTTAACCCTCAGTTTGCTCGTGCCTTTGAATTGCACTTTTCTACAGCCTTCCAAGCCTGTGTGCCAGGCCTACTTAAAAAATATTTACACCAATCATATTTGTTGTGACAGTATTCTAATAATTAAAAATTAAAATTTTTGGTAATAGTTGCAGTGATTTGAATCGTCAGTTTGCTGGTGCCATTGAATAGCACTTTCCTCCTGCCTTGCAGCCTGCTGTGAGCCAGGCCCACCTAGCCAATTGTTGTCAGCAATCATATTTCTGTTAACAGTATTGCAAACATTGGCAATCATCACTGTTTAGACTGTCAGTAATCAGTCTCCTAGTGTCCTTGAATTGTATCTCCCTCCTGCCTGCCATCCTTTTGTGCCAGGCCGTCTTGCCAACTATTTACACCAATCCAAATATTTTGTCACAGTATAGTTACTAATTACAATTAAAAAAATCTTTATTGTTGATGATCTTAACCCTCAGTTTGCTCGTGCCTTTGAATTGCACTTTTCTACAGCCTTCCAAGCCTGTGTGCCAGGCCTACTTAAAAAATATTTACACCAATCATATTTGTTGTGACAGTATTCTAATAATTAAAAATTAAAATTTTTGGTAATAGTTGCTGTGATTTGAATCGTCAGTTTGCTGGTGCCATTGAATAACACTTTCCTCCTGCCTTGCAGCCTGCTGTGAGCCAGGCCCACCTAGCCAATTGTTGTCAGCAATCATATTTCTGTTAACAGTATTGCAAAAATTGTCAATCATCACTGTTTAGACTGTCAGTAATCAGTCTCCTAGTGTCCTTGAATTGCATCTCCCTCCTGCCTGCCATCCTTTTGTGCCAGGCCGTCTTGCCAACTATTTACACCAATCCTAATTTTTTGTCACAGTATAGTTACTAATTACAATTAAAAAAATCTTTATTGTTGATGATCTTAATCCTCAGTTTTCTCGTGCCCTAGAATAGCACTTTTCTACAGCCTTCCAAGCCTGTGTGCCAGGCCTACTTAAAAAATATTTACACCAATCATATTTGTTGTGACAGTATTCTAATAATTAAAAATTAAAATTTTTGGTAATAGTTGCTGTGATTTGAATCGTCAGTTTGCTGGTGCCATTGAATAGCACTTTCCTCCTGCCTTGCAGCCTGCTGTGAGCCAGGCCCACCTAGCCAATTGTTGTCAGCAATCATATTTCTTTTAACAGTATTGCAAAAATTGTCAATCATCACTGTTTTGACTGTCATTAATCAGTCTCCTAGTGTCCTTGAATTGCATCTCCCTCCTGCCTGCCATCCTTTTGTGCCAGGCCATCTTGCCAACTATTTACACCAATCCTAATTGTTGTCACAGTATAGTTACTAATTAAAATAAAAAAAATCTTGATTGTTGATCTTAATCCTCATTTTGCTTGTGCCATTGAATTGCACTTTTCTACTGCCTGCCAGCCTGTGTGCCAGGCCCAACTATTCAATTAGTGCTAGCAATCATATTTCTTTTAACAGTATTGCAAAATTTGTCAATCAACACTGTTTTGACTGTCAATCTGCAGTCTACTAGTGCCCTTGAATTGCATTTTCCTCCTGCCTGCCTGCCTGCCTGTGTGCCAGTCCCAACTAGCCAATTAGTGCCACCACTCATATTTATTGTAACAGGATTGGAATTTTTGTTAATCATAACTGTTTTGACTGTGATTCTTCAGTCTCCTAGTGCCATTGAATTGCAGTTTCCTTTCTCCCAGCGTGTGTGCCAGACAGGCTCATTTGCCAAATAGTGCCAAACAATCATATTTGTTGCCACAGTACTAGTAATATTTCAAAAAATTAACAATTTGTGATTTTTAAAACATCTGTCTTTTTTGTTGTTGTCAGTCTCACAGCGTATACTGTGCCCACTTTCACAGTGCCACCACTCAATTGGTGTAATAGTATTGTTAGTGTCCATTTAAAACAAAATGACAGGCAGAGGCAGGCCACCCCGCAGGTTCCGTGGTCGTGGTCGTGGTGCTGTGATTCCTTTAGACCCTACAAATATGCACATTGTTCAGACGCCGGGTGCCAGGGGGGATGCAAAAACTTCTGAGGAGGACCTAGTTGACTGGCTAACACAGGAAACCCAATCTTCTTCAGCTTCCGCTGCTAGTCCTCCTAACCGTGAAGCACCATCTAAGTCCAGTTGTGCTTTGGGCAGGTCTCAAGTGACCAATGCCACTCCGCCGCCTGTCGTCACCACGAACACTAGCACCACAGCCGCTTCACTTGATCTGTCACAGGAGTTATTGACACATCATTTTGAAGAAATGAGTGATGTGCAACCATCATTGACAGAGGATGTAGATAATAGTGATCAGTCTCAGACAGGCAGCATTACCGACATGGAGGTACGGTGTGATGATGATGATGATGTTGTACCCGCTGCTGCTTCCTTTCTTGATGTTTCAGATACAAGTGAAGCGGTTGATGATGTTGTGTCGGTGGATGTCACGTGGGTGCCTGCTAGAAGAGAAGAAGAAGAGGGGGAAAGTTCAGATGGGGAGACAGAGAGGAGGAGGAGTAGGAGACGATTTGGAAGCACGGGGAGGTCGTCTCAAGGAGCTAGTGGCACAGTCAGACAGCATGCATCGTCACCAGGGGTCAGCCAGACAGCCCGCCGATGCCCATCAACGCATGCTGTTGCCACCACCAGAATGCCATCATCGCAGAGCTCAGCAGTGTGGCATTTTTTTTGTGTGTCTGCCTCTGACAACAGAGATGCCATTTGCAACCTGTGCCAAAAGAAACTGAGTCGTGGGAAGTCCAACAGCCACCTAGGTACAACTGCTTTGCGAAGGCACATGGTCTCCCATCACAAAGGCCGATGGGAAGAACACATGAGTAGAAGCAGCACACAAAGTGAAAGCCGCCCTCCTCCTCCTGCTCCAGCATCTTCAGCCACGTTAACCAGTGCTGTCCTCCTTGCCCCCTCTCAACCATCCTCCACTCAGTCTCTCTTACGTAGCAGTTCCTGGTCATCTGCCCACAGTCAGGTGTCTGTCAAGGACATGTTTGAGCGTAAGAAGCCAATTTCTCAAAGTCACCCCCTTGCCCGGCGTCTGACAGCTGGCTTGTCTGATGCTTTCAAAAAAATTTGTATCTGTTGGGACACCGCAGTGGAAGGTACCTGGCAGAAATTTATTTTCACAAAAGGCAATCCCAAACCTGTACTCTGTTGTGAGAAAGGAAGTTATGGCATGTCTGGCACACAGCGTTGGGGCAAGGGTCCATATGACCACGGATAGCTGGTCTGCAAAGCATGGTCAGGGCAGGTATATCACCTACACTGTGCATTGGGTAAACCTGCTGACGTCTGACAAGTATGGAATGCGTGGCTCTGCAGAAGAGTTGGTGACACCGCCACAACTTGCAGGCAGGCCTGCTGCTACCTCCTCTACTCCTCCTACTCCATCCTCTTCCATAACCTCTTCCTCGGCTGAGTCCTCTTCAACTTCTGCGTCTTGCTCCACATCTATAGCACCCCCCCAGCTCCCCAGGTACTATGCTACATCCCGGGTACGGCAGTGTCACGCCGTCTTGGGGTTGACTTGCCTGAAAGCGGAGAGTCACACCGCACTAGCACTCCTGACCGCCCTGAACGCACAGGTGGATCAGTGGCTGACTCCGCACCAACTGGAGATTGGCAAGGTTGTTTCTGACAATGGAAGTAATTTGGTGGCGGCATTGAAATTGGGCAAGTTGACACATGTGCCGTGCATGGCACATGTGTGTAATCTGATTGTACAACGATTTGTCCATAAGTACCCAGGCTTACAGGACGTCCTGAAGCAGGCCAGGAAGGTGTGTGGCCATTTCAGGCATTCCTACACGGCCATGGCGCACTTGTCTGATATCCAGCGTCGAAACAACCTGCCAGTGAGGCGCTTGATTTGCGACAGCCCGACACGGTGGAATTCAACACTCCTAATGTTTGACCGCCTGCTCCAACAAGAAAAAGCTGTTAATGAGTATTTGTATGACCGGGGTGCTAGGCCAGCCTCTGGGGAGCTGGGGATATTTTTGCCAAATTACTGGACGCTCATGTGCAATGCCTGTAGGCTCATGCGTCCTTTTGAGGAGGTGACAAACCTTGTCAGTCGCACCGAAGGCACCATCAGCGACATCATACCATTTGTTTTCTTCCTGGAGCGTGCCCTGCGAAGAGTGCTGGATCAGGCAGTAGATGAGTGTGAAGAGGAAGCGGGAGAGTTGTGGTGTCCATCACCCCCGCAAACAGCCGAATCAGCATTGCTTGCTGGACCTGCGGCAACGCAGGAAGAGGATTGTGAGGAAGAGGAGTCAGAGGAGGAATGTGGCTTTGGGGAGGATGAGGAGGAGGAAGACTGAGCACAACAGTCATCCCAGGGTGCTCGTTGTTGTCACCTCTTTGGTGCCCGTGGTGTTGTACGTGGCTGGGGGGAAGAAGATACCATCAGTGAGATCAGTGAGGAGGAGGAACGCGACATGATTAGCTCAGCATCCAACCTTGTTCAAATGGGTTCTTTCATGCTGTCGTGCCTGTTGAGGGACCCTCGTATAAAAAAGCTGAAGGAGAACGACCTGTACTGGGTGTCCACGCTCCTCGACCCCCGGTATAAGCATAAAGTGCCTGAAATGTTACCAAATTCCCGCAAGTTGGAAAGGATGGAGCATTTTCATAATAAATTAAAAACTATGCTTTACACAGCGTATAAGGGTGATGTCACATCACCACGGGAATGTAACAGGGGAAGAGATGAAATTAATCCTCCTCCTCCCACGACCACGGCGGCAAGGACCGGGCGCTTTCCTGACGTCTTGTTGATGGAGGACATGCGTACCTTTTTAACTCCCATGCACCATCAGAGCCTTTCGGGATCCAGCCTTAGAGAAAGACTCAACCGACAGGTAGCAGACTACCTAGCTTTAACTGCGGATCTCGACACTCTCAGGAGCGATGGACCCCTTGACTACTGGGTGTACAGGCTGGACTTGTGGCCTGAGCTATCCCAATTTGCAATGGAACTTCTGGCCTGCCCCGCTTCAAGTGTCCTGTCCGAAAGGACTTTTAGTGCAGCAGGAGGTTTTGTCACTGAGAAGAGAAGTCGCCTAGGTCAAAAAAGCCTTGACTATCTCACTTTTATAAAAATGAATGAGGGCTGGATCCCGAAGGGACTGACATTGGGCGATACATTTGAATAAAAAACTACTGATGATGATATGAGCTGCCTTGGGCTACAACTGGTACACAGGCTGGCCTTTTTTTTTTGGTTATAAAGACGAAGGACTTGCTTGACTTATCCGCCAACAACTAGTGTTCAAGCCACAAGCTTTTAGGTCACTTTATAAATGTTTTACAAACATCTATTTTTCTGGCCGCTGCTACAGCAGTTGCTCCAACAATACCCCAATTTGTACATTCCTAATTTTTCTGGCCTCTGCTGCATCTCTGTGGGTACAAAACTCAAATAAAAAAAATAATGCACATAACACTAGTGATTAAACTGTTATGAATTGTACAACTTTACACATGACTCATATCCGGTGTACCATTCAATTGAACGCAAAATGCAACAAATTTGAAAGAGTAGGACTGACCAAGCATCTTTATCCGTCTCTTGGTTGCTCTAAATTATCTCTGTGTTCCATCTATGACATACCTGTACTCTATTGTGCAAAAAGGTGGCATATGTTGTGTTTCATGCTGTTGTGCCTGTTGCGGGTCGTGGCCCATGATATAAAAAGGCTGAAGGAGAACGACCTGTAGTAATGGGTGCCCCATCCAGTTTTTAGAAAAATGTTCCTGGTTCCTCTCAATTATCTTTGGGTTTCTAAAATGGATGCCATACCTGTACTCGCTTGTGCAAAAGGATGGCATATGTGGTGGTGTTTCCTGCAGTTGTTTCTGTTGAGGGTGCTGGACCCTCTTATAAAAAAGCTGAAGGAGAACGACCTGGAGTGGGAGTCCAAGCATGGTTTTTGGTGCTATTTCACTTTTACAAACAATTATCTGTGGGTTTCACAAATCAATGCCGTACCAGTACTCTATTGTTCCAAAGTATGCCATATGTTCTCTTTCCTGCTGGTATTTTGTTTGAGTGTCCAGGACCCTCTTATAAAAAGGCCTAAGGAGAAAGAGGTGTACTGGTTGGCCACTCATTTTTATTTTTCTATTTAACAATTGAACAAAATGATCTCTGGGTTTGTAAAATCAATGCTGTACCTGTACTCTATTGTTCAAAAGGATGCCATACGTCCTCTTTCCTGCTGGTGTTTATTTTGAGGGTCCAGGACCCTCTTATAAAAAGGCCTAAGGAGAAAGAGGTGTACTGGCTGTCCATCGAATCATTTTTTTATTCAAATTTACATTTTAAAAAAAATTTCTATGGGTTTCTAAAATCTATGCCTTTCCTGTACTCTATTGTTCAAAAGTATGCCATATGTCCTCTTTCCTGCTGGTTTTTTGTTTGAGGGTCCTGGACTGGGTGTCCATCCAATCATTTTTTTTTAATTAAAATTCACGGTTGCAACAAATTATCCCCGGGTTTCTAAAATCAATGCCTTTCCTATAATCTTTTTTTCACAAAGGATGCCATATGTCCTCTTTCCTACTGCTGGTTTTGTTGAGTGTCCTGGAGCCTCTGCTAAAAAGGCCTAAGGATAAAGGAGTGTACTGGGTGTCTATTCAATGTTTTTTTAGATTTCACGGTTGTAACAAATTTTTTCTGTCTTTCAAAAATCAATGCCTTTCCTGTAATCTATTTTTCAAAAGGATGCCATATGTCCTATTTCATGCTGTTCTTTCTGTTGAGGCTCCGGGACACTCTTATAAAAAGGACTAAGGATAAAGAAGTGTACTGGGTGTCCAATCAATGTTTTTTTCTATTTCCTGGGTCATATAACTGATCTCTGTGTTTCTAAAATCAATGCCTTTCCTGTAATCTAATTTTCAAAAGTATGCCATATGTCCTCTTTCCTGCTGGTGTTTTTTTTGAGGGTCCAGGACCCTCTTATAAAAAGGCCTAAGGAGAAAGTGGTGTACTGGGTGTCCATCGAATCATTTTTTTTATTCAAATTTACATTTGCAAAAAATTATCTATGGGTTTCTAAAATCAATGCCTTTCCTGTACTCTTACTCTATTGTTAAAAAGTATGCCATATGTCCCCTTTCCTGCTGGTGTTTTGTTTGAGGGTCCTGGACCCTCTTATAAAAAGGCCTAGGGAGAAAGAATTGTACTGGGTGTCCATCCAACCATTTTTTTAATTCAAATTCACGGTTGCAACAAATTATCCCCAGGTTTCTAAAATCAATGCCTTTCCTATAATCTTTTTTTCACAAAGGATGCCATATGTCCTCTTTCCTACTGCTGGTTTTGTTGAGTGTCCTGGAGCCTCTGCTAAAAGGCCGAAGGATAAAGAAGTGTACTGGGTGTCTATTCAATGTTTTTTTAGATTTCCCGTTTGTAACAAATTTTTTCTGTCTTTCTAAAATCAATGCCTTTCCTGTAATCTATTTTTCAAAAGGATGCCATATGTCCTCTTTCATGCTGTTCTTTCTGTTGAGGCTCCGGGACACTCTTCTAAAAAGGCCTAAGGATAAATAAGTGTACTGGGTGTATAATCTATTTTTTTTTAGATTTCACGGTTGCAACTAATGATCTCTGTGTTTCTAAAATCAATGCCTTTCCTGTAATCTAATTTTCTAAAGGATGCCATATGTCCTCTTTCATGCTGCTGGTTTTGTGGAGGGTCCTGGAGCCTCTGCTAAAAAGGCCTAAGGATAAATAAGTATACTTGGTGTATAATCGAAGTTTTTTGTGATTTCACGGTTGCAACTAATGATCTCTGTGTTTCTAAAATCAATGCCTTTCCTGTAATCTAATTTTCTAAAGGATGCCATATGTCCTCTTTCATGCTGCTGGTTTTGTGGAGGGTCCTGGAGCCTCTGCTAAAAAGGCCTAAGGATAAATAAGTGTACTTGGTGTATAATCAAAGTTTTTTGTGATTTCATGGTTGCAACTAATGATCTCTGTGTTTCTAAAATCAATGCCTTTCCTGTAATCTAATTTTCTAAAGGATGCCATATGTCCTCTTTCATGCTGCTGGTTTTGTGGAGGGTCCTGGAGCCTCTGCTAAAAAGGCCTAAGGATAAATAAGTGTACTTGGTGTATAATCTATGTTTTTTTAGATTTCATGGTTGCAAAAAATTATCCACGGGTTTCTAAAATCAATGCCTTTCCTGTAATCTATTATTCACAAGGATGCCATATGTACTTTTCAATGCTGTTGTTTCTGTTGAGGCTCCAGGAGCCTCTTAATCTTATTAAAAAGGCCTAATGAAAAATAAGTGTACTGGGTGTCTAATCAATTTTTTTTCTATTTACCGTTTGCAACTAATGATCTCTGTGTTTCTGAAATCAATGCCTTTCCTATAATCATTTTTTCAAAAGGATGCCATATGTCCTCTTTCCTGCTGCTGGTTTTGTCGAGGGTCCTGGAGCCTCTGCTGAGCATAAAAAAAAAAAAAATCTATTTAACTTGACTTAATAACTGAAGCATGACTTCAGGAGTCAGGTGTGGTCGTAGGTAGTGGTTGTTGTTAGCAGATTATTTTTATTGCAAATTGCAATTGCCACAGCGTGCATAAAATGTGCGTCACTAGTTCAAATTTTTTTTTTTTTTTTTCATTCAGGATTAGTTTGGGGTACGGCGCAATATTGGAAAGGCAAAAAACAGGTCTCGGTACCCGTTGATATAAGGGGTGACTACTACTGCTTTTACCGGGCTCCTCTTGGATAGCCCCAGAAAGTGTGACTATGAATCCCAAAAAGAAAATTAAATTAAGGTTGAAAACTAACTCCAAAGTAACTTGTAAGACCTGGAGCTCCTCAAACACACATCCTACCTTAACAGCTATAGGCTCCCCAACCCACAAATCTTAACTTTTTCATGCCAATTGATATTGCCACAGCTGGAACAACAGTAAATAACATGTGCGTCACCACAGTCTCCGAAGCTGTTGTCAGATGTATACAAAAACACTGATAAAGTATTCTTTTAGGAGCGCAAAGAGATGGCTACCGGAACACTCCAGGAACTTCACAAGAGTGGCTGTATTGTGTTTCTGGTGATGTTTGAGACATCTGGGTAGTGTACAGGGAGGGCAAAAATCGTCTCCATCTCTGTGCACCAAAGGACATGACGTCCTTGTCATCCATAACCACATGAAATTGCTGGCATTTTTGTTGCTTCAAGAAGTTAATTTTTTGTGGTGATAGATAGTACAGAATTAAATAAACTTTGGTTTCCTACCATACTCAAGACAATCTTGTATTTCAAAATTCGTACTTGCTGTGGGAAACAGTGGCCTGTCCATACCAGGAAGATGATTTAGACAGAAGTAACGAGCTCTGCTTGCAGGTGACACATGTTTATCGTCAATCATCAAAGGGGTTGCGTGCAGAATATGGCTGATGGCCCCTTATTCACATGTTTGTCCAGAGCCACAACATTTGCAAACAGCCAGAAGAAAGGTTGTTTCTCCCCAGCCTTAAGTTGAGCTTCATTTACCAAATGCTGATATTCAAAAAAATAGACAAACAGTGCTTTAAATAACACATTTGCGATATGGATTCACCAGAGCAAGGTCATTGCAAGTACTAAGTTCCCACGATAACAAAATTAAAATGCCACAACTATGCAATCTTCACCTTCAGATTATTATTGTCACACTCCATTGTACTCCTATGCCCAGCTCCCTGCTCTTGTTTTTGTTGAGGGTCCTGGAGCCTCTGCTGAAAAGGCCTATGGATAATAAAGTGTACTGGGTGTCTGTTCAATGTTTTTTTTTATTTCCCGGTTGCAAGTAATTATCTCAGTGTTTCTAAAATCAATGCCTTTCCTGTAATCTATAATTCAAAAAGATTGACATATGTCCTCTTTCATGCTGTTGTTTCAGTTGCGGCTCCGGGACCCTCGTATTAACAAGGCCTGAGGATAAATAAGTGTAACCGGTGTTTAATGAATGTTTTTTTCTATTACACGGGTCATATAAATGATCTGTGGGTTTCTAAAATCAATGCCTTTACTGTAATCTTTTATTCAAAAGGATGACATATCTCCTCTTTCATGCTGTTGTTTCGGTTGAGGCTCCGGGACCCTCGTATTAAAAAGGCCTGAGCATAAATAAGTGTCACGGCTGTGTAATCAATGTTTTTTTCTAATTTCACGGTTGCAAATAATGATCTGTGGGTTTCTAAAATCAATGCCTTTCCTGTAATCTTTTATTCAAAAGGATGACATATCTCCTCTTTCATGCTGTTTTTTCGGTTGAGGCTCCGGGACCCTCGTATTAAAAAGGCCTGAGCATAAATAAGTGTCACGGCTGTGTAATCAATGTTTTTTTCTAATTTCACGGTTGCAAATAATGATCTGTGGGTTTCTAAAATCAATGCCTTTACTGTAATCTTTTATTCAAAAGGATGACATATCTCCTCTTTCATGCTGTTGTTTCGGTTGAGGCTCCGGGACCATCGTATTAAAAAGGCCTGAGCATAAATAAGTGTCACGGGTGTGTAATCAATTTTTTTTTCTAATTTCACGGTTGCAAATAATGATCTGTGGGTTTCTAAAATCAATGCCTTTCCTGTAATCTTTTATTCAAAAGGATGACATATCTCCTCTTTCATGCTGTTTTTTCGGTTGAGGCTCCGGGACCCTCGTATTAAAAAGGCCTGAGCATAAATAAGTGTCACGGCTGTGTAATCAATGTTTTTTTCTAATTTCACGGTTGCAAATAATGATCTGTGGGTTTCTAAAATCAATGCCTTTCCTGTAATCTTTTATTCAAAAGGATGACATATCTCCTCTTTCATGCTGTTGTTTCGGTTGAGGCTCCGGGACCCTCGTATTAAAAAGGCCTGAGCATAAATAAGTGTCACGGCTGTCTAATGAATGTTTTTTTCTAATTTCACGGTTGCAAATAATGATCTGTGGGTTTCTAAAATCAATGCCTTTCCTGTAATCTTTTATTCAAAAGGATGACATATCTCCTCTTTCATGCTGTTTTTTCGGTTGAGGCTCCGGGACCCTCGTATTAAAAAGGCCTGAGCATAAATAAGTGTCACGGCTGTGTAATCAATGTTTTTTTCTAATTTCACGGTTGCAAATAATGATCTGTGGGTTTCTAAAATCAATGCCTTTACTGTAATCTTTTATTCAAAAGGATGACATATCTCCTCTTTCATGCTGTTGTTTCGGTTGAGGCTCCGGGACCATCGTATTAAAAAGGCCTGAGCATAAATAAGTGTCACGGGTGTGTAATCAATTTTTTTTTCCAATTTCACGGTTGCAAATAATGATCTGTGGGTTTCTAAAATCAATGCCTTTCCTGTAATCTTTTATTCAAAAGGATGACATATCTCCTCTTTCATGCTGTTTTTTCGGTTGAGGCTCCGGGACCCTCGTATTAAAAAGGCCTGAGCATAAATAAGTGTCACGGGTGTGTAATCAATGTTTTTTTCTAATTTCACGGTTGCAAATAATGATCTGTGGGTTTCTAAAATCAATGCCTTTACTGTAATCTTTTATTCAAAAGGATAACATATCTCCTCTTTCATGCTGTTGTTTCGGTTGAGGCTCCGGGACCCTCGTATTAAAAAGGCCTGAGCATAAATAAGTGTCACGGCTGTGTAATCAATGTTTTTTTCTAATTTCACGGTTGCAAATAATGATCTGTGGGTTTATAAAATCAATGCCTTTCCTGTAATCTTTTATTCAAAAGGATGACATATCTCCTCTTTCATGCTGTTTTTTCGGTTGAGGCTCCGGGACCCTCGTATTAAAAAGGCCTGAGCATAAATAAGTGTCACGGCTGTGTAATCAATGTTTTTTTCTAATTTCACGGTTGCAAATAATGATCTGTGGGTTTCTAAAATCAATGCCTTTACTGTAATCTTTTATTCAAAAGGATGACATATCTCCTCTTTCATGCTGTTGTTTCGGTTGAGGCTCCGGGACCATCGTATTAAAAAGGCCTGAGCATAAATAAGTGTCACGGGTGTGTAATCAATTTTTTTTTCCAATTTCACGGTTGCAAATAATGATCTGTGGGTTTCTAAAATCAATGCCTTTCCTGTAATCTTTTATTCAAAAGGATGACATATCTCCTCTTTCATGCTGTTTTTTCGGTTGAGGCTCCGGGACCCTCGTATTAAAAAGGCCTGAGCATAAATAAGTGTCACGGCTGTCTAATGAATGTTTTTTTCTAATTTCACGGTTGCAAATAATGATCTGTGGGTTTATAAAATCAATGCCTTTCCTGTAATCTTTTATTCAAAAGGATGACATATCTCCTCTTTCATGCTGTTGTTTCGGTTGAGGCTCCGGGACCCTCGTATTAAAAAGGGCTGAGCATAAATAAGTGTCACGGCTGTCTAATGAATGTTTTTTTCTAATTTCACGGTTGCAAATAATGATCTGTGGGTTTCTAAAATCAATGCCTTTCCTGTAATCTTTTATTCAAAAGGATGACATATCTCCTCTTTCATGCTGTTGTTTCGGTTGAGGCTCCGGGACCCTCGTATTAAAAAGGCATGAGCATAAATAAGTGTCACAGCTGTCTAATGAATGTTTTTTTCTAATTTCACGGTTGGAAATAATGATCTGTGGGTTTCTAAAATCAATGCCTTTCCTGTAATCTTTTATTCAAAAGGATGACATATCTCCTCTTTCATGCTGTTGTTTCGGTTGAGGCTCCGGGACCCTCGTATTAAAAAGGCCTGAGCATAAATAAGTGTCACGGGTGTGTAATCAATGTTTTTTTTTAATTTCACGGTTGCAAATAATGATCTGTGGGTTTCTAAAATCAATGCCTTTACTGTAATCTTTTATTCAAAAGGATGACATATCTCCTCTTTCATGCTGTTGTTTCGGTTGAGGCTCCGGGACCCTCGTATTAAAAAGGCCTGAGCATAAATAAGTGTCACGGGTGTGTAATCAATTTTTTTTTCTAAATTCACGGTTGCAAATAATGATCTGTGGGTTTCTAAAATCAATGCCTTTCCTGTAATCTTTTATTCAAAAGGATGACATATCTCCTCTTTCATGCTGTTGTTTCGGTTGAGGCTCCGGGACCCTCGTATTAAAAAGGCCTGAACATAAATAAGTGTCACGGGTGTGTAATCAATGTTTTTTTCTAATTTCACGGTTGCAAATAATGATCTGTGGGTTTCTAAAATCAATGCCTTTACTGTAATCTTTTATTCAAAAGGATGACATATCTCCTCTTTCATGCTGTTGTTTCGGTTGAGGCTCCGGGACCCTCGTATTAAAAAGGCCTGAGCATAAATAAGTGTCACGGGTGTGTAATCAATTTTTTTTTCTAAATTCACGGTTGCAAATAATGATCTGTGGGTTTCTAAAATCAATGCCTTTACTGTAATCTTTTATTCAAAAGGATGACATATCTCCTCTTTCATGCTGTTGTTTCGGTTGAGGCTCCGGGACCCTCATATTAAAAAGGCCTGAGCATAAATAAGTGTCACGGCTGTCTAATCAATGTTTTTTTCTAATTTCACGGTTGCAATAATGATCTGTGGGTTTCTAAAATCAATGCCTTTCCTGTAATCTTTTATTCAAAAGGATGACATATCTCCTCTTTCATGCTGTTGTTTCGGTTGAGGCTCCGGGACCCTCGTATTAAAAAGGCCTGAGCATAAATAAGTGTCACGGCTGTCTAATGAATGTTTTTTTCTAATTTCACGGTTGCAAATAATGATCTGTGGGTTTCTAAAATCAATGCCTTTCCTGTAATCTTTTATTCAAAAGGATGACATATCTCCTCTTTCATGCTGTTGTTTCGGTTGAGGCTCCGGGACCCTCGTATTAAAAAGGCCTGAGCATAAATAAGTGTGACGGGTGTGTAATCAATTTTTTTTTCTAAATTCACGGTTGCAAATAATGATCTGTGGGTTTCTAAAATTAAGGCCTTTACTGTAATCTTTTATTCAAAAGGATGACAGTACTACCAAAATACAGCCAATGAAGGGCCTTAGGAAGACTGAGCCAAGGTTGGATTGTAGTATTTGGTTAGGCTAATCATGATGGCCATGTAGACCACCACCACCGAGAGTCCTGGAAGTAACAGGGATGATGAGATGAAAGAGCTAAGAATAGTAGAACTTGAAACAACAGAGTTAGCCATGGGTTTTAGTGCAAAACCGCTTGGCTTTTTTTTGCCTTTGGGTGCGGCTATTCATGCAGGCCATATAGAGCTGAAAACATTCGGTGTCGTATCCGCTATTAAACTAATAAGAACAGTACTACCAAAATACAGCCAATGAAGGGCCTTAGGAAGACTGGGCCAAGGTTGGATTGTAGTATTTGGTTAGGCTAATCCTGATGGCCATGTAGACCACCACCACCGAGAGTCCTGGAAGTAACAGGGATGATGAGATGAAAGAGCTAAGAATAGTAGAACTTGAAACAACAGAGTTAGCCATGGGTGTTAGTGCAAAACAGCTTGGCTTTTTTTTGGCTTTGGGTGCGGCTATTCATGCAGGCCATATAGAGCTGAAAACATTTGGTGTCGTATCAGCTATTAAACTAATAAGAACAGTACTACCAAAATACAGCCAATGAAGGGCCTTAGGAAGACTGGGCCAAGGTTGGATTGTAGTATTTGGTTAGGCTAATCATGATGGCCATGTAGACCACCACCACCGAGAGTCCTGGAAGTAACAGGGATGATGAGATGAAAGAGCTAAGAATATTAGAACTTGAAACAACAGAGTTAGCCATGGGTGTTAGTGCAAAACCGCTTGGCTTTTTTTTTGGCTTTGGGTGCGGCTATTCATGCAGGCTATATAGAGCTGACAACATTCGGTGTCGTATCAGCTATTAAACTAATAAGAACAGTACTACCAAAATACAGCCAATGAAGGGCCTTAGGAAGACTGAGCCAAGGTTGGATTGTAGTATTTGGTTAGGCTAATCATGATGGCCATGTAGACCACCATGTAGTAATAAGAACAGTACTACCAAAATACAGCCAATGAAGGGCCTTAGGAAGACTGAGCCAAGGATGGATTGTAGTATTTGGTTAGGCTAATCATGATGGCCATGTAGACCACCACCACCGAGAGTCCTGGAAGTAACAGGGATGATGAGATGAAAGTGCTAAGAATAGTACTACTTGAAACAACAGAGTTAGCCATGGGTGTTAATCCAAGACCGCTTGGATTTATTTTTGTATTGGGTGCAGCTAATCATGCAGGCCATATAGAGCTGACAACATTCGGTGTTGTATCAGCTATAAAAATAATAAGAACTGTACTATCAAAATACAGACAATGAAGGGCCTATGAAGACTGAGCAAAGGTTGGATTGTAGTATTTTGTTTGGCTAATCATGATGGCCATGTAGACCGCCCGTAACAGGGATGAAAGTGCTAAGAATAGTACTAATTGAAACAACAGAGTTAGCCATGGGTGTTAATCTAAGACAACTCGGCTTTTTTTTGGGTTTGGGTGCAGCTAATCATGAAGGCCAGATAGACCTGCCACCATTTGGTGTTGTAACAGGTATGAAAATGCAAAGAACAGTACTACTTAACACAACCTACTTACCATGGGTCCCAGAGCATATGTTTGGTTGTTATATTTTGTAAGGGTAATCATGCAGGCCATATAGACCTCCACCGATAGGGTGAGTATGAGTAACAGCTATTAAAATGCGAAGGACATTACTAATTAACACAACATAGTTACCATGGGTTGCAAACCAAGAGCAGATGTCTTATTATTATATTTTGTATGGGTAATCATCCAGGCCGTATAGACCTCACCAAATAGGGGGAGTTACAGAGATTAAAGTGCTAAGAATGGTAGTACTTAAAACACAACCTCGTTAAAATAGGTAGCAGACCACATGTCTTATTATTATAATTTTTCAGGGTAATCTGGCAGGCCATATAGAACTCCCCCGATAGGGGGGGGGGGGAAACAGGGATTAAAGTGCTAAGAAAAGTACTAATTGACACAAGCTAGTTGGGTCCAAGAACGCATGTTTGATTATTAGAATTTATTAGGGTAATTATATATCTAAAAAATCTATCTATTTCTCTTCTATCGATTCTATCTAACTATCAATCTATGTATATCTATCTATCCTATCTATCACTATCAATCTATCTTCTGTCCGGGATGTTTTGAGACAGCCACTTTGGGAATGTTAGTTGATTTAGACACATTATAGCTTAAAAGCAGACTCTGCCATGGGAGTTTTGCCAGGGATCCCCCTCCAGCATGCAACAGTCCAGGTGTTAGTACCCTTGAAACAACTTTTCCATCACTATTGTGGCCAGAAAGAGTCCTTGTAGGTTTTAAAGTTCGCCTGCCTATTGAATTCAATGGCGGTTCGCGCGTTCGCGAAAAATACCAGAAGTTCAAGTCCGCAGTTCGCGAACCGAAAATTTTAGGTTCGCGACATCACTATTCCTGTATCAAGAAATGCTGAGGGATTCCTGTTGACTGATATCAGTCCTACCAAAGCTAAGTTCATTTATTTTAATGTTATGAATTTTTATCTTTAGCTATGGTTTGTAATACGTTATCATGATAAACTTTTACATGCATAATCCATTAGTATTTATGCTTTATATAGTGCTATTCTTTTTATATCTTATGTACAAGATATACTTAGAAATTTATAAGAATATTTTTCTGATTCTATTTTAAAGGCTTTGTCTGACATCCCGCCTTCTAATAAAATTTTTAGGTCTTTTTCAAACTTCTATTTTAGTTGATGAAGTTTCAAATGACCAACAATATAATGAATTATCTTTCTCTGATGGTGCTTTTTTTCTCATTCAGAATTTTTCTTCATCAGGTATTGACACTAACAAATCTACTTTTTTATTTTTTAATAGAGTACATTTGTTCTTTGTTCAAAAGGTGTTGATTATTTTGGATATTGAAATATCTAGTTCTTTTGATTTTAAGGACTAGCTAACATTTAAATTCAGCTTATTTATTTTCTGTGGTTTCTTCAGAGGTTTTTTTTCCAGTTCCTGATACTAGGGAATGGAATAGGCTGAGAATTTTCTTTAAGGCTTTTAAATTGTATTCTTTGCCGGCAGTTAGTTTTCAGTTTTGAGGAAAGATTCCCCAAGTTAATGGGGCTATCTCTACTCCTGCTAAATATACTATTATTCTTATAGCAAATAGTATTTATTTTTTTCCTTCAGATGGTCGTATCTTATTTAAGGAAAATTATTTTCAGGTACTTTTCTTAGACCTGTAATTTATTTGGCTGATGTTGCAATTGCTGCATCTTTCTGGTTGAATACTTTAAGATCAAGTATCGGATTATGATTTGTTTAGCATTGTTAAAAGGACAAAATCTACTTATTTGAAGTTCAGACTAAGTGCTATTGCATTGTCTTATTATCTTGCATTTGTTGTTTGTGCAAGTCCAGTGTGTTGTCTGATCCTTTAACTTAATTAACATGCTAATAATTACATTTGTGTTGTCATTTTATTAAATATTTTCGCAAATGAGGTTTAATCTATGTCTTTAGCTATTTTAGATAGAAGAATTTTGTGATTTCAATCTTGGAATGCTAATTTGATTTCTAAAATCCATATTTCTTTTTTTCCAAGATAATCAATTATTTGGTTCATAATTGGATTCAATTATTTAACTGTTACTCTGGGCTTCAAGATTGAGTTCTAAGACTAAAACTTTAAGCTTATATTAGTTTTCTGTTCTTACTAAGGAACGGAATCCTGAATTCTTCCCCAAGTAACATGTTTATAATTGGAAGTTTTTTTCTTCATTCAATTAAGCCTTTTTAAAGTTCAAAGTCAGCTCCCCAAATTTGCATGTAGGTGCGATTCTTATTCCAGCTTGGCTGGTAAGGGGCAGGTTAAGACTTTTTTTTAAATTTGTTCTATTCGGTCCAAACTTCTTAGACTTTGGGTACAGAATAGGTTTCAAAGTAAAACTGTCTGTGAGAAGTCTTTTTTCTCTATCATATTCCAGCTATTCCAGTAAGACTAACACTATCCTGAAGTGTGTCTCAGACCTGGAGTTTTCTGGGGTATTTATTCCAGTTTCTTTTTAGGAACTGGGTTTTGGCAGTTTTTTTCAAGACTATTCATTGTTCCAAAGATAGAAAATCTTTTTGAACTGTCATTTAAGTGTACCATCTTTTAGAATGGTATTTATATGGTCTATTCTGCCTTTTTGGTCAGTGATGGCATTATTTGTTTACAATAGATACAATAGATGCATATCTTCATTTTCTGTTTTCATTCAGATTATTTTTATTTTCTGAGATTCTCTTTTTTTGACAAGCATTACCAATTTGTTGTTTTTCCTTCTGGTCTAGCGACAGCTCTAAGAATCTTTTCAAGGTTCTCAGTGTTCCTTATTTGGACGGTATCGTGGTACTGGCTCAGTCTTTTCGTTCTGCGGAATCTCATACGATTCAACTTTGTTGTTTCTTCAAGACATGGTTAGAGGATCTTTTTATCAAAAGCTCCTTGATTCCTCACACAAGGATCACAATTTTTAGGTTTCCAGATAGATTGTGTCAATGTTTTTGTCTCTAACAGACAAATGACAAGTTTATTGGGTTCCGTTTGTCGGAAACTTCAGTCTCTATTATTTCCTTCAAGCGCCTATATATGCATAGAAATTTTAGGTTTTCATGGCTGTAGCATTGGTTTCGATTTCCTTTGCTCTTTTCATAGGAAAGCTTTCCAGTTTTTTATGCTGAATAATGGTGCAGGGATTCTAGGATATCACTTTTTATATCTTTGAATCCTAAGGTTTAACTATCTTTGATTCGGTGGTTAAGATCACCATCATTTAGTTCTACAGATCTCTTCGGTTCTTTCAACCTGGACCATGATCTCTACAGATACGAGTCTTTTAGGTTGGGAGGCTGTCTGAGGATCTCTGTCAGCACAAGGGGTTTGGAAATCTCAGGAGGCGAGATTACCTTTTGATATTTTGGAACTCCGTGCATTCTCAGAGTTCTTCAGTTTGGTTTCTTTTTGAAGAAGAGGCGTTTTTTCAGACAGACAATGTCCCAACTGTGGCGTATGTCAATCATCAGGGTGGGACTATCAGTCTTTAGGCTGTGACAGAAGTATCTCGGATATTTGCTTGGGCTAAATCCAGCTCCTATCTAATTTCTGTGGTCCTTTTCTCAGGTATAGACAATTTGGAAGCGGATTATCTCTGTTAATCAAGCTTTACATCCGGGAGAATGGTCTCTTTACCCAGATATGTTTTTCAATTTTTTCAGATGTGAGGGCTTCCAGAAATAGATCTGATGGCATCTCATCTAAACAAGGAACTTCCCAGGGGCCTATTCAGGTCCTGGGATCCTCAGGCGGAAGTAGTGTATGCATTAACACTTTCTTGGAATTATCAATCTGCCTATATTTTTTCATCTCTGGTTCTTCTTTTTAGAGTGATTTTCTAAAACATCAGAGAGCAATCTTTGGTGTGGCTGGTGGTTCCAGCATGGCCACACAGGTTTTGGTATATGGTTCTTGTTCGGATGTCCAGTTGCCAATCTTGGTTACTTCCATTAAGGCCAGACCTTATATCTTAACATTCGTTTTTTTTCATCAGGAATTCAAATTATTAATTTGATGGTATGAAAATTTAACGCTTAGTACTTAGTCATAGAAGTTTCTCTGACTCAGTGATTAATACTAGGTTGCAGGCTCGTAAATCTGTGACTAGTAGGATTTATTATCGAGTTTGGAAGATTTACATCTCATGATGCTCTTCTTATGAATTCTCTTGGCATTCTTTTAGAATTCATAGGATTTTATAGTTCTTCATAAGGTTTTGTCTGCATGTTCCTTGAAAGGACAAATCTCTGCTTTTTCTGTGCTGTTTCACAGTAAGAATTGCTAAATCTTTCTGATATTCATTGTTTTGTTCAGGCTTTGGTTCATATCAAGCCTGTCATTAAGCCAATTTCTCCTACTTGGAGTCTTATTTTGGTTCGGAAGGCTTTACAGGCTCTTCTGTTTGAGCATATGCTTTCTTTGGACATTAATTACTTTCATGGAAAGTATTGTTCTTTTTAGACATCTCTTCAGCTAGAACAGTTTTTGAATTATCTGTTCTTTCTTGTAAAATCTCCTTTTTCTGATTTTCATCAGGATAAGGTGGTTTTTGCTGTCCTCATTTCAATTTTTACCTAAAGTTGTGAATTCTAACAACATTAGTAGAGGGATTATTGTCCCTTCCTTGTGTCCTAATCCTAAGAATTCTTTGGTAAGATGCTTACATTCTTTGGATGTGGTAAGAGTTTTGAAATATTATGTTGAAGCTACTCAGATTTCAGACAGACTTCTAGTCTATTTGTTATCTTTTCTGGTTTTAGGAAGGTCAGAAGGCTTCTGCCTTTTCTTTGGCATCTTGGTTAAGGCTTTTGATTCATCATGCTTATTTGGAGTCGGGTTAATCCCCGCCTCAGAGGATTACGGCTCATTCTACTGGGTCAGTTTCTACTTCCTGGACTTTTAAGAATGAAGCTTCTGTTGATCAGATTTGCAAAGCAATGACTTGGTCCTCTTTGCATGTTTTTACTAAATTCTACCATTTTGATGTTTTCTCTTCTTCAGCAGCAGTTTTTGGTAGAATAGTACTTCAGGCAGCTGTTTCAGTTTGATTCTTCTGCTTATATTTCAGTTTTCTTTCATGTAATTAACAAGAGTCCATGAGCTAGTGACGTATGGGATATACATTCCTACCAGGAGGGGCAAAGTTTCCCAAACCTTAAAATGCCTATAAATACACCCCTCACCACACCCACAAATCAGTTTTACAAACTTTGCCTCCAAGGGAGGTGGTGAAGTAAGTTTGTGCTAGATTCTACGTTGATATGCGCTCCGCAGCAAGTTGGAGCCCGGTTTTCCTCTCAGCGTGCAGTGAATGTCAGAGGGATGTGAAGAGAGTATTGCCTATTGAATGCAGTGATCTCCTTCTATGGGATCTATTTCATAAGGTTCTCTGTTATCGGTCGTAGAGATTCATCTCTTACCTCCCTTTTCAGATCGACGATATACTCTTATATTTACCATTTCCTCTACTGATTCTCGTTTCAGTACTGGTTTGGCTTTCTACAAACATGTAGATGAGTGTCCTGGGGTAAGTAAGTCTTATTTTCTGTGACACTCTAAGCTATGGTTGGGCACTTTATTTATAAAGTTCTAAATATATGTATTCAAACATTTATTTGCCTTGACTCAGAATGTTCAACTTTCCTTATTTCCAGACAGTCAGTTTCATATTTGGGATTATGCTTTAAATTATCATATTTTTTCTTACCTCAAAAATTTGACTTTTTTTTTTTCCCTGTGGGCTGTTAGGCTCGCGGGGGCTGAAAATGCTTCATTTTATTGCGTCATTCTTGGCGCGGACTTTTTTGGCGCAAAAATTATTTTCCGTTTCCGGCGTCATACGTGTCGCCGGAAGTTGCGTCATTTTTGACGTTATTTTGCGCCAAAAATGTCGGCGTTCCGGATGTGGCGTCATTTTTGGCGCCAAAAGCATTTAGGCGCCAAATAATGTGGGCGTCTTATTTGGCGCCAAAAAATATGGGCGTCGCTTTTGTCTCACATTATTTCAGTCTCATTTTTCATTTGCTTCTGGTTGCTAGAAGCTTGATGTTTGGCATTTTTTTCCCATTCCTGAAACTGTCTTATAAGGAATTTGATCTATTTTGCTTTATATGTTGTTTTTTCTCTTACATATTGCAAGATGTCTCACGTTGCATCTGAGCCAGAAGATACTACAGGAAAACCACTGCCTGCTGGATCTACCAAAGCTAAGTGTATCTGCTGTAAACTTTTGGTAGCTATTCCTCCAGCTGTTGTTTGTAATAATTGTCATGACAAACTTGTTAAAGCAGATAATATTTCCTTTAGTGATGTACCATTGCCTGTTGCAGTTCCCTCAACATCTAAGGTGCAGAATGTTCCTGATAACATAAGAGATTTTGTTTCTGAATCCATAAAGAAGGCTTTGTCTGTTATTTCTCCTTCTAGTAAACGTAAAAAGTCTTTTAAATCTTCTCTCTCTACAGATGAATTTTTAAATGAACACCATCATTCTGATTCTTTGGACTCTTCTGGTTCAGAGGATTCTATCTCAGAGATTGATGCTGATAAATCTTCATATTTATTTAAGATGGAATTTATTCGCTCTTTACTTAAAGAAGTACTAATTGCTTTAGAAATAGAGGATTCTAGTCCTCTTGATACTAATTCTATACGTTTGGATAAGGTTTTTAAAGCTCCTGTGGTTATTCCAGAAGTCTTTCCTGTTCCTAATGCTATTTCTGCAGTAATTTCTAAGGAATGGGATAAATTGGGTAATTCATTTACTCCTTCTAAACGTTTTAAGCAATTATATCCTGTTCCGCCTGACAGGTTAGAATTTTGGGACAAAATCCCTAAAGTTGATGGGGCTATTTCTACCCTTGCTAAACGTACTACCATTCCTACGTCAGATGGTACCTCGTTTAAGGATCCTTTAGATAGAAAAATTGAATCTTTTCTAAGAAAAGCTTATCTATGTTCAGGTAATCTTCTTAGACCTGCTATATCATTGGCTGATGTTGCTGCAGCTTCAACTTTTTGGTTGGAAACTCTAGCGCAACAAGTAACAAATCGTGATTCTCATGATATTATTATTCTTCTCCAGCATGCTAATAATTTCATCTGTGATGCCATTTTTGATATTATTAGAGTTGATGTTAGGTTTATGTCTCTGGCTATCTTAGCCAGAAGAGCTTTATGGCTTAAGACCTGGAATGCTGATATGGCTTCTAAATCAACTCTACTTTCCATTTCTTTCCAGGGAAACAAATTATTTGGTTCTCAGTTGGATTCTATTATTTCAACTGTTACTGGTGGGAAAGGAACTTTTTTACCACAGGATAAAAAGTCTAAAGGTAAAAACAGGGCTAACAATCGTTTTCGTTCCTTTCGTTTCAACAAAGAACAAAAGCCTGATCCTTCGTCCTCAGGAGCAGTTTCAGTTTGGAAACCATCTCCAGTCTGGAATAAATCCAAGCCTGCTAGAAAGGCAAAGCCTGCTTCTAAGTTCACATGAAGGTACGGCCCTCATTCCAGTTCAGCTGGTAGGGGGCAGGTTACGTTTTTTTCAAAGAAATTTGGATCAATTCTGTTCACAATCTTTGGATTCAGAACATTGTTTCAGAAGGGTACAGAATTGGTTTCAAGATGAGACCTCCTGCAAAGAGATTTTTTCTTTCCCATGTCCCAGTAAATCCAGTGAAAGCTCAAGCATTTCTGAATTGTGTTTCAGATCTAGAGTTGGCTGGAGTAATTATGCCAGTTCCAGTTCCGGAACAGGGGATGGGGTTTTATTCAAATCTCTTCATTGTACCAAAGAAGGAGAATTCCTTCAGACCAGTTCTGGATCTAAAATTATTGAATCGTTATGTAAGGATACCAACGTTCAAGATGGTAACTGTAAGGACTATATTGCCTTTTGTTCAGCAAGGGAATTATATGTCCACAATAGATTTACAGGATGCATATCTGCATATTCCGATTCATCCAGATCATTATCAGTTCCTGAGATTCTCTTTTCTAGACAAGCATTACCAATTTGTGGCTCTACCGTTTGGCCTTGCTACAGCTCCAAGAATTTTCACAAAGATTCTCGGTGCCCTTCTGTCTGTAATCAGAGAACAGGGTATTGTGGTATTTCCTTATTTGGACGATATCTTGGTACTTGCTCAGTCTTTACATTTAGCAGAGTCTCATACGAATCGACTTGTGTTGTTTCTTCAAGATCATGGTTGGAGGATCAATTTACCAAAAAGTTCTTTGATTCCTCAAACAAGGGTAACCTTTCTGGGTTTCCAGATAGATTCAGTGTCCATGACTCTGTCTTTAACAGACAAGAGACGTCTAAAATTGATTACAGCCTGTCGAAACCTTCAGTCTCAATCATTCCCTTCGGTAGCCTTATGCATGGAAATTCTAGGTCTTATGACTGCTGCATCGGACGCGATCCCCTTTGCTCGTTTTCACATGCGACCTCTTCAGCTCTGTATGCTGAACCAATGGTGCAGGGATTACACGAAGATATATCAATTAATATCTTTAAAACCGATTGTTCGGCACTCTCTAACGTGGTGGACAGATCACCTTCGTTTAATTCAGGGGGCTTCTTTTGTTCTTCCGACCTGGACTGTAATTTCAACAGATGCAAGTCTCACAGGTTGGGGAGCTGTGTGGGGATCTCTGACGGCACAAGGAGTTTGGGAATCTCAGGAGGTGAGATTACCGATCAATATCTTGGAACTCCGTGCAGTTTTCAGAGCTCTTCAGTTTTGGCCTCTTCTGAAGAGAGAATCGTTCATTTGTTTTCAGACAGACAATGTCACAACTGTGGCATACATCAATCATCAAGGAGGGACTCACAGTCCTCTGGCTATGAAAGAAGTATCTCGAATTTTGGTTTGGGCAGAATCCAGCTCCTGTCTAATCTCTGCGGTTCATATCCCAGGTGTAGACAATTGGGAAGCGGATTATCTCAGTCGCCAAACGTTGCATCCGGGCGAATGGTCTCTTCACCCAGAGGTATTTCTTCAGATTGTTCAAATGTGGGGGCTCCCAGAGATAGATCTGATGGCCTCTCATCTAAACAAGAAACTTCCCAGGTATCTGTCCAGATCCCGGGATCCTCAGGCGGAGGCAGTGGATGCATTATCACTTCCTTGGAAGTATCATCCTGCCTATATCTTTCCGCCTCTAGTTCTTCTTCCAAGAGTAATCTCCAAGATTCTGAGGGAATGCTCGTTTGTTCTGCTAATAGCTCCGGCATGGCCTCACAGGTTTTGGTATGCGGATCTTGTCCGGATGGCATCTTGCCAACCATGGACTCTTCCGTTAAGACCAGACCTTCTGTCACAAGGTCCTTTTTTCCATCCGGATCTGAAATCCTTAAATTTAAAGGTATGGAGATTGAACGCTTGATTCTTGGTCATAGAGGTTTCTCTGACTCCGTGATTAATACTATGTTACAGGCTCGTAAATCTGTATCTCGAGAGATATATTATAGAGTCTGGAAGACTTATATTTCTTGGTGTCTTTCTCATCATTTTTCTTGGCATTCTTTTAGAATACCGAGAATTTTACAGTTTCTTCAGGATGGTTTAGATAAGGGTTTGTCCGCAAGTTCTTTGAAAGGACAAATCTCCGCTCTTTCTGTTCTTTTTCACAGAAAGATTGCTATTCTTCCTGATATTCATTGTTTTGTACAAGCTTTGGTTCGTATAAAACCTGTCATTAAGTCAATTTCTCCTCCTTGGAGTTTGAATTTGGTTCTGGGAGCTCTTCAAGCTCCTCCATTTGAACCTATGCATTCATTGGACATTAAATTACTTTCTTGGAAAGTTTTGTTCCTTTTGGCCATCTCTTCTGCTAGAAGAGTTTCTGAATTATCTGCTCTTTCGTGTGAGTCTCCTTTTCTGATTTTTCATCAGGATAAGGCGGTGTTGCGAACTTCTTTTGAATTTTTACCTAAAGTTGTGAATTACAACAACATTAGTAGAGAAATTGTGGTTCCTTCATTATGTCCTAATCCTAAGAATTCTAAGGAGAAATCATTGCATTCTTTGGATGTTGTTAGAGCTTTGAAATATTATGTTGAAGCTACGAAATCTTTCCGTAAGACTTCTAGTCTATTTGTTATCTTTTCCGGTTCTAGGAAAGGCCAGAAAGCTTCTGCCATTTCTTTGGCATCTTGGTTGAAATCTTTAATTCATCTTGCCTATGTTGAGTCGGGTAAAATTCCGCCTCAGAGAATTACAGCTCATTCTACTAGGTCAGTATCTACTTCCTGGGCGTTTAGGAATGAAGCTTCGGTTGACCAGATCTGCAAAGCAGCAACTTGGTCCTCTTTGCATACTTTTACTAAATTCTACCATTTTGATGTGTTTTCTTCTTCTGAAGCAGTTTTTGGTAGAAAAGTTCTTCAGGCAGCGGTTTCAGTTTGAATCTTCTGCTTATGTTTTTTGTTAAACTTTATTTTGGGTGTGGATTATTTTCAGCAGGAATTGGCTGTCTTTATTTTATCCCTCCCTCTCTAGTGACTCTTGTGTGGAAAGATCCACATCTTGGGTAGTCATTATCCCATACGTCACTAGCTCATGGACTCTTGTTAATTACATGAAAGAAAACATAATTTATGTAAGAACTTACCTGATAAATTCATTTCTTTCATATTAACAAGAGTCCATGAGGCCCACCCTTTTTTGTGGTGGTTATGATTTTTTTGTATAAAGCACAATTATTCCAATTCCTTATTTTATATGCTTCGCACTTTTTTCTTATCACCCCACTTCTTGGCTATTCGTTAAACTGATTTGTGGGTGTGGTGAGGGGTGTATTTATAGGCATTTTAAGGTTTGGGAAACTTTGCCCCTCCTGGTAGGAATGTATATCCCATACGTCACTAGCTCATGGACTCTTGTTAATATGAAAGAAATGAATTTATCAGGTAAGTTCTTACATAAATTATGTTTTTTTCATTATAAAAATGTAAACTTTTGTTTGGGTAGTGGATTAATTTTTTCAGCGGAATTGGCTGTCTTTATTTTATCCCTCCCTCTCTAGTGACTCTTGCGTGTAAGTTCCACATCTTGGGTATCTTCTATCCCATACGTCACTAGCTCATGGACTCTTACTAATTACATGAAAGAAAACATAATTTATGTAAGAACTTACCTGATAAATTAATTTCTTTCATATTAGCAAGAGTCCATGAGGCCCACTCTTTTTGTGGTGGTTATGATTTTTTTGAATAAAGCACAATTATTCCAATTCCTTATTTTTGATACTTTTGCTCCATTCTTATCACCCCATGTCTTGGCTATTTGTTAAACTGAATTGTGGGTGTGATGAGGGGTGTATTTATAGGCATTTTAAGGTTTGGGAAACTTTGCCCCTCCTGGTAGGAATGTATATCCCATACGTCACTAGCTCATGGACTCTTGCTAATATGAAAGAAATTAATTTATCAGGTAAGTTCTTACATAAAATATGTTATCAACTAAAGTGGAAGAGCTAGAAAATCGCTCACGACTAAACAATCTAAGGATTGTAGGACTACCAGAGTCATTTCAATCAGAGAAACTAATAGAATTAGCTGAAATCATAATACCCCAGATATTGAACCTAACAGGAGACTTTAGTGCAGAAAGAGCACACCGACTGGGAATAAAAAGGGATGATAACAATAGGAAGAGACCCAGAGTGGTAATAATAAAGTACCTTAATTTTAAATCAAAGATGGAAATAATGAGAAATAATGAGAGCATATAGGAACCAAGGAAGTCTCCAATATCAGAACAGCAAGCTTTTAATGTTCCAAGACTATACAGCAGAGGTGTCAAAGAAACGAAAACAATTCTCAGCGATTTGCACCAAGTTGATAGAAGAAAAGACACCTTTTGCCTTGTTGCATCCTGCAAGATTAAAAATATTTATGGGACACAGGTCAATAACTTTTAACAATCCAGAAGATGCTTACAAATATATAGAAAAAGAAGAAAAGAAGAAGATGAATCTAACAGAAGAAACATTGAGAAGATAGAGAACTTTTAAAATAAAAACCAAATCTCTCAGTAGTAGGAGAGAAGGGGAGAATATATTGGATTATAGTTGTTGAGTAAAAAAAGAAAAAAAAGGAAAAAATAAGTTTTTTTTTTGTTTGTTTTTTTGTCTTTTAGATCCTGGCTTTTTATGGAGTACTAGATGACTCCATTGAGAATGGCACATTGTCTAAAATATTTTTTTTTTTTTTTTTTTTTTATCTGGCTTGTTATGGAGTACTAGTTGACTCCACTGAGAATGGCACACCGGCTAAAATATTATTTTTTTTTGGAGTACTAATTTACACCATTGAGAATGGCATAACGATTAAAATAATTTTTAATGCTTCTTTTTTTTTTTTCTCATTTAAAAACAAAGCAACGTAAAGTTTTAAATGAGTATCTGTTACTAAATTAACACAGAAAGTATGATAAAAAAGGGAAACAGATTCATATTTTCTATAGTGTTTGTCATTTATATATATAAAAAAAAATTGGTGCCCTTTTTTTTTATTTTTTTAAGAGCACTAAGATACCAGTGTTAATTTCGTTGACGAAAATATTTTCGTCAAAAGTTTTCGTCAGCGGCCGTTTTTAGTGATGAAAAGTTAACGAAAATGAAGTTATCATTAAGTCAATTGACGAAAAATATGACGAAAATCAATTCCAATTTTCGTCATGGGACGAAACCGAAACGAAAATGTGAGGGTCTGAGGGAGGGACGTCACCTGAACCTCCGCTTTTTAGTTTCCTCTTAGCTCCACCCACCGCTGTCTGTTAGAGTGAGATGCACGCAGCCACGCATGGGAGTCTGGGAGAGAGAGTGAGAGACGCAGGCGCAGCTGCAGGTGCAGGATCCCTCTGTTTGCTTAAGGGAGTCGGGACTTCTGGAACAACGCCCTGCAGTGCAACTGAGTGCAAACCACAGAAGAGGAAGTTGGAATTGGAACTCCTCCATGTCTGGAGAGTGGAAATTGAATGTGACGTGGTGAGTGACTTGTGTGTTTGTCTACTGAATTTTTAGTAGAAAAGTATTAAGATCTCGGTTCGGTTCACATTGCCAGTGCCACATGGTTATGTCGCCATGCAATGCATCCTACCCTACCCTACCCTTAGGTGTCACGTGGTGTCAGGCTTCCTGTCTGTGTGTGTACTGTGCACTGTGTATCTCACTGTCACTGCAAAGTCCATGCATGTCTTTATTTAGGAAGGATAGGAGGATCTGGCATCGGCATGGCAGGCTCAGCTCAATGGTGGCCTGGGTGGTGGCGCAGGTGACT
This sequence comes from Bombina bombina, assembly GCF_027579735.1. Taxonomy (NCBI): domain Eukaryota; kingdom Metazoa; phylum Chordata; class Amphibia; order Anura; family Bombinatoridae; genus Bombina; species Bombina bombina. Next base: position 367,824,616 of record NC_069502.1, read on the forward strand.
TTATAAGGAAGGGGCACTGATCTGATCTGATGGGCCTGAAAATGAAATAGTAGCAGAGTGGGGGCTGAGGGGTTGCTGCTGAGCTGATTGACCCTTGCTTTAACAATTACAGCATTTTTCTGTTTTCTGTATTACCATTTTGTCTAGTACTAGTAATATCTTTCTTTTTGGGTAACACCAATCACCAACAGGTAGCATACACTGCTGCACAAACTGTACAGATACAGATGACAGTCACAGAAATGTTAGTGTCTGGGAGAAAGAGAAGAGAAGATCTATGGATGCATTTTACATTTGATGCTAAGGAAAACAAGACCCTTTGCAAACCATGTGGAGTGACAATCACTGGTAAAAATACAACAAACTTGAAGCGTCATTTGCAGATGAGTCATCCCGAAATTCATACAAAGGTACTGTGCACTGCACAGTCACACTTAAATGGTTGTTTAAGATAAAGTTATTTAGTCAGGTAGGCCAAACTGGTGTTTTCACTAAACTTAAAGGGACATAAAACAGGTTGGTTTGGTTCAGGTTCAGAATAGATCTGTGCAACTGCATATCCATTATCCTAAAAGGGATCATTTTCAAAACTAAGCAAAATGAATTACATTATAGCTAAGCTGCCCCCTGGCCTGGAGCAGCCAACTCCACCCCCTCAGTGTTTTACAGTCACAGGCATTGTATTTCAACTGAGTTCACATACAGCTTCTAGTTCTCTAGGCATGCTCCAGTAGATATTATGGATAATCCCTATGCATTTTGGAATTCTACCAACAACAAAAAACACACAATATATATAGAAGGAAATGTGTGGGCTGTGGGGGGAGTTAGAGCTTTACAATTCAGAAACTAAAAAGAAAGGGTTAATGTCGACTGGCGAGGCACTGCAGTATAAAATTGCTGGTAAAGTAATTAAAATACATATTATTAATTATATTTTGTCTCTATCCTATCCCACTTGTTTTATGTCCCAATACAAGCCTAAAGAAACCATTGCTGTCCTGTATTGATTGATGAGATAACTAACCCTTTTGAGACATATGGTGGAACTGGGAGGAAGCAAGGGACATAAATGTAGTATATATATATATATATAGAGAGAGAGAGAGACAATTGAACTTGGTGCTGTGGATGGGTGACAGTGAGAGAAAGAAAAATCAGAATAATTAGATTTTTTCCCCCCACCTTATTATTCACCCCCACAGATACAGAAAACATCCAATGATGGGCCAAGTCAAGCCAGTGCACCACAGCAAAATATTTACACAGCTCTTGTAAGTGCTTCAAAATACAAAATTGACTCTAAGGAACAACAGGCCAGGGAGGATGCCATAGCAAAATGGATTGGGCGCACTGGATTACCAGTCAGAACGATTGAAGATGAGGACTTTGTTTACATGATGGCGACCGTAGATTGGAGACTGAGTGTTCTAAAGAAAACTAAAATAAATAATCTAATTGACAAACATTATGAAGATGAAAAACAAAAATTCAAAAAGAGACTGGCTGCTGCCCGGAGAGTATCTATTTGCACTGATTTGTGGACAAAAAAAGGACTAACAGCTTCATTCCTTGGTATAAGTGCATGCTACTTTTGTGTTGACCAAAATAAAGCTGAGCACATATTGTTGGCCCTTGAACAAGTAGCACACCCACACACTACACAGTCAATCAAATCATGTGTGGACAAATGCTTGCAAGAGTGGGACATACCAAAGAAGAAGATCCTTACAGTGATAACAGACAATGGGAGTAATATGGTGGCAGCATTTAAACACACCACAGCAGCAGCAGAAGAACCACCCAGCTTTAGGCCTAGATTTGGAGTTTGGCGTTAGCCGTGAAAACCAGCGTTAGAGGCTCCTAACGCTGGTTTTAGGCTACCGCCGGTATTTGGAGTCAGTGATTAAAGGGTCTAACGCTCACTTTTCAGCCGCGACTTTTCCATACCGCAGATCCCCTTACGTCAATTGCGTATCCTATCTTTTCAATGGGATCTTTCTAACGCTGGTATTTAGAGTCGTTTCTGAAGTGAGCGTTAGAGCTCTAACGACAAAACTCCAGCCGCCGGAAAATAGCAGGAGTTAAGAGCTTTCTGGGCTAACGCCGGTTCATAAAGCTCTTAACTACTGTACCCTAAAGTACACTAACACCCATAAACTACCTATGTACCCCTAAACCGAGGTCCCCCCACATCGCCGCCACTCGATTTAAATTTTTTAACCCCTAATCTGCCGACCGCCACCTACGTTATACTTATGCACCCCTAATCTGCTGCCCCTAACACCGCCGACCCCTATATTATATTTATTAACCCCTAATCTGCCCCCCTCAACGTCGCCGACACCTGCCTACACTTATTAACCCCTAATCTGCCGAGGGGACCTGAGCGCTACTATAATAAAGTTATTAACCCCTAATCCGCCTCACTAACCCTATCATAAATAGTATTAACCCCTAATCTGCCCTCCCTAACATCGCCGACACCTACCTTCAATTATTAACCCCTAATCTGAAGACCGGAGCTCATGGCTACTATAATAAATGGATTAACCCCTAAAGCTAAGTCTAACCCTAACACTAACACCCCCCTAACTTAAATATAATTTACATCTAACGAAACTAATTAACTCTTATTAAATAACTTATTCCTATTTAAAGCTAAATACTTACCTGTAAAATAAATCCTAATATAGCTACAATATAAATTATAATTATATTATAGCTATTTTAGGATTAATATTTATTTTACAGGCAACTTTGTAATTATTTTAACCAGGTACAATAGCTATTAAATAGTTAAGAACTATTTAATAGTTACCTAGTTAAAATAATAACAAATTTACCTGTAAAATAAATCCTAACCTAAGATATAATTAAACCTAACACTACCCTATCAATAAATTAATTAAATAAAATACCTACAATTACCTACAATTAACCTAACACTACACTATCAATAAATTAATTAAACACAATTCCTACAAATAAATACAATTAAATAAACTAGCTAAAGTACAAAAAATAAAAAAGAACTAAGTTACAAAAAATAAAAAAATATTTACAAACATCAGAAAATTATTACAACAATTTTAAACTAATTACACCTACTCTAAGCCCCCTAATAAAATAACAAAGACCCCCAAAATAAAAAATTCCCTACCCTATTCTAAATTAAAAAAAGTTAAAAGCTCTTTTACCTTACCAGCCCTGAACAGGGCCCTTTGCGGGGCATGCCCCAAGAATTTCAGCTCTTTTGCCTGTAAAAAAAACACATACAATACCCCCCCCAACATTACAACCCACCACCCACATACCCCTAATCTAACCCAAACCCCCCTTAAATAAACCTAACACTAAGCCCCTGAAGATCTTCCTACCTTGTCTTCACCATCCAGGTATCACCGATCCGTCCTGGCTCCAACATCTTCATCCAACCCAAGCGGGGGTTGGCGATCCATCATCCGGTGGCTGAAGAGGTCCAGAAGAGGCTCCAAAGTCTTCCTCCTATCCGGCAAGAAGAGGACATCCGGACCGGCAAACATCTTCTCCAAGCGGCATCTTCGATCTTCTTGCATCCGGTGCGGAGCGGGTCCATCTTGAAGCAGGCGACGCGGATCCATCCTCTTCTTCCGTTGTCTCCCGACGAATGACGGTTCCTTTAAGGGACGTCATCCAAGATGGCGTCCCTTGAATTCCGATTGGCTGATAGGATTCTATCAGCCAATTGGAATTAAGGTAGGAATATTCTGATTGGCTGATGGAATCAGCCAATCAGAATCAAGTTCAATCCTATTGGCTGATCCAATCAGCCAATCAGATTGAGCTCACATTCTATTGGCTGATCGGAACAGCCAATAGAATGCGAGCTCAATCTGATTGGCTGATTGGATCAGCCAATCGGATTGAACTTGATTCTGATTGGCTGATTCCATCAGCCAATCAGAATATTCCTACCTTAATTCCGATTGGCTGATAGAATCCTATCAGCCAATCGGAATTCAAGGGACGCCATCTTGGATGACGTCCCTTAAAGGAACCGTCATTCGTCGGGAGACAACGGAAGAAGAGGATGGATCCGCGTCGCCTGCTTCAAGATGGACCCGCTCCGCACCGGATGCAAGAAGATCGAAGATGCCGCTTGGAGAAGATGTTTGCCGGTCCGGATGTCCTCTTCTTGCCGGATAGGAGGAAGACTTTGGAGCCTCTTCTGGACCTCTTCAGCCACCGGATGATGGATCGCCAACCCCCGCTTGGGTTGGATGAAGATGTTGGAGCCAGGACGGATCGGTGATACCTGGATGGTGAAGACAAGGTAGGAAGATCTTCAGGGGCTTAGTGTTAGGTTTATTTAAGGGGGGTTTGGGTTAGATTAGGGGTATGTGGGTGGTGGGTTGTAATGTTGGGGGGGGGGTATTGTATGTGTTTTTTTTACAGGCAAAAGAGCTGAAATTCTTGGGGCATGCCCCGCAAAGGGCCCTGTTCAGGGCTGGTAAGGTAAAAGAGCTTTTAACTTTTTTAATTTAGAATAGGGTAGGGAATTTTTTATTTTGGGGGTCTTTGTTATTTTATTAGGGGGCTTAGAGTAGGTGTAATTAGTTTAAAATTGTTGTAATAATTTTCTGATGTTTGTAAATATTTTTTTATTTTTTGTAACTTAGTTCTTTTTTATTTTTTGTACTTTAGCTAGTTTATTTAATTGTATTTATTTGTAGGAATTGTGTTTAATTAATTTATTGATAGTGTAGTGTTAGGTTAATTGTAGGTAATTGTAGGTAGTTTATTTAATTAATTTATTGATAGAGTAGTGTTAGGTTTAATTATATCTTAGGTTAGGATTTATTTTACAGGTAAATTTGTAATTATTTTAACTAGGTAACTATTAAATAGTTCTTAACTATTTAATAGCTATTGTACCTGGTTAAAATAATTACAAAGTTACCTGTAAAATAAATATTAATCCTAAAATAGCTATAATATAATTATAATTTATATTGTAGCTATATTAGGATTTATTTTACAGGTAAGTATTTAGCTTTAAATAGGAATAAGTTATTTAATAAGAGTTAATTAATTTCGTTAGATGTAAATTATATTTAAGTTAGGGGGGTGTTAGTGTTAGGGTTAGACTTAGCTTTAGGGGTTAATCCATTTATTATAGTAGCGATGAGCTCCGGTCGTCAGATTAGGGGTTAATAATTGAAGTTAGGTGTCGGCGATGTTAGGGAGGGCAGATTAGGGGTTAATACTATTTATGATAGGGTTAGTGAGGCGGGTTAGGGGTTAATAACTTTATTATAGTAGCGGTGCGGTCCGCTCGGCAGATTAGGGGTTAATAAGTGTAGGCAGGTGTCGGCGACGTTGTGGGGGGCAGATTAGGGGTTAATAAATATAATATAGGGGTCGGCGATGTTAGGGCAGCAGATTAGGGGTACATAGGGATAACGTAGGTTGCGGCGGTTTACGGAGCGGCAGATTAGGGGTTAAAAAAAATATGCAGGGGTCAGCGATAGCGGGAGCGGCAGATTAGGGGTTAATAAGTGTAAGGTTAGGGGTGTTTAGACTCGGGGTACATGTTAGAGTGTTAGGTGCAGACGTAGGAAGTGTTTCCCCATAGGAAACAATGGGGCTGCGTTAGGAGCTGAACGCTGCTTTTTTGCAGGTGTTTTTTTTCAGCTCAAACAGCCCCATTGTTTCCTATGGGGATATCGTGCACGAGCACGTTTTTGAGGCTGGCCGCGTCCGTAAGCAACTCTGGTATCGAGAGTTGCATTTGCGGTAAAAATGCTCTACACTCCTTTTTTGGAGCCTAACGCAGCATTTGTTTGAACTCTCGATACCAGAGTTAAATTTATGGTGCGGCCAGAAAAAAGCCCGCGGAGCGTTAACAGCCCATCTACCGCCAAACTCCAAATCTAGGCCTCAGTGAGGAAGACTCCCCCATAACGGAAAGTGACTCTGAGTCGTCTGAGTCTGAAATTGATGATTTGCGGTGAGCGATTTTTTTATTTTTTCAATCTTTTTCATGATGACAGTCAATTTTAACATGGATATGAGATTAATGTTGGGGGCGGGCTGTATCTTTTGTTGTTATTTTTCCATTTACACTTTGTATTGTAATCTTGTGTAAAGTATTCCCATCCATCATTAAGATATTGAGGGTTAAAAAAATTGAATGGAAACTTTTTTTATACTTTATGCTTATTTGACTGTGCTCTGTCCTCTTAGGTACCAACAGATCGACATGGACCGGACACTGTGTGTGGTGCATACCTTACAACTTGTGGTCCACATGGTGCAGAAGGAGGCAAGTGTTAAGAGAATCCTTGATAAAGCAAGGTCAGTAGTGAAACTCTTCCGCAAGTCTTCCGTTGCAACACAGAAGATATTGGAGCAGTGTGGCCTTATTGTTTTAAATGACTGCCCCACACGCTGGTCAAGTACATTCAACATGATCGCACGACTCATCAAAGTGAAAGACTCGGTCTGCCAAATCGCAAACAACATGGGATGGGACAGCTTTCTCCCTAGTGAATGGCAAAAGCTCACATCATTGCATGATCTACTGCTGCCATTTGCAGAACATACTAAAACCCTCCAGAGTGACACCATGTCCATGTCCCTGGTTGTCCCTGCCATCTTTGATCTGCTCAGTCACCTTGATGACTTTAAACAGAACACTAGCTACCAAGACCTTGCCACAATTGCACAAAAAATGAAAGGGAATCTAAACCAGCGTTTTGCTTCATTCTTAGATACAACAGATGAAAGGTTCTCCCCACTTGCAGCTGCTGCTTGTTTTGTCAACCCTACTGTCTGTGAAACCCTTGTTGATGTGGCTGATGAAAATATTCAGGAACTGCTTAAACAGGCAGAGGAGTATGTGATAAGAAAATCAGCATTGCCCCACACACAAGATGAGGATCTGTCTGAAGAAGATGATGCACTTGCAGTTGCAGAAGAGGAGAATATTGAGAAATCAAAGGAAGAAGCCCCACCATCCACATCAAAGCACAGAGTCTTTCGGTTTCTCTCAAAATGCTGCAGAAGACCCAGGCAGAGGACCTTCCCAAACAGCATAGAGCAGCAGATCAGAAAATATAGGGAGGAAGAGCTTTTGCAACAACCAATCACTGATGACGACACTGGAACAGATTTTTGGCTGTCAAAGAATGATACTTTTTATCACCAGTTAAAACCTTTTGCATTAGACCTGTTGGCTATGCCAGCTACTCAAGCCTTTGCAGAGAGAATATTCAGTGTCACAGGTGACCTCTCTCGAGGCCGGCGGAATAGAGCAAGGGTCATATTGGCACAAAGTGCTTTCCTTAAAATGAATCGAAACAAATAGAAATGTTTTTATTCTCCAGTTACTTATAACATGTTAAGCATTTTTAGCATACCTATACTTGTGGGTTTGGGTTGTGTTTCACTCACTGCTTATTGCTATAGGAAGAATCAATAATTCAACAGTTCTAATTGTCAAATACAGTGACAGTCATAGAAAAAATGCATAAGACTAGTGCTACAATACCATAAGTGAGTGTGTGTGTGGATTAGAATTTCTGTGGAACTATAATAACAACCACCACCAATAAACTCCTCTCTCTCTCTCTCTCTTAGCATTGATAATATAGGTAAATATATCACACTAAAGAAAAAGAAAAATAGAGCAGTAAGTTTAGTTACAGTAACTTTCAATTAGATGCATATTGTTGCTATGGATGAATGATGTTATGTCAATGAATCTAGCAGTGAAAAGTATTCACTCACTCCTGACAGCACTTCCTAAACCTATACAAACGTCTCAGACAGATTTATAATTAGGCAGAGTAGGCACATATCATTTTTTTTACGTCAGGCAGGCCCAGGTTCTGCCCCTAGGGGAGTTGGCAGCAGGACCTCAGCGTAAGGGTTCCCTACCTTACAACTGTCTACAATGTGGTGCCAGAAATGTAAATCCACTCCAGCCCCTAGTAGCTAGCTATAGGTGCTGCTCACTTGCTGTCAAATTTAGCACTGAATACATAGTATTATCTGCTGTATTAACAGCACTTCCTATAGCAACAATATGCATCTCATTGTAAGTTAGTGGGGTGTTCTTAGTGTGATACATATTTACCTCTATTGTCAATGCTTGCTGAGACAGAGAGAGGAGTTATAAAAAGTGGTGATTGTTATATAGTTCCATACAGTACAGCTGCTAGCATTGTATTTGTAGCCCCTGCACTTTTTCTTTGAAATGTATCTGAAAATTAGAATTGTTGAAATTTGAAACAATAAACTGTGAAGATGTGAAAAATTGTGAACAGTCCACGTCCAGTGAGTCAGTTAGTAACTGATTCTTATTATAGAAATAAGCATTACCCCTCTAGTATTGGTTAATTACTTTAGTAGTTATGCTGTCTGTGCCTTTGCTACTGCCTTGTAGCACTAGCTGGCTGCAGAATTGTTTTGTTGTGTACGGTTAAGGTTAACAAGTTACTTGAACTGTTAAAAGGTTTTATATTCAGGTAATAATATGTGCAATGGGATTACAGTACAGTTGCACTTCTGTTTGTCAGAATTCAAAAAACAATATTCTTGTTTGTTTAACAGTACACAACTAAACAATTCTGCAGCCAGCTAGTGCTACAAGGCAGCAGCAAAATCAAACTTGCTTTTATTTTGCTGTCTGTGCCTTTGCTACTGCCTTGTAGCACTCGCTGGCTGCAGAATTGTTTTGTTGCGTACTGTGTTCAAGTTAGTAAGTTACTTGCACTGTTAAGATTTTATATTCAGGTAATAATATGTGCAATGGGAACACAGTACAGTTGCACTTCTGTTTGTCAAAATTCAAAAAGCAATATTCTTGTTTGTTTATGAAACTTGCTTTTATTTTTCTGTCTGTGCCTTTGCTGCTGCCTTGTAGCACTTGCTGGCTGCAGAATTGTTTTGTTGGGACTTGGGTACTGTTAACAATAACAAGTTACTTACTTGAACTGTAAAAGGTTTTATATTCAGGTAATAATGTGCAATGGCATTATTACATTGAACAGTACAGTTGCACTTCTGTTTGTAAAAATTCAAAAAACAATATTCTTGTGTTGTTTGTTTATGAAACTTACTTTTATTTATAAAGACGTTACCACAACGGCTAAAAGTAAATTTGTGTCTGTATTCTTTTGTATGTACTATGTTTGAACTTCGAACCTTAATACCAATACCATAAATAATAACATTTTTAATCCAGGAGTGTATATATATATATATATATATATATATATATATATATATATAATGAGTTTGGATTGGAAATTCTAGATAAATGCTTAAATAATGCACAATTTAACCCATTAGATTTTAGTTTTAGTCGAATTTTAGTCGACTAAAATCGCCAGTACGATTTTAGTCAACTAAAATTCGACTAAAACTAAAACAATTCAGATGACTAAAATACGACTAAAACTAAAATGGCATTTTAGTCAAAAGACTACGACTAAAACTAAATCAAAATTTGCTGCCAAAATTAACACTGTAAGATACTTTGCTAAAATTGATGTATAAAGTTTGTAAAAATGTGGTAAACTAGCACAGAAAGTATGATATAACAAGGGAAGCAGATTCACATTTTTTATAGTGTGTGTTATTAACATATATAAAAGAGAAAAAAAAAAGGGGGGAAAAATTGGAGTTTTTCCCCCCCCCCCCCCCACATATAGGATAATGCAACACAAAGTTTTAAATGATTGTTGTACACTATAGAGCATGATTTTTTTTTCTCACAAATGAATTATGTTTTTCACATTAAGGATAAGGCAACACAAAGTTTTGAGTGGTTTGGTATTATAGAATAGAACACGTTATGAGCCACAAACATGATGGATGGCACACTAATATAGAAAGTATAGCACAATGATGTAGAACTTCATATCATATCACTCATAGAGCGATGTGACATATATACACAACAGATGGGGTGCATTTTTTTTCTCTCTTTCACATATAGGATAATGTAACACAAAGTTTTAAGTGATTGTTGCACACAATAGAGCATGATACTTATTTTTAATTTCTCTTTTTTTTTTTTTTTTTTTTTTTTAGAATATGTCGTGCACTGGGTTGTTGTATGCTAGGATTTAGCATGCAAAACATATACTTAAGCAAGTGGAATTATTCACTTTTAAAACAATCTGACACACAAACATGGATATTTTCGTTGAATCTGGTATTATTTGTATGTGAACATCAGATATATATTAAGAAGGCAATGCATAAAGGTTCTGCAAGACTGTACTGTATTATATGATATGGTAGTAGAGATTGATATAAGGGGATAATTGATTGTTTTTCTTTCTTTCTTTCTTTTCCATATGCAGGATAATGCAACACAAACTATTAAATGATTGTTATATACTATAGAGCACGATATTCCCTTCTAATTTTTCAACATGAGATATGTTTGTTTAAGAATACGCCATATATTGGGCGGTTGTATGATAGGATTCAGCATGCAAAATAAATGCTCTGCCTAGGTGGAATCTTACATTTTAAAATAATTTGATACACAAATACGGATATTTTTGTTGAATTTTTTGTTGATTGTTTTGTAAATATTAGATAATGTGTATATTAAGAAGGCAACGCATAAAGCCTCAGCAAGAAAGTACTGCACTATATGATGTGGTAGGAAAGACAGATATAAGGGATTAATTGATTGTGTCTTTTTTTTTTTTCTCCCCCTCTCTCCTCCCCCCCACCTCTCTTTGTTCGCTCTCTGACTATTTTATAGTAACACAGATATAAAGAGGGACTATGGGAAGAGATTACATATTTAGCAACTAATGAAATAAATATATGGTTAAACTAATAACATGGAATGTTGGGGGGATTAATTCCCCTATAAAGAGAAAAGCAATTATAACTCAATTGAGAAAAGCTAATGTTGATATAGCATGTCTTCAAGAGACACACCTAAACGATATAGAACATGGTAAACTAAAGCAAAACTGGCTAAATGAGGTATATTACTCTTCATATAAAAAATCTGCTAGAGGAGTGGCTATAATGATTAGTAAAAACTTAACATACAAGATAAAAACGGTAAAGTCAGACCAACAAGGACGCTATGTAATTATAGTAATAGAAATAGATGGAAAGGAAATTCTTTTATGCAATATATATGGCCCAAATAAAAAAGATAGAACATTTTGGAGAAATATTCAAAGTGAGTTAGCAAAATTTGTAAATATTGACATAATAATGGCTGGAGATTTCAACTTGGCCCCAATAACACAATTAGATAGGAAGAGAAATTATAATACTAAGAAAACTATAAACGGAAGGATCAATAAATACGAGGAGAAAATCATAAATGATATATGTAATACACTGGGCGTAGAAGACATATGGAGAACAATGAACCCAGAAAGTCTAGAATATACTCATATATCAAGAGTGCATAACACCCTGTCAAGGATAGACCTTATATTAACATCTAAAAATATCGGTAACAGTGTCACAGAGATAGCCATCAGAGAAATGACTATCTCTGACCATGCCCCAGTAGTTATAACATTAAATCAAACAAGAAAAAGGAAAAACAATAGATTCTTTTACCCAAATTACTTGAATAATTCTTTAAAATGTAAGGTATTTCTAGAACAAAAATGGGAGGAGTATAGCTTAAATAACATTGAATACATAAATAATCCACAAATATTTTGGGAAGCGGCCAAAGCGGTGTTAAAAGCAGATATTACATCTTACGTAATTCAGAACAACAAAAAAAGAACATATAAAGACAAAAAGTTAGCAAGGGAATTAGCCCAAACTTATGCAGAATATAGAGGAAAGCCAACATGAAATAACTTAACAAAATATTACGCGGTAAAGAAACAGAGAAATGATTTTATATTGGAACAAACTCAGATGGAGAACAGAAGGAACAAGGGAAAATTTTATAGATGGGGAAATAGATCAGGAAAATATCTAGCTGCAATTACAAAGATCGGTAAACCAAAAAGTATTATTAAGGCATTATCAAATGGAAAAGAGATAAGTACAGATAACAAGACGATTATGGAAATATTTAGAAACTATTATCAAAAGTTGAATAATACAGAAACAATAAGTGAGGATAAGAGTAAAAATCTATGGGAGAAAATTAAACTACCTGAAATAACAAAAGAACAACAAGATTTGATGAATGCAAGAATAGAAAAAAATGAAATATTAAGTACTATAAAAAATTTACCAGCAGCAAAAGCAGCAGGTCCGGATGGACTACCCACAGATTTCTATAAAACTATAATAGAAAAAGTGACAGACCCATTATATAATATATTTACAAACATATACAATGAAGAAGGCTTAATTACACAAACATTTAAGGCAGCAAGTATAGTGGTAATACCAAAAGAGGGAAAAGACCCAGTGTTCCCACAATCATACAGACCCTTATCTCTGATAAATACTGATTATAAGATCTTAATGAAAATAATAGCTAATAGACTAAGCAGGATTATTCCGGAGATCATAGGAAGAGAACAAGTGGGTTTTGTAAATGGGAGATCATCTACAACACATGTTAGGACTATATTACAGATTATTGAAAAATATCGATTGAATAAAGAGATGGGGAGAGCTGAGACTCTGCCGGAGGCCTTCCTGCTGTCCTTGGACGCAGAGAAGGCCTTTGACAGAGTCGAATGGACCCATATTGTAACCTCAATCAGTAAATTCAATTTTAGTGGCTCATTTTTGAACTTTATTACAAAATTATATACTAGAGCATAGACTCAAATAATAATAAATGGGGAAATTTCTGACCCTATTGTATTATCACGGGGTACTCGACAAGGCTGCCCTTTATCGCCAATGTTATTTGATCTATCACTTGAGCCATTGATATTTTTACTAAAACAAATACCATTTGGTATTAGAATTGAAGATATAGAAATAAAAACAGCTTTATACGCAGATGACCTGATGTTGTTTGTTGCAAATCCTCAAAATCATATAGAACAGATTATTTTAAGTATAGAGCAGTATGGCGAAATATCAGGTTATAGAATAAATATTACAAAATCAAAAATTTATTGGTTGCATAAAGGAAACGACAACATAAAATACCCATTTGAAGTAGAAGAAGATTATATAACATATTTGGGTATAAAAATAAATAATGATCCAATTAAAATATATAAAATAAACTATCATCCGCTTATAATACAAATTAAAAGAGACTTAGGAATATGGAGTAAACTATATCTAAATCTGACAGGTAGAATACAATTAGTTAAAATGATGATACTACCAAGGCTATTATATCCAATGCAAATGTTACCATTTATACTCAAAAAGTTGGACCTAGCTAATATAAATAGTATAATAAGGAATTTTATTTGGAAAGACAAAAAAGTGTGGATAAGTATAAAGAAGTTACAGGCCTCCTAAGAACTAGGAGGACTAGGATTACCAAACATACAATATTATAATTGGACAATTTTAACAAAATATGCAATAGAATGGATTATGGGTAAGGGACAGACAGTCTGGCCTGAATTAGAACAGAAATTGGCTAACCCTATGATGCTAAACTATCTACCATATGCAATAGATAAGGAGCTATCACCGGAACAAAAAAATAACATTATGATAAAAGATACCTTATGGGGGGGCGGAGTGAAGAGCTGAACCGGCAGGACGCACTTTAGGGAAGCTCCTGACCCACATTTGGAATATATGTGCTTTTTAGGTGTTTTTAGCAGATATCTGTAACTTTACAGTGGATATAACCATAAAAGACCTCAAAGGAGAGCGAAGGTTGCTTTTTATGGTGTGTTCCAGCCTATGCTGTTCAGCCAAACCAAACGCTTCTGTTTTACAGGCCGTGGAGTTTTAAGCTGCCGCATGTTCCCCCCCGGACACCGGGTTACGAAGTAGTCCTACTTGACTACACATACTGCATGAAGATGGATACAGACTCAATTTGTGCTATGCTAGAAGACCATTATGCTGGTCTGAGAACCTTGATAGCGCAATCTTTTACAAGCTGTTCTAATCCACGTGGCTATCAAGATGGCGCCTGGGAGCCAGAGACTCCTAATGATCGATTGGAACTTAATAAGTGTGAGAGCTTAAGCGTTAAGACGGAATCAACAGCTTTAGATCCAGATATAACTTGTCTCCCTGTCACTGTCAGTGTCGCTGTCAGCGATGCCGTGCATGCCGCGGTAAGCCTAGCTGTGGAAGTACAAGGAGCCGCTCCCTTGAGCGGGGGGGAGACAGCTATATTGTGTGCTTCATGCTATATTATCATATTGCACTGCGGACTGTAATTCCACCAGCAGGCTCTCCCCTGGGGATCTATATAGGTTATGATACTGAGGTTCCCAGGCTGTTTAGTTAGTGTAATCTCTTATTTTAAGATCTAATGGGCTTTATGGAGATTGAGACCTATGTATATATGTTTTAACTACATGATTGTAGGCAGTAATTCTCGTGGTAACTTTAGCAAAGTCTTCCTGTAAGCTAGTTGTTCTCATTTGGGGTCCAAAAGTGGCCCAATTTACTACTTTGTTTTCTCTTCTAGACTTCCCCTCTCTTTCTTAAATTTCTGTTCAGGGGGTCCAAGAGAGGCCCCAATTTATCATTGGGGGAAATTATTATATCTGACTTTTTCTTATATTTCAAGGAGATACTATATAATAGAAAGTTTGAGGTTAATTTCTATCCATATGTCTAGGCGACTGATTTCTTTTAAACCTAATGTGTAAATCTGCTCTGATTTCTATATGTTTTTGGTACTGTGATATTTGCCTGTATTTTTTAATTTACAACCTCAATAAAAAAAAAAAAAAAAGATACCTTATGGGCATGGAAAAAAGTTAATAGACAATTAGAAACAGGAAATTAAATTAAATTATATATGCCAATACAGGGTAATCCGAGATTCGAACCAGGAAATCACTTCCCTTTTAAAAATAAAGATGGAAGCCCAATAGTGAGGTATATAAAAGAGGTAATGAAAATAAAAACCATGCCGGAAATTATAAATCAATTTGATTCCTTTAAAGGACAGATTCTTTCATATTTGCAAATAAAAGATTTTATTCAAACAGAAGAGCTAAATTTAGTTATAAATATACCAGAAAACATAATGTTAAATATCATTGAAAGAAGTAAGAAAAGAAAATATAAACTATCAGTCTTATATAAACAACTAATAAAAAAGGAATCAAAAGAATGTTTGAGAAGTATAACAGAAAAATGGGGTAAGGCAACTGATACAGACATAAGAGAGGAAGAAATTATAAACTGTATAAAAACTGTGAAAAAGTAACATTGGATATGGGGATAAGGGAATCTAATCTAAGATTACTACATCACGATTATATTACCCCGACAAGAAAAGCAAAATGGGACGATAGGGTTAACCCGGTATGTATAAAATGTAATAAAAAGAGACCTGATATAATACATTATATATGGTCATATCCAAAAATTAGACAATATTGGTATCAAGTTTCAGCACTCACATCTCAGATTATTAAAACGAGAATAAATTTTGAATTAAATAATATTACGTTCCTTGATATACCTAAAGAAATTGAAAAGAAAGAAATAAGATTAATAACAATGATCGTCTTGTTGTCAAGAAAGCTAATATTAAAATTTTGGCTAGAAAAAAGAAAGAAACCTACAATTAGAACGCTGAAAGAAACTTTAATGCAACAGATCAATATAGAAAGGGTGGATGCTATACTTGATTTAAATAATAGGACTGAAATATTTTTTGAGAAATGGGCTCTTTATCTGAGAAATCAGCCGGTAGATATTCAAAGGGATATTCTAAATCCTTTTAAAGAATATTTCCTAGAAGCACAAATCCGAGGAGAATGGAGTCACTTGGATTAGACTGATATTGAAGGAAATATATTGAACGGGAGGGGCGGGGAAGGGAGGGGGGAGATTGGAGAGAGGACTTTTAAAAAGAAAAATAATTATTTTTTATTTTTTTTCCCCTTCCTATCTCTCTTCTCTTTCTCTTTTTCCATCTCTCTCTGTAACTTCATATTCCTAGAAAAGAACTATAAATATATGTAAAGCATATTCCTCAAGAAATTTGCCAATTGTTTAACAGATAAATTTCTTTTTAATAACAAAGTAGACTAGATAAGATATAAAATTATATATTAGCACAAGAATGGCGTATATTGGCTTCAAACTTAATCTGTATTTGTATTACCTTTGTTTTTGTTTTTTCTTTTGACATTGTATTTTTTTAAATTGTTACTAATAAAAATTATAAAAAAAAAATAAAAAAAAATAAAGATGACTTGCCTGGGCTGCTGATAAGCTCTGGCTGAGAGTGCTTCTGGGCCTATTTTGTGTGCTTTCTCCACATCGAGCGGTAGTGTATCTTGATTCAGTTGTAAGAGTTTAGGTAAAGTGAAGGCTGTGAATTCAAGCAGGTCTTTGTTTTTGACCATGTCTGGAACTCCCACTATTCTTAAGTTATTGCGGCGAGAGCGGTTTTCAAGATCGTCAAGTTAGTCCTGCAGAGCTGAGTTTTGACGTTCTAGCCTTTGCATGGTGATGGCAGACGATTGTTGTGTGTCTTCCACGTCAGAAATTCTTTGCTCTCCTTGTTGTAGCCGGGTAGAGTATTGTCTGATTTCAGTGGTAAGAGTGTCCATACCTGCCTGTAGTGATTCCATTTTAAGGCAAGAAAAAAGCTTTCATCTCTTGTAATAGAGCTTGTGATGATTCTTGGCCAGGGTCTTTTTCAGGAGGAGCAGAGGCATCTACGTGTATTTCTGCGACATGCTTCTGTTTTCTGTCTGATGGTTTTCATTTACCAGAGATGATAGGCATAGCTTGTGATGTGGAGACTTTGAAATATTTTTCCAATTTCATAGGGAGTAGTAAGAGATGTTAAAATGCTGAAGACCAGTATGAATTGATGCTGGTGAAAGGTGATAGTGCTGCAGGCAGCAAAATAAAAAGGAGGCTTTCGTGCTTTTAAGTGTGTATACCTCTGGATAGTGGTTCTTGTGTGGCAGACCCCTAGTCAGTTGTTGTTGTGCTGTAGTGGGTCTGTAGTCCTTGGGGTCAGTGGGTCTGTACCAGTGTATAGTTCCACTTTATATCACCTCTCACGGTAGTGGTGTATAGTTATAGGTGCAGGCGAGCGTTAAACCCCTATCCTTGTTTCCCCACTGCCGTCCAGTCTATTCAGTACACTTCTAGGCACTGCTATTGCTGTCGTGGGTCAGAGGGTCACTGTACGGTGCACTTTATATGGTGCGTGTATGATTTTCTGCACCACGTGCAGTCTCACCTCTCCTTCAGAGGCTCCAGATGGAAGGCCAGTGTGTCAAAATCGACAGTAGGTGTTGCTTGGAGGGAACTGTATTTTAGCAGCAGAGGGTCCCTTGCCGCTTAGGGAGGTAGGTGCAATCGGGTGGCTGAGTGCGTAGGCCCAACAATATGGTGCCGGGTGTCTTTGTGCCGTTTGATGTGCGGGGCTTCTCGAGGGCTAGAGTGGTGTAGACCGCTGCTTCTTAAATTACGTTTCTAGAAACTTCAGATGTAGAGATCAGCATCCGCTGCTTGTTAAATCTGCCCCTAAATCTGGACGTAAAACAGAAGGTAATTAAACAGTATGAAGATGGAAAACAAGTGAATGCTATAATTCATGATTTTGGCATGTCACACTCCACAGTGACAACAATCCTTAAGAATAAGGATACAATTATCAAAGCTGTTAAAGGATCAGCTCCACTGAAAGTTACACGGCTTACAAAAATGAGATAGGAACCCATATCTGATATGGAAACATTTCTAATGACATGGATTGATGATCAAACTCAGAATCAAATCCCTCTGAGCACACTGACTATAACTGCTAAAGCACTAACAGCTAGATTACGAGTTTGGAGTTATGAGTGAAAAAGCTTTGTTATGCTTCATAACGATGCTTTTTCCCTAACGCCGCTAAAACAAGTCTTGCAGGTATAGGTGTACCGCATACCTTTTTGGCCATCACGCAACGTCAATACTGCACTTTTTAAAAAGTCCTTTTTCGATGGGACTTCCATAGCGCCGGTATTACGAGTTTGCCTGGGAGGCCAAAAAGTGAGCGGTACACTCTATAACCACAAGATTCGCACCGCCATCTAAAGTCAGTAGTTATGAGTTTTACGTTACAAAGCTGTACCATAAAACTCATAACTAAACTGTTACAAAGTACACTAACACCCATAAACTTCATATTAACCCCTAAACCGAGGCCCTCTCACATCGCAAACACTAAAATAAAATGATTAACCCCTAATCTGCCACTCCAGACATCGTCGCCACTATAATAAACCTATTAACCCCTAAACCGCCGCCCTCCCGCATCACTATATAAATATATTAACCCCTAAACCTAACCCTAACGTAACCCTAACACCCCCTAACTTAAATATAATTAAAATAAATCTAAATAAAACTTATAATTATTACCTAAATAACATATTTAAAACTAAATACTTACCTGTAAAATAAAACCTAAGCTAGCTACAATATAACGCCGCAATGTATGAACCCCTATTCCGCCGCTCCCCGACATCGTCGCCACTATAATAAACCTATTAACCCCTAAACCGCCACCCTCCCACATCACTAGATAAATATATTAACCCCTAAGCCTAACCCTAACACTAATGTAACCCTAACCCTAACACCCCCTAACTTAAATATAATTAAAATAAATCTAAATAAAACTTACAATTATTACCTAAATAACCTATTTAAAACTAAATACAAACTTACCTGTAAAATAAAACCTAAGCTAGCTACAATATAACTAATAGTTACATTGTACAATATAACTAATAGTTACATTGTAGCTAGCTTAGGTTTTATTTTTATTTCACAGGTAAGTCAGTAAATAGTTATTAACTACAAAGTTACCTGTAAAATAAAACCTAACCTGCCTACACTAAAAACTAACATTACAATAAAATAAAAAAAATTAAATCAAATACAAATCTAAATCTAAATTACAAAAAAAATAAACACCACATTACACAAAATAAAAAATGAAATTATCAAAAATAAAAATTAATTACTCCTAATCTAATAGCCCTATCAAAATAAAAAAGTCCCCCCAGAATAAAAAAAATCCCTAGCCTACACTAAACTGCCAATAGCCATTAAAAGGGCCTTTTGCGGGGCATTGCCCCAAAGAAATCAGCTCTTTTACCTGTAAAAAAATACAAACAACCCCCCAACAGTAAAACCCACCATCCACACAACCAAACCCCCAAAATAAAATTCTATCTAAATAAACCTAAGATAACCATTGCCCTGAAAAGGGCATTTGGATGGGCATTTAGCTCTTTTACTGTGCCCAAACCCTGAGCTAAAAATAAGACCCACCCAATAAACCCTTAGAAAACCTAACACTAACCCCTGACGATCAACTTACAGTTTATGAATACCGGACATCCATCCTCATCCAGGCAGCAGAAGTCTTCATCCAAGCGGGCAGAAGGCCTCATCAAAGCCGGCAGAAGTCTTCATTGAAGCCGGCAGAAGTCTTCATCCAAGCGAGCAGAACTCTTCATCCAAGAGGGCAGAAGCCTTAATCCAAACGGCATCTTCTATCTTCATCCATCCGGCACGTAGCGGGTCCATCTTCAAGACATCCGGCGCGGAGCATCCTCTTCTTCCAATGGTCGCTGTAGAATGAAGTTTCCCTTTAAGTGACGTCATCCAAGATGGCGTCCCTTACATTCCGATTGGCTGATAGAATTCTATCTAGCCAATAGGAATTAAAGGGGAAAAAATCCTATTGGCTGTTGCAATTAGCCAATAGGATTGAGCTTTCATCCTATTGGATATTCTAATCAGCCAATAGAATGTGAGCTCAATCCTATTGGCTGATTGCAAAGTCAATAGTATTTTTCCCCTTTAATTCCTATTGGCTAATAGAATTCTATCAGCCAATCAGAATGTAAGGGACTCCATCTTGGATGATGTCAATTAAAGGGAAACTTCATTCTACAGTGACCATCGGAAGAAGAGGATGCTCCGGGCCGGATGTCTTGAAGATGGACTCGCTGGATGAAGACTTCTTACCACTTGGATGAAGACTTCTGCCGGCTTCGATGAGGACTTCTGCCCGCTTGGATGAAGACTTCTGCCGCCTGGATGAGGATGGATGTCCGGTCTTCGAAAACTGTAAGTGGATCGTCGGGGGTTAGTGTTAGGTTTTTATAAGGGTTTATTGGGTGGGTTTTATTTTTAGCTTAGAGTTTGGGAACCATAAAAGAGCCAAATGCCCTTTTAAGGGCAATGCCCATCCAATTGCCCTTTTCAGGGCAATGGTTAGCTTAGGTTTATTTAGATAGAATTTTATTTGGGTGGTTGGTTGGGTGGTGAGTTTTACTGTTGGGGGGTTGTTTGTATTTTTTTTTTACAGGTAAAAGAGCTGATTTCTTTGGTCAATGCCCCGCAAAAGGCCCTTTTAAGGGCTATTGGCAGTTTAGTGTAGGCTAGGTTTTTTTTTATTTTGGGGGGCTTTTTTATTTTGATAGGGCGATTAGATTAGGAGTAATTTGTTTTTATTTTTTGATAATTTCGTTTTTTATTTTGTGTAATTTGGTGTTTATTTTTTTGTAATTTAGATAATTGTATTTGATTAATTTGTATTTTTTTATTTTATTGTAATGTTTGTTTTTAGTGTAAGGCAGGTTAGATTTTATTTTACAGGTAACTTTGTATTTATTTTAACTAGGTAGTTAGTAAATAGTTAATAACTATTTACTAACTAGTCTACCTAGTTAAAATAAATACAAACTTACCTGTGAAATAAAAATAAAACCTAAGCTAGCTACAATATAACTATTAGTTATATTGTAGCTAGCTTAGGTTTTATTTTACATTTAAGTATGAATTTAGTTTTAAATAGGAATTATTCAGGTAATAATTGTATGTTTTATTCAGATTTATTTTAATTATATTTAAAGGGACAGTCTACACCAGAATTTTTATTGTTTCAAAAGATAGATAATCCCTTTATTACCCATTCCATAGTTTTGCACAACCAACACAGTTATATAAATACACTTTTTACCTCTGTGATTACCTTGTATCTATGCCTCTGCAAACTGCCCCCTTATTTCAGTTCTTTTGTCAGACATCCATTTTAGCCAATCAGAGCTGGCTCACTGGAACTCCACGTGCGTGAGCACAGTGTTATCTATATGACACACATGAACTATCACCCTCTAGTGGTGAAAAACTGTCAAAATGCCCTGAGAGAAGAGGCGGCCTTCAAATGCTTAGAAATTAGCATATGAACCTCCTAGGTTTAGCTTTCAACTAAGAATACCAAGAGAAAATTGGTGATAAAAGTAAATTGCAAAATTGTTTAAAATTACATTCTCTATCTGAATCATGAAAGTTTATTTTGGACTAGACTGTCCCTTTAAGTTAGGGGGTGTTAGGGTTAGGATTACATTAGGGTTAGGGTTAGGTGATGTGGGAGGCCAGAGGTTTAGGGGTTAATAACTTTAGTATATTGGGGCGGCAGATTAGGGGCTAATCAGTGTAGGTAGGTAGTGGCGATGTTAGGGGCAGCAGATTAGGGGTTAATAACTGTAATGTAGGTGGTGGCGATGTTGGGGGCGGCAGATTAGGGGTTAATAACATTATGTAGGTTGCGGCGATGTTGGGGGCAGCAGATTAGGGTGTTTAGACGTGGTTTTTATGTTAGGGTGTTAGGTTTAAACTTAACTTTTTCTTTCCCCATAGACATCAAAGGGGCTGCTTTACGCAGGTGCAGGTGTTAGGCTTTTTTTTTAGCCGACTCTCCCCATTGATATCTATGGGGAAATCGTGCACAAGCACGTCAAAACACTGCTTGTATTTGGGTGAGGTATGGCGCTCAACGCCACCATATCGCCCGCACAAGCCGGGTTTTACAAAACCTGTAATAGCAGCGCTATAGGGAGGTGAAATACCGCCACTTTTGTTTATTCCAGAATCTTAAAGAAAAAGCAGAACCAGACAACAGTGTTGAGTTTAATGCTAGTTCACTGCATAATGTGAGTGGTGAGTCTGCAAAGGCTGATAGCCAGGCAATAGAGAAGAGTTTGTGATAACCCTTGATAAGCTATTTTTTAATGTGGATAAAGCTGTATTATTCTAGAAACTAATACCTGAGAGGACCTTCATCCATAAGGAGGTCAAGTCAATGCCAAGGCCTTGGAGTGCTCACTCCTATGGAGTTATTTATGAGTCTGCACTGGCTAAATACATGTCTATCAAAAGAACTGAGATAAGAGGGCAGTCTGCAGAGGCTTAGATACAAGGTAATCACAGAGGTAGCAAGTATATTAATATAACCATGTTGGTTATACTGGGGGAATAGTATCTTTTTAAACAATCAAAATTCTGGAGTAGACAGTCCCTTTAAATAAGTGAGAACTGCATAAATTGCTCGTTTTACTAGCAGACTTGGAATATCATATACCTTAGGAGGTTAGCGTGTTATTTATAATAGTACCATCTCAGCCATTATATATTTCTGACTTATATAATCAATATGTTAACGACACCATATTAAATATTAAGCTTGTTGATCCATTGCCAGTACATACGTTGAAGCACAACATTTACACTCCAATCCTCCATGACAGAGATACACTCGATAGCGTAACAACGCATTGATATTTTTAAGAGTGTAAATATATGCTCAGATGTGCTATCTCACAGGTTTAAATAGGATTGACTATTGATCAGCATAAATAAGTACCAGTGAGTGCATAACATTGAGGCTGCTTACTTTCGTTCATGAAATCACACACCCTGTGATACATATTCCTGTGATTATTTATATACTTTTCAAAGGCTTTACCTATATTACAACACAGGATCTATCACACACATAGTAACGATATCCTATTTTTGTTATGGTATTAGGGTCCAATTTTTTTAAATACATATTAAAAGTTATGTTTTAACTGAGGTTTTTCCTTTTGCTTATACCTGAGTCAGGCAGAGAGTGCTGCATTGCATCCTTCAGTGGATTTCTTTCCTTTCCACAACCTGTTTATAATCTTATTTGTACCCAAAGCTGTTCCCTGATGAGCTGGTCCGTTTCAGATTTTGTATTGTACTCAAGCTTTGTCCAGTAATAGCTATTTAGAAAAGTTATGATCAAATGCATGTAGTATATAGTAGGTTACTGGGTTAAAGTTTTCTAGAATTAACTACATAATATTTTATCATTATGCAGATATTCTTTTATTTTATGTATATTTCTATATACTCAAGAGTCTAAAATGACTCCTAGACCTACTCCAAGACCTCCATCTCTTTAAGAGTGGCCTTCTAAGTCATAGGAGGTAAATTATCACTCTAAACATTTCCTAACTTTCTTAATCATTGGTTTCAGAGTTAACAAAACTGTGGCAGAGTATTATTGTTCCGTATGTCTTCTTATCATCACAAAACCTTTAGCATAACAGTAACCTGTGTATATTCCTCTGCCTTTATTTGTACTTTATGCTTTTATTTCCTCAATAAAAAATACTAAAATGATATATATAAAAACAATCTTTCCTGTCCCTTTAAGGCCTCTTTGCCTCTCATTTGATTGTTTTGTTGAATGTTAGATTTGGTCGTCTGCCAGCTCTGCTTTCCCTACCAAATATTTGCTTTTATCTGCCTGATTGTTTTGTGACCTGGAACTGTCTGACCTGCCTTGCCTGTCTGAGTTTGCTGAGATCTGCCTGATTATTTGTTACTTGGGACAGATTTCTCACTTCTGGCATTACTGTTACATTTTCCCTGTGCAACCATGAGACTCATGGTCTGATTCTAAAGCACTTACCAGCATGGAATGAAATCATCTCGCTGCATGAGCAGACCTCCTTCAATTCTATAAAAAAATGGTGCTGAACCTGAAAGTGCTTACAAAGGAAATTGAGCTGGTTTTAGCTAACTTTACCTTGCATTTGTTTCTAGTTTCACATTTGTGTCTTTTTCTTTCAGTGCAATAAGGTGTTTGAGAAAAGCTCGACAGAGTTAAAGGGACAGTCTAGTCAGTGTAGTCAAAATTAAACTGTCATGATTCAGATAGGACATGCAATTTTACACAACTTTCCAATTTACTTTTATCATCAAATTTGCTTTGTTGTCTTGGTATTCTTTGTTGAAAACTTGGTAGGCTCATAAACTGATTTCAAAGCCATTGAAGGCCGCCTTTTATCTCAGAGCAATTAGTCTGTTTTTCACAATTAGATAGCGATAGTACGTGTGTGCCATATAGATAACATTGTGCTTACTCCCTTGGAGTTATTTATGAGTCAGCACTTATTGGCTAAAATGTCTGTCAAAAGAACTGAAATAAGCGGGCAGTCTGCAGAGGCGTAGATACAAAGGGGACGATTTATTAATGTCTGGTGGAAGCGGATCATGTCCGCCAGACATTGCTTAATGCCGACAGACTACACTGTCGGCATTTAACATTGCACAAGCAGTTCTGGTGGGCTTTTTTATTTTGATAGGGCTATTAGATTAGGAGTAATACGTTTAAAGATCTTGTAATTTGTTTTTTATTTTCTGTAATTTAGTGTTTGTTTTTTGTAATTTAGCTAATTGTATTTAATTTAGGGAATTGTATTTAATTTAGGGAATTTATTTAATTGTAGGGTTAGGTTAGGTGTTAGTGTAAGACAGGTTAAGTTTTATTTTACAGGTCAATTTGTATTATTTATTTTAGCTAGGTAGTTATTAAATAGTTAATAACTATTTAGTAACTATTCTACCTAGTTAAAATAAATACAAACTTGCTGTAAAATAAAAATAAACCCTCAGCTAGATACAATGTAATTATTAGTTATATTGTAGCTAGCTTAGGGTTTATTTTACAGGTAAGTATTTAGTTTTACATTGGAATTATTTAGTTATTAATTGTAGGTTTTCTTTAGATTTATTTTAATTATATTTAAGTTAGGGGGGGTTAGGGTTAGATAAATTTAGTATAGTGGCGGCGACGTTGGGGGCGGCAGATTAGGGGTTAATAAATTAAGGTAGGTGGCGGCGATGTTAGGGGCAGCAGATTAAGGGTTAATAATATTTAACTTGTGTTTGCGAGACGGGAGTGCGGCGGTTTAGGGGTTAATATGTTTTTTATAGTGGCAGCGATGTCCGGAGCGGCAGATTAGGGGTTAATATTTTTATTATAGTGTTTGCAATGCGGGAGGGCCTCGGTTTAGGGGTTAATAGGTAGTTTATGGGTGTTAGGGTACTTTTTAGCACTTTAGTTTTATGCTACGGCTTTGTAGTGTAAAACTCATAACTACTGACTTTAGGGACGTTCCCATCTGTTCCTAGCTCTCTCCCGAGCTTGCATGTACCCTTACAAGTTTGTGACTTTAAATAAAGTCAGTTTTTACCTGCATGACTGTTTGCGGATTGTTTTTCTTTGCAGCAGGTACAAATACTGTGCTTCATACTGACTTTAGAATGCGTTACGAATCTTGACGGCATAGGGTGTACTGCTCACTTTTTGGCCTCCCAGGACAAGCTTGTAATACCAGCGCTATGGAAGTCCCATAGAAAAAAGACTATACGCAAATTGCGTAAGTTGATTTGCGGTAAGGCCAAAAAAGTGTGCGGTGCCCCTAAATCTGCAAGACTCGTAATAGCAGCGGTAGTAAAAAAGCAGCGTTATGAGGCTTAACGCTACTTTTTTACTCATAACGCAAGACTCGTAATCTAGCCGAATGTTTATTGTGTTAATATGAATGAAGAATTTTACTGTAGTATTTAAATTTGCATTTTGCTACATAATTTTAATATGAAATGTAATGCATATTCATACAATTCTTAAAAAGATCATTAAATACAGTAAAATCAAATAATTGACAAATGCAGAATAAAAAGACAATGCAATAGCACTTACTATTAAGTAAATAAGCAGTAGAATATTTTCTAGCAAATGTAAAAATAAATCCAATTTTCCCTCCCCCTGTATCATGTGACAGCCATTAGTTAACAATTTTTACTTCATACTTTCAATGTGCTTTTAAAACTGCTAATTAAATTAAGCACTATACTGTAAGAGTTGTCTTTCTTTTGTATACAGAAATGTAGGCTAAACCCTGTAGTGAAATGCACAGATATCTAGGTAAAAATTCCCTTTAGAGAATCCCATGAAGGGCTTCTTAGCACTGAAAGATCTGTTCAGAGGATCTCATCTGAGTAGAAGACTTTAGAGAATCTAGTCCCCACCTTGCTGAAAAGCTCTAATTTAAGGTATAACGTACTAACTGTGTGTCAGGATCCCTCACCTGTGTCCCCAGGGAGAGGGGATGCGCTAGACAGAACATGCTATAGGAGAACAGGCGTGCTCACCCAACAGCTTAAGAGACGTTGCAGGTTGCCAGGAGCATTAACCGCAGCTCGGTTAGCCCTCATCTTCCTGTTATCTTCTGACTCTGGTACCCTGTCTTACTGTGCTCTTTGATTTAAACCCTGGTACTTCGTCTATTTTAGGACTGATTTCCCAGCTAATCTCTGGCTTGTTTATTGGACTTCTCTCTGTCTACTCCTCTGGTACTGCCTTAATTGAGTAATTTCTACTACATCACTCCATTAATTTGCTGCTGCTTATCTGCATCCTGATCTCCCTGCCTCTTGATTCCAGCTTGCTCCTGTTCTCCAAAGGTAACTCTTTACATAATTTCCCAGCCAAAAGGAAAATAAAGTCCACAGGAATGTCTGAGGCTGTAAATGCCCTGTTACAGCTATTTGCTTCCCTGATGCAAAAAATGCAAGAGTTACAAATACAAGGTACTCAAGTTCATCTGTTACAGCAGTTTGATAAGTTGCAATCTAGTTGAGTTCTTTGTATGCCTGTTGCTGCTACTACAGACATATCAGAACCTACTCTGCCCTTACCTGAGAGATTTTCAGGAGACATATTTAAAGGCATTTATTAATGTATGCAATGTTGTGTTCTCAGTTAAACCCAGGACATTAGCCACAGATTTTGTGAAGGTTCGTTCTATCATTTCCCTACTGTCTGGTGAACCTTTAGACCTGGGCCAAGAACCTGCTGCTTATCTCAAGCCCTATCCTTGACTCTTTAGAGACATTCTTATGTGCTATGGATGTGATGACCACTTCAGAGTCTCCACTGCTCAAAGTGTTCTTCATTTTCATCAGGGTAAAAGGCCAATGGGAGAAATGGGAAATTTTTTTGCTGATACTGGTTGGAGCGAACCTGCTCTTCTGGACCAATTCCGTGTTGGTCTATCAGAAAAAAATAGTAAACCCATCTAGATCCTCATACCAGTTTAAAGATTATAATAACCCGGGCCATACAACTAGATTAGAGGTTCATAGAAAGGATAAAAATCTTTTGAGTTTACAACAACCACAGGCGATCTCTCCTTCCGTCTCTGCGGTAATCCAAGATCCTTGATCTAAAGATGTAGAACCAATGCAAATAGCATTGATCCAGGGTCCTTTTCTGCTGCAGAGCATTCCAGACGACGTTCCATGAGCTTATGCATCTACTGTGGAACATTGAGGATTTTTTTATGCAACTATCCTGCAGGTGGCAAGAAAACAGAAGATACATCCAAAGTTCCTCCTCTTTGACTCCTGCTTGACATGTATCTATCCCCTTATCTTTGCAGTGGGGAGTTAAGGCTCATCTACAACTTGCCATGATTGATTCTGGAGCCAGTGGATGTTTTGTTGATTATAAACTGGTAGAGTCATTGAAGATTCCTGTACAGAAGAAGTCCTCTCCTATCCTTCTTTATTTGGTTGATGGGAGTTTGATTATATCTGGTTCTGTTTTGATGGAGACAATTCTTCTTACTGTCATCATGAGATATAAATATAAAGCAAGCATGCAATTTGATATTGTCTCATCTCCTTTATTTACAGGAATATTGGGTTTACCTTGGCTATGTCTTCATAACCCTCATATCAATTGTGTTCTGTTTCTGTAAAGACTCATGTCTTACTCCATTGTTCATGTGTTCCACTAATAAATTTACTTTGCTGCCTGCTAAATATCAGCACTTTTCTGATGTTTTTGCTAAACAGGGAGCTGATATACTACCACCCAGGCAACGCTACAACTGCACAATCAACCTCTTACCTGGATCTCCAATAACATTTTCGAAGAATCTTCTCATTTTTGGAAGTGCAATCCTGCATGAAACGCATAGGATTTTTCCACTAGTGCTGTGTTTTTTGATGTGCCTTGTAACAGCATGTCATTTAACTTCATTACAATAAAATACATGTTTTAAATTTATCAGACTTTCCCGTGCTGGAGCTGCATTCTTTCTGTTAAGGGCCCAGAATTTAAACATTTAAAAGAATATTTGGATGAAAACTTGGTTTCATTAGACTTTCCACCTCTCCTACTTGAGCCGGAAAATTCTTTGTACAAATAAAAGATAGAGGACTTTGTCCTTGTGTTGACTACAGAGCATTGAATGCTATGACTGTAAAGAATCTCTACCCTTTCCCTCTTATTCCTGAGTCATTAAATATTCCTGAGTCATTAGACAGAGTTAAGAATGCTTCTATCTTCTCTAAAATTCACCTCAAAGGGGCTTACAACTTGGTGAGGATAATAGATGGTGATGAGTGGAAGATGGCCTTTTGGACTCAATATGGGGACTTTGAGTACCTGGTGATGCCCTTCAGAATGTGTAATGCTCCAGTAACCTTTCAACACTTCCTTAATGATGTGTTTTCAAATATACTTAATATCGTTTTAGTTATTTATTTGGATGACATCTTAATTGTTTCCAACACTCCTTCTGAACATAAGAATCAAGTTAAATGCATCCTGCAGCGTTTATGAACTCACAAGCTATGTGCTAAGCTGGAGGAAAGCCAGTTTGACACTTTAATTATAGACTTTTTGGGTTTCATTCTCTCTCCTGTGCAAATTCAAATGGACCCTAAGAAAGTTAAGGTGTTAGGTGCTTATTGTATGTGCTGCTCTGGGCGCTCCATGTGGAGAGATGCCGATGTCTGCATCCCCAACCTGGGTGTCCTCTCCTACCGCTGCGGCTCTGTAGGCATGCACGCTGTTGAGAT
The DNA here is from genome assembly GCF_027579735.1 of Bombina bombina. Classification (NCBI taxonomy): domain Eukaryota; kingdom Metazoa; phylum Chordata; class Amphibia; order Anura; family Bombinatoridae; genus Bombina; species Bombina bombina. The sequence continues at coordinate 367,853,737 of NC_069502.1, forward strand.
TTAAAGGGGCCATGTGCTAATTACCGGAACTCCCACCTGGAGTACTCAGGTGTGGGAGTTCCTAGAAAACCTCACTTAGCCCTTCACTCTGGGCTGTGGTATTGCCTTCTCTACCTTGTTCCTGACAGCCAAACCATACTTACCTGATACCTGTGTATGCTCATTTTGTTCCAGAAACCAAAACATACTTACCTGATATCTGTGTATGCTCTCATTGTTCCAGAGACATAGCATACTTATCTGATACCTGTGTATGCGTATCTTGTTCCAGAGACCAAGCATAGTTACCTAGCACCTGCCTTTGCTCACCAAGTTCCTGAAAGCCAAGTAGACTTGTACGGACCTGCAGGCTCGCCAGAAACACGGGCCCTTAGGCTCCATACGGGGCTTGATAAATGGGCCCCTCTATCTGAATCATCAAAGAAAATGTTGTGGCTTCATGTCCCTTTAAGTGTTGTAAAAGGTACTTTCCCTACATCAAGGTTAGCCAAACCTATAGCAAATACTACTGCTCCAATCTTTATGAAATGTGTCATGCAGATAGATTTTAATATCTCTAAAGATTTAAAAATTTGAGTTAAGATTAAGACATTCTCGATAACAGTATTTGGCAACAGGGGATTGTATGAATTGTAGTAAAAAAATATTGGCTTTGATGATGGTGTAGCTTGGAAAGCGGTGAGTACCTGCAGTGGTGCCCTGTTCCTTGTATTATATAGACACAATCTACACATGGTATTAACTGAATTTTTTTCCATTGAGCAGAGGACTAGGTATGTATGCTGCTTGTGTTTGGTTGACCAGGTGTGAACTGTTAAGAAGCAGCTATGTATTGTGGCTTCTACATATGAGGGACAGTAAATACCAGGCCTGCCATTTGGGCAGGGTGAGAGAGGCACCCGCCAAGTGCCCCGCTCTTTGGGGAACCCCACAATGTCAGAGGTGATTTTATGAGATGGTGCAATGTTGTATTTAGTTTATGAGGAGTGTTTATGGTGTCAGGAGGTCTAATATTTTGTGTTATTCCTTATATAGTTATCACGGAATGTTGGCACAGGGGTGGGCCATATAAGGGGCTGTGCAGAGAGGGGAATAAGGGCACTAGGCTGAGGGCCCCCGCAAATTTAACTTGCCCAGGGCCCTTCAAATGCTAAGGTTGGCCCTGGTAAACAACTTGTAAGTACAAGAATTCTCTTGCAATCTTGCAATACATAAGCATAGTGGGCGGTTTTAAAAAATGTTCTGAATGTGTTAATATCTTTTTTTTTTGCAATTGTTTTTCAATAGACAAACTCTACCTACCCGTGGCCTTATTTGGAAGAGGAAGTCTGGACTTGTTACTGGAATAGACAAGGCTAACTGTGTGACCATTATGTTATTAAAATCTTCAGTGGCAGGGTTAGGCTGTGGAGCCTGTAATGTGTTCTTCCAGTTGACAGAATTGTACAAATTAAGGGACAGAAACCACCAAAATTTTCTTTTATTATTTGGATAGAACATACGACTTTCAAATGTACTTCTATTATCAAATTTGCTTCATTATCTTGTTTCCTATCCCTTTAAAAAGTCAGTAAATACCTAGTAATTGCAACATTTTTCTGCAGTCTTCCATGAGATTAACATATCAGCAGATTCTGAATGTTATTAGAACAGGTTAACACCTTGATTGCTGCAATAAATGTTCAATGATCAAACTCCACCTACCATTTTCCTTACTTGGAGAAACCAATCTAGACTCGCTGCTGGAGAAGACAAGGCTTGCCACTGTCATTGTGTTAAAGGAACATTAAAGTAAAAAATAAACTTTAATGATGCAGATAGAGCACACAATTTAAAACAACATTTAAATTAATTTCCATTATTTAAATATGCCCAATCTTTTTATTTGCACATTTATTGAGGCAGCAGCTCCCACTAAGCATGTGCAAGAATTCACAGACTATACATATATGCATTTTGTAATTGGCTAATGGCTGTCACATGATGCCTTGAGAGGGAAAATAGATCTAAATCTAAGTCAGAAAAAGCCTTTAATACCCATTCTCCAGCTTTGCATAACCAACATTGTTATAATAATATACTTTATTACCTTTAATGTTGTCTATTTCTAAGCACCTGCAGGCCGTACCTTATCTCAGTGCTTTTTAAATTTTGCACAACAGCCACGCAATGCTAGTTAATGTGTGCCATATAGATAACATTGTGCTCACTCCCAATGGTCATGCAAGAACCAGCACTGATTGGCTAAAATGCAATCATGTAAAAAGCACTGAGATTAGGGCCACTCAGCGGGGGTTTAGATACAGGTAATCATAGAGGTAACAAGTATATTACTATGAGAGTGTTGGTTATGCACCAATGTGTAATGGGTAAGAAATTGATTATCTATCTTTTTAAACATTAGACTGTCCCTTTAAATTACAGGAAAAGATGGCAAAATAAATAATGAAAGTATTGCAAAGTTATTTTATAATTAAGCATTTTATATTAATTCTCAAATTGTTTATTGTCCCCTTAAATTATACAAAAAGGCGCCAGAATAAATAATACAATTATATTCCAAAGTAGCTTTCTACATATAATCAAACAATGTATATCAAAATCTAAAAGTGTTTGCTATCCCTTTAATCATCTTCATAATGAGACATTGTACTGCATTTTCCCCCTTCAAAGTGTTCCCTATGAACCATTTCACCTACTGGAGTTTAATTGTTTACAAATATTGCCTTTGCCTTTATTTTGTCATTTGAAATAGCAGATGTTGCTTATTAGAACTGACACCTATACTCGAAACTTCTACACTGTAGTAATGGCTAATGAAAAGCTATGCAAAAGGGGGAACTTCTGGGAGGTGGCCATGATAGGTCGCACATCACCACTCTGCTCCAGCCCTTGCATTATTTTCTTTTAATATAACATCTTAGAGACGGCTCATCTATCTGTCACACAGATTTCTCTCTGCACAACTAAAGATCCTGCATTAGATGAGCCCACTATCTCTCAAAGGACTGAGACCTGGAGCACCCGGAGCACATTTTAAGGCTGAGGCCTTTCACTTACCCCCCGGCGAGGTGCGCACAGGCCTTGTCGTTAGGTAGCATGTAATGCTAAACTTAAAGCAGCTGAATACATCTAAAGTTTGATGCACCGCAAGACCTTCCTATCATTAGGATTGCACAACTCTACCTGTTTTATACCACCCTCAAAAGCTCACTATGAAGATTACTAAAGTCATCCTTGAAGATCTGCGCAGCCTGTTAGCAACATACCTAGTTGCTTTTGATCGTGTTACAAAACAGTCTACCACAACGGAGCTAACTACTCTTTGTGGGAGGAGTGGAAGCGCTTTGGGGCCCGTGTACCCACCACCCACCTGCATTGAACCCTTGATGGCTCCTGGTGCTGGTCTGGAGGAACCGGAGGCATGGTGTGGCGGGGCGGCGGCCGAGGATGTGAACACTGATATGGGACATTGTGTGCCGTTATCAAGCGCAAGCAACTTTGCATATGCGGGCCGCTCCCCATCCATACTGTAAAATGATGCCACGCTGCCTAGTTATATAAACACCTTTGCCGGAGTCTCTCTTGAAAATATTACAGACACATCGACGCCACCGCTAATTTCATCAGGACTTGTCCCTCCACAGCCTAAATGTCACTTGGTAATAACTCCATCCCTAGTGCCGATACAAATGGCTGAAGGGACACAGAAGGGGCAGTTAATTAGTCCATTACATGAAGCCCTTACCTGCTGCGCTTTTGCCATACCTCACATCTCTCAAGAGAAATCTGGAATTGGGTAAACATTGCCCCATTCCTGGACTGATATCGTATTCCCAGTTTGCTCTGGTGCTGTGGACATGGTGATATCAGCAAATTTCACCAGGAGTTTAGTTAATATATTTTATCCTCATAACCAGGTTATGATAGTTGGCTGTGTTGAATGTATTGCTTAGGAGAGTTACCTTGGAATGTGTGTTTAACATGATTAATATATTCTAATAGCCTGGGTTAAGCTTTTTCAGCTGTCTTAATTATTAAGTTAACATAGCTAAAAGTATGCATACTACCAGATGTTTGATTGCCTTTAGGAGTTATGATTGGTAAGCTCATCTAATGTTAGTCAATCATATGCCTCCCTTATAGAGCTGATGTTGTGCTAGTGAAAATTGTTGCTATGCTCCTGCCAGCGGCCGAGGCGGAAGCCATGGTTAACACTCTAATAACCAGCCCTATGTTTTCAGGATCCCACATTACTTCAGACCCTCATTAGCTTATAGGTTTATTAGATTTTAAGTATAAATTTAGGGAGTTCAAACCTGTTTAAGCTTAGTTTGTGCATTCTATTACCAGTACTAAAATATACATATATTGTTGATGTTGAATACTTATTGCTGACTTCTTATGCTGTGAGTACACATATTTGTATGGCATCACGTGTTTTTGTCCTAACTAATCAGAGTTGTACTTATCTACCCTGCAAGATACCTAGACCCCTATCACATCCATACCTCCACTCCTATCTAAGAGGCTAAAATTTAATTTTACTTTGGCCTGGGTTATTTCAAGAACATTCTAGTGTATTCCCCCATGTCCCATAAACTTCTATACTTGCTTTCTCCTAGTAGTATAGAGCAAAAAACATATGAGCCTCTAATAGTATATTCATCTGCAGTTTAGTTTTTTGTAGGTGAGGGTGTCCATTCTATTCTATTGTTGTGTAATCCATTTTCACCTTTCTATTAGTTATCATACTATATTGTTATTTGAGACCCAAAAGTGAGTTCTTAAAATTGAAAAATGAGGTTCTTGTCTGGAGATCCAAAAGTGGTTTCCATTGTCAACAATTGTCTTCCATATATTTTTATATACACATGTCTGAGGTCCAAGAGCGGCCTCTAATACCATTTGGGAGGCGCTTAAGATTATTAGGCATTTTATTTATATACTATATTACTAGAGTGTCCTTTTGCAATATGTATTGTATCTCTGGATTTGTACCATATGAAGTTTATATGTTATTATATGCTTGGTTTTATGTTTCATGTATGCCTTGCCTTGAAAAAAAGCTATGCAAAAAAAGAGACAGCAGCAGAAATAATCCTGGAAGGAGGTGGGTGAGAGCTCCCAGCCTGTTTGAAAGAGTGTTCCTACAGCAGCTTTGAACACAATGAACTCTTGCCAGCTGTTTACTCCATGTGGGGTTAAACACACAGTTACCAAGGTGCATTAATTTTGTGTAATAATAAAATGTTCTACCCAGAGCAATTCGATTAATGATTAATAATATCCCTTAATTACTTGTTGTAAACAAAAATAAATATCTGCCATCCTTTAAATAAATTCTCTAATTAAAAAAATGTTTATAATACATGATCTTACATCTAGCCTCCCTTTAAGTGTGCGCATTGTATAGTAGACTAAGCCATGTCACTGTCTAGAAGTGTTTATTGTCTTTTTTTCTCTGAGTCATTGTTTGCCTTTATCTGTTTGCCTACCAGCTTGCCTCTTTGTTTGTCCTTTTATTTGTTTATCCTGACATCTTGTACTTTTGTCTGTCTCAGAAAACTGGTCATTGAATTTAGAGGTAGAGGTGTCTCCCTCCATGTATTTGATTCTGTGCCCATCTGTTTAGAGTTAATCCCCAATGATATATTTCCCTACAGTCTCTGCTTCTTTTAATACCAATGCAGAGATTGTTCTGTCTGTAATTATTTATTTTTAGATGCATGCCTGCCCCTCAATTAGTAGTCCAACTGGTTGTACCTACTGTATATATCTGACTCTGAATCTGCAGCTGTTACTGCTTACTGGCTGTGTATATCTGTATCTCTCATTGCTTTGCTCATTACAAAATTGTGAAGGGCACACAAAGAAACACACAAATGCATGCATACAGCGGTTAAAGGGATACTAAACCCAATTTTTTTTCTTTCATGTTTCAGATAGAGCATGCGATTTTAAGCAACTTTCTAATGTACTCCTATTATCAATTTTTCTTTGTTCTCATGCTATCTTGATTTGAAAAAGCAGTACTGTAATCTTTAGAGCCAGCCCATTTTTTGTTCAGCACATGGGTAGCACTTGCTGATTTGTGGCTAAATGTAGCAAACCAATCAGCAAGCGTTACCCAGGTGCTGAACTAAAAATGGGCCGGCTCCTAACCTTTCATTACTGCTTTTTCAAATCAAGATAACATGAGAACAAAAAAAATTGATAATAGGAGTAAATTAGAAAGTTGCTTAAAATTGCATGCTCTATCTGAATCATGAAAGAAAAAAAATTGGGGTTAGTATCCCTTTAACTCAAAAGTAACAACTGCAACAAAGCATGAGAGACTCAAAATAACTTTAAAACATGTATTCACAGAGACACCAGTAGCCTGAGGCAGACAGACACCCAGACAGGGGCTCAGCAATTTTCAAAAGGAGTTCAGATAGACAAGCAGCAGGACAATGGGTTCTAACCTTTTTAGTGGGATGGTCACATGTCATACTGTGCTAATGACATGTTTGGGTTTTAGGCTGTACATTTCAACCTTTTGATCCTATATCCTAGTAGCTATGATCATCTGCATTTATTTTGCATGGAGATATTTTGCAATATCTTGTTTAATTCCTTATACATAAATAAAAAAATATAATAAAAAATAAATAAAGGAAGAGATAAAGGTACAATAACAAAATAGCATTATGTGCTAGATGATTTTATCATTGCACCATTGTCAACAGAAAATGTATTTAATTCCCACAAAGGAGTATAAACATACTTGAAGTAAACTCCCATACACCACTAATCATGAACAGAATGTGGTGACTAGTTGCTATGCACATATGCTGCACACAATTGGCTCAGTGGCTATGTTCAGCTCCAGATCAGTAATGCATTGCAGGTCCTGATCTGACTGTGTGTTAAACATATATGCTGTATGGTCGAGAAACCAAATTAGAATGGTAAACTCTCATTTTACCTGCAATAGTGCAAAAATAAAATGCCCTATCAAATTACACCATTTAATTATTGGCCTTCGTATGAAAATGGGAATAACACACCCAATATCCACCACAGACAATAGCATTGTTCACATTATGTCCAATAATAAGATCAACTGTAGCAACGTTTCGGATCTTCCACATCTTCCTCAACCTAGGACATGCAAACGAGTTTCACAATGCTTTTTTTATTGCGGACTCTACAAACACACTAAAGGAAATTCAAATAGTCTATATATTTTCCACAAAACAACTGAATATATTTTTTTATCGGTGAGGGAGGGGGGTGAAATGTATATTGCAATTTTTAAATAAGCACTTTATTTGTATCAAATGTTCCAAAAGCAAAATCAGCCTTTCCAAAATAGTAAAATGAAAGACTAAAGTAATTCACAAATATTTACTTTTTTTTTTTTAAAAAGCACTACCTAATACGGGAGCTTTGTGAGAAATAGAATCGGAAACATCTGGAGACAATGACGTGTTCTACAATACATTCGCAGTAACAAGATAGTTGGTGATCCTTTGTGTCTAAGCGTTAAAATAAATAAATCATTGTGTCGCTGTATCATACAGATCAACCGCCCCCATTATACTGTGTTAGCAACATAGAATCACTCAGCGCTTTAACACTTTGCCCAGACACGTACGTCACATGACCACTCAGTCTACCCCCCTCCTACTCCCAAGGTAGCACGCCCCCTCGCTGTGACGTCAACGCCCCGCCCCCCGGAGCCGCAGACAGAGCCGACAGACAGCTAGAGGGAGGCGGCCTGTGTGCAGCGGTGACGTCTTAGCCTATGTACCGGGTGGGGAGGGGGGAAGCTAGTGTACATCGAGTTACAGCTGTGGGGTTGTGCGAAACCGAAGTATGTACCGAGAGAGAGCCATGACCTGTATGTACTCTCAGCACCCCCTGAACTCACAAGAATAAGCTACCCGACTGAAGATCACGGAAAGCGGACATACTCGTACACAGGTAATTGACCTGGCTTTTCACCCGGGAGGGCATTCAGAGGGCACTTCTGTGGTTATGAAATTGTGAGAGGTTTGGGTACGTTGGTATGACTGCCCGGGCTATGCCCAGTTGTGGGCTCAGGCTTTGTGAGGTATGGTGGGTAATGTGCGGATACAAACCGTAGTAGGCACAGGCTGCTTAATACACGATCCACCGTAGGAAAATGGTACCTGTGTTAAGCAGTTGTAAGAGGATGTCAGATTTAAGTGCCAGTATGGAGGCAAGCTGCTTGTGGCAAACGCAACTAACTGCGGGGGCAGGATGCCCTGTGAGCTTTATGTTGGCAGGGTACCTAGGAACTATTGTGGTGACAGATCATCTGGAGCATGATCTGTGTTGATTGAGGCTGCTTTGGGGAATGTTGTTAGTGTTGGGGATACCTGGCTACCAGGGATATGAGCTCTGTGGCACACATTGCTGTAGATCTTAGCTGAACTATATCATAAAGGAGTGTACGCCCGGGGTATTTGCCATTCATGAAATTGCACAGACAGGGGTGTGTGTTTTGAGATAAGAAAATCAGGATACATGGGTACACTATTGGTGATGCCATATGATATGTGTAGGGGTACATACATAACACAATCCTAGGACCTGTCATGGGTCAATAAGCAAGCATTGTAGAGGGTTGTTCCTTTTAAAGGTAACACATGACCTTTTGAGCCTTGACCATTGATTGTCCATTCTTTGAATGGATTGCACTCATGCTATGGGGATTCCCTTATCCTATTGTTTCTCGAGCTCTTTTTCATTAATGAGTGACTGCAAGTACAGTCAGTGCTGTGTGTGCAATGATTAAGTTCTGTAAACCATGTATCCTCCTGTCTCAAAAACATTATCATGTGATGTATGATTTATCTAAATGTAGACCATCAGTAATCACATACCTTACAGTTGCACCATTTAGCAGGTTTTTTTTTTTACCTTTATTTTGCTGCTATAGAAAACTAGTTATTGTGATGCTGCATAAATGCATAATTTTATAAGATATACAAAATCTATAACTGCTTTACAGTGACAAACCATAACCTTTGCTATAGGCAATATTGTGCTAATTATTAGATTAGAACAATAATGCAGTCAGATTGTTAAAAATTCCTAAAGCTTTGTCTCCTAATGAATTGTCCTCAGTAGTAAGCTATGGGGTTGCTCAATTTTAATGAGATTCTTGGCATTCCCATTCACTTCGACTAGAATCAGGCATTAGCAGGAAGGAAAAGAACTACCATCTTCAGTTTAATTCATTTCTATTTGAATTCCATTGTGACTGTGGGTTTTTATATAAAGAAAGTAATTGGTTAAATAGCCGTGGGCTTGAGCCGTCCAAGAGCAGAACCGGGTGATGTTTACAGTTGCACTGTCAGGCAGGAGGAAGCTCCTGGGGTCATGCCATCAGCATCTCTAGCTGAGTTCTCATCATCAGCCGCCTGCTGGACTGCAGTGAACTGTTAGCAGTCTACATAAGGGTTATCACATGACAGTATCATTAAGGGAGGTTTCACCACCTTTTTCTCCTTTATTGGGTTTTACAAACATTTACATGTGTTTTAAGCTTTCTGTCACGTTCACATTTGCTTTTCTTTGATAGATCTTTATTGTGTGTTTAGAAAATGATTATGCAGCATCATTTGTGATACAGAGCATGCTTTAGAAAAAGGAAGGCTTTGTATGCTACAAATCATGTGAAAGGTTAACACAAGCAGAGCCGCTATGCCTTTGTGTTATGAGTCTTGCAATTTTATATTTTAATCATTAACCCATCTTGCAGATGTGTTATACATATACAATGATATATGAACAAAAGATTTATATAAATATTTGATACTAATTACAAATATGAATTATTATTCTGTATGTATTAACATTTGTAAATGTTTGTATTGTATGACCTTGACTACAATAAAGAATGTACATTTTTTTTGCAGATATACAGATGACTGTGATAATGCTGCCAGGAGCTATGGGCACTATTAATTCCTGGAAATGCTCTTAGATCATTTGTTAACTGGATCATAGAAAACCTATTGCCGAAAGAACAGTCGCCATTTGATTCCTGTAAACCTGCTAAATTCATTATCTCCCAATGTTTAGAGGTGGATGCAATTTTATGACATACATGGAGAGCAGAATAGCCATGCCAAGCTAACCAAATTCTTCAGATTAAATCAAAATTTATTTATATTGGCACTTTTTAAATACATTTGTAATAATTCTCACCTTACAGACTTACTGTTAAAAACAGTCTTTATTATATATTTTTATCCTTTGCAAATTGTTTATCGCAAGCTACATATGCAAAAATGTAGCATCTGCACCCCATTTAAACAACAATGCAACGGCTCCTTTTTACTTGTATATTAGTGTAAAGCTGGCTGCTAAAGGCTAAGCACACTTGACCCGTTATTTGTTCTTTTTGGGTATGAAAAAAATAAACATGGGGGAGGACGGGAGTCCCCCATTAAAAAAAATTGCCAAGGAAATGGACATCAGTATTGAAGTTCCTAATGTTGCAAACAAGGTGATAACTATAAAAATGGAAATAGATGATTATAAAGACCTTTCTGTAGAAGACAGCAAAGAAAATGTAAAATCGAACAGTGTGACCCTTGGTGGAGCATCTATCCTGAATCCTGGCCTAAAGCACACCTTGGCACAATTTAATCTAAGCAGTCGAAGTTCTTTAGGTGGCCCTGCTGCATTTTCTGCTCGCTTCTCTCAAGAGAACATGTCACCTACAGTTTTCTTGCCTCTTCCTTCTCCTCAGATTCACCCTGGACCACTTCTCATTCCTTCAGACAGTTCAACTGAGCTTACACAAACTGAATTGGAAGGGGAGTCTATTTCCTGTTTCATGGTTGGAGGTGAAAAGAGACTCTGCCTTCCTCAAGTTTTAAACTCCGTGCTCCGGGACTTTTCGCTTCAGCAGATAAACATTGTCTGTGATGAAATGTACATATATTGTTCGCGATGTACTTCAGACCAACTGCACATATTAAAGGTTCTTGGAATCCTTCCCTTTAACGCACCCTCCTGTGGGTTAATCACACTGACTGATGCTCAGAGACTATGCAATGCTCTTTTGCGACCACATACTTTCCCACAAAATGGTAACTTGCTACCTGCAAAAAACTCTTTGGCTCAATTAAAGGAAACTGGTAGTGCCTTTGAAGTTGAACATGATTGTTTAGGAAAGTGCCAGGGTTTATTTGCACCTCACCTTTACACCCAGCCAGACGCACCGTGCATTCAGTGTTTGGAGTGTTACAATATGTTTTCGACACAGACTTTTGTCCTGCACTCTCACAGGACTCCTGACAAGAGGACGTGCCACTGGGGCTTCGATTCTGCAAAATGGCACTGTTATGTTCATCTTAGCCCAAAATATCTGGAAACCTCTGATGGGAAGAAGGTGAAAGCCCTTTTAAAAGAAATGAAGGAAAAGTTTAGGAAGCAAAGCCAACCTAAAAAGTTTCATCCCAAAGTAAGTTGTATATTGTGTTATGATTTCAGTGGTGCACATATATAAATTTAAAACATCAAATAGGCATTTTTGAACCCCCTTTTCAATTAATTATTCAATGATTGGTATCATTTAGACCCACAGGACTCCATTCCATACAGTACAAACTCCCTTGTAGAGTACATTGCATGTGATTATTTTTTAGCTTACTTTTTAAATTTACATTTGTTACAAAATGTTTTTTATCTTAACACTTGTTTAAATGTATTTGGGGCACAAAAACACCAGCTATACCATGTATGGGGATAGTTCAGCAGCTCTATTCCAATCCATCTGAAAACAAATGTCTGGTTGCTTTTCAAAGAATTTGTGGCTTCTTCAAATTCTGGACACACTTTTTGCCTGTTACAAGTAGAATTTCTTGGATTTTGCACAGCTTTTTGTCAATGTTAAAGTTCTTACACATGCTCACTTATATATAATTTAATAAACCAGATGTTTTATTTTTGTTGAATAAAAAGTAAATTATAAATTCCAGATTAAATTTATACTCAAGTGAAATACAGTTAATATAACTGTTCATTTATGGTTGCATTGATTTGTTTGGAAGTTTAATCATACGTGTTAATTTTATAATTACTGATAATATTAAATATTAATTGCACATGTCATGACTTTATATTGACCGTTAGGTAAACACCATCATTAAAGGGTCTTTATACATCTCGTGATTTTGTGTTAAATAGTAATTTGTCCCACCTTCCCTATAGAGGCCAAAAAGTAAAATTCTCAAATTGCCTACATTATCTATTTGATTTGCAGGTTACAGAAATTGCTTTTTGGCCTTTTTAGGGAGGGTGGAACGAAGCATAATTTTTACACAAAAGAGAGAGTTATATAATGTCCTTTTACTATTATATTCATTACCCATCATCATGTTCAAAGGGACATGAAACCTACAATTTTTCTTTCATGATTCAGATAGAGAATAGAATTTAAAACAAAATTCCAATTTACTTATATAATCTAATTTGCCTAATTCTTTAGACATCCTTTGTTGAATAAATAATACATAGCAGTGCACATGGGTGGGCCAATCACAAGAGGCATCTATGTGCAGCCACCAATCAGCAGCTTACTGAACCTATTTAAATATGCTTTTCAACAAAGGATATCAAGTGAAAGCAAATTAGATAATAGAAGTAAAATGGAAAGTTGTTTAAAATTCCATACTCTTTCTAAGTCATGAAAGAAAAAAAAATGGGTTTCATGTTCCTTTTAAAGTGAATGTAAATTTTGATGCTAAAGTGCCCGTTTTTTAAAAATTTGTCGTCGCAGAGCCTCTTCCTGGGTCTAAAATGAGGAATCCCGCTTCCTCCAATCACAGCGTTGAGTCAGACACTGATTTCCCCCGGGAGGGAAGCCGTGATTGGAGGATGACCCATCCTTCATTTCTGACGTCAGAAATGGCTTTCGACGACCGGGGGAAGCTGGAGCGGCTGTCAAGTTTAAAAGGCAAGAAGTATTTTTTCACCACGAGTGAAATGTAAATTTTGATGAATTAAAGTGCCCCTGTTTTTAATCGAATTTATAAAAACCGGACACTTTTGCATCAAAACTTACATTCACTTTTTAAGTTTAAAGGAATAGTCTAGTCAAAATTAAACTTCCATGATTCAGATAGAGCATGCAATTTTTAGCAACTTTCTAATTTACTCCTATTATCTATTTTTATAATCTATCCCAACTTTTCATTCTTTACTAGCCGGTGGCGAGTTAAAGTTAGTGAGTGAATGTTGAGAGATAAGGTAGAGGGTAAAAAGAGATTGAAGACAGGACGGAGGGGAGAAAGGTAGTTAAAGGGACAGTCAAGTCCAAATAAATCTTTCATGTTTCAAATAGGGCATGTAATTTTAAACAACTTTCCAATTTACTTTTATCACAAATTTTGCTTTGTTCTTTTGGTATTCTTAGTTGAAATATAAACCTAGGAGGTTCATATGCTAATTTCTTAGACCTTGAAGGCTGCCTCTAATCTTAATGCATTTTTATAGTTTTTCACCGCTAGAGGGCTTTAGTTCACGTGTTTCATATAGATAACACTGAGCTCATGTACATGAAATTTACCATGGAGACAGCTCTGATTGGCTAAAATGCAAGTCTGTCAAAAGAACTGAAATAAGGGGGCAGCCTGCTGAGTCTTGGATGCAAGGTAATTACCGAGGTAAAACATGTATAATTATAACTGTGTTGGTTATGCAAAACTGGGGAATTGGTAATTAAGGGATTATCTATCTTTTAAAACAACAAAAATTCTGGTGTTGCCTGTCCCTTTAAGGGAGAGATAATTATTAAAAGAAAATCTCCAGGTCTGCTATGACATTATATGAATGTGAGCACTTTGTCCATTCTCTCATTTCAACAACTTCCTATTTCTGTCCAGCTGTTGTCTTACCCAGAATTACCAAGTTGATGTTGCTAACTGCTATGCACTTATTTTTGTTAATCTATTACTGTATGTAGCATTATTTAATTTGTTCAGGTATAAAATAAAAAATATGAAAAATGACTGCACAATAATCTGTTTCACAATGGCTAAACATATGCAAAGACGGGGTGTGGTGTGGGTAGGTTCAGAAGTGGCTAGGAAAATTTTGGCCTGGCTAGTAGTTTACGACCTGAGATTTTGTATGTATGTAGGCTGCAGGTTTTTTTTTTTTTGCATAGTTTTTTTTTTATTATATAGGTCTGCTGAAATATGTCTGATTATTCAATTCATACCTATTTTGCCTTGTAGATTTTGACCTCTAAAATGTGTTTCAAATACAAAAAAAATTAAACAAAAAATGTACTTATGTGCTCTATCAGAATTATTAATTTACTTTTATTTTCAAACTAACTTGATTCAGTTTGTATCCTTTGTTGAAGGGCTCATGAGCAGGAATGCACTACTAGGAGCTAGCTGAGGGTTAGTGGTGGCTAAGCACATATGACTCTTGTCATTGGTTTACCGGATGTTTTGGCTAGGTCCTAGTAGCGATTGCTGCCTTGAAGCTGTTTTTAACTGTAAGTTTAACCCCATTTGCAGGGGTTAAACAAAAAGTTGTCATTTGATGATTATATATATGTTAACAGTTGCAGATAGTGACACTATCACACTCAGCCATTTTCATTCTTAAGCTCCATTACCTTTTTACATTATCAGTTCGGTAAAAATGTCCATGGTAAAGTTTTGTTAAAGTTATGCAATATATATAGTGCTTGTCTATGTAGAAGTGTATTGGTACTTTTTTTTCTTTCTATTTTCCGTCCGTGATGATGGTTAGTAGCCTTTCAAATAGATCAAAGAAGTCGCAGCACTGCTGTAGAGATAATATCTATCTTTATTCAGGCAAAAACATACACAACATTTTGGTCTGCAAGCCCTTAATCATGTGCTACATTTTAACATACAAATCACCTACTTACCCATCACCAGGTGTATAGCTACACCTCCATCTTAACTCTTTAATCACCATTCTCTTATAATGAGAGAAAGTACTAGGGGGGACTCCTAGTGATCAATGCATAAAATATTATTATCCTTTCACCCACCTCTGCTGGCCAACTGGGAGGTAATATATATATATATATATATTATTTTTTTTAAACCAGTGGTGTTTTTACCGTTTATCCAAACCGTGTGTATGCCATACGGCTCACATTAAGCCATGTCTTAATGGGCGTGTGCATTGAAGCCTATGTGGAAAGCGGGTTGGACTGCTCTCTACATTACTGCAGAGCAGATCTGCAAACAATACAAAAACACAGAAGCGCCACATGGCCCAATATTGTTTGGTTCGAAGTGGAAGTAGTATGTGATGGATACTCACATTTGTTGTGGCACCCCTAGTGGTGCAGAAGAAGCGATCTGGGATCAATCTGCAGGGAGTGGTAAAAACACAGAGGTGCCTATATGGCCTAGTATTGCTTGTGTAGGCAGGTAAATATCTAACAGTGATAAATATTGCACTCACATTTAGAAGAGCACCTTCATTGGTGCGCTCAGGCCAGATTGAGATCAATATAGTCACCCAGCAGACTTATCTCAGGCAATCTGGAACTCCCAGTGATCCAAGAGTGTTGAATTGGTCAGGTGAAATTGAGGAAATAATCAGTCAGCAAGTGGTAAGTATTAATAAAACTTACTTTATTTAAAATATTGTTAAAAGCAACGCGTTTCTCAACCAACCAGTGGTTATTTCATCAGGCTAATTCATCAGACCAATTTATCACTATTGGATCACTGGGAGTTCCAGTATTAAATTTGGGTTTCATGTTATCTATAAGCATCACTACATAATATAAAAAGGAATTACTAAACATACAGGGTTCTCAACCTGTGATCTTATCGCTAAAGTCACCAAGTCATTATTTTGTTGTTATAGTGCATATTTTGGTTTTCAGATTATGAAATTGGCAGAGTGTTAACAACGTCTCCGAGCTGTCGCAGAGTTTCCCACTCTGGTGCTGACGGCTCAGAGCCATCGCTAGCACTCGCCCGCCTTGAGGGAGATCCGGGGGCTCCCACCTGCTCCTACCCCGGTGATCGGGCCTGCATAGTGACAGGCATCGCCGGGGCTTCACGTTATGCGTGGTGATGTCACGCGCAATGACGTGATGACATCACCGTGCAACTTTATAAAAAAAAAAAGACA
This sequence comes from Bombina bombina, assembly GCF_027579735.1. Lineage (NCBI taxonomy): Eukaryota > Metazoa > Chordata > Amphibia > Anura > Bombinatoridae > Bombina > Bombina bombina. The sequence goes on from NC_069502.1 coordinate 367,869,904, forward strand.
ATGGACAATACAGGGAGTGCAGAATTATTAGGCAAATGAGTATTTTGACCACATCATCCTCTTTATGCATGTTGTCTTACTCCAAGCTGTATAGGCTCGAAAGCCTACTACCAATTAAGCATATTAGGTGATGTGCATCTCTGTAATGAGAAGGGGTGTGGTCTAATGACATCAACACCCTATATCAGGTGTGCATAATTATTAGGCAACTTCCTTTCCTTTGGCAAAATGGGTCAAAAGAAGGACTTGACAGGCTCAGAAAAGTCAAAAATAGTGAGATATCTTGCAGAGGGATGCAGCACTCTTAAAATTGCAAAGCTTCTGAAGCGTGATCATCGAACAATCAAGAGTTTAATTCAAAATAGTCAACAGGGTCGCAAGAATTGTGTGGAAAAACCAAGGCGCAAAATAACTGCCCATGAACTGAGAAAAGTCAAGCGTGCAGCTGCCAAGATGCCACTTGCCACCAGTTTGGCCATATTTCAGAGCTGCAACATCACTGGAGTGCCCAAAAGCACAAGGTGTGCAATACTCAGAGACATGGCCAAGGTAAGAAAGGCTGAAAGACGACCACCACTGAACAAGACACACAAGCTGAAACGTCAAGACTGGGCCAAGAAATATCTCAAGACTGATTTTTCTAAGGTTTTATGGACTGATGAAATGAGAGTGAGTCTTGATGGGCCAGATGGATGGGCCCGTGGCTGGATTGGTAAAGGGCAGAGAGCTCCAGTCCGACTCAGACGCCAGCAAGGTGGAGGTGGAGTACTGGTTTGGGCTGGTATCATCAAAGATGAGCTTGTGGGGCCTTTTCGGGTTGAGGATGGAGTCAAGCTCAACTCCCAGTCCTACTGCCAGTTTCTGGAAGACACCTTCTTCAAGCAGTGGTACAGGAAGAAGTCTGCATCCTTCAAGAAAAACATGATTTTCATGCAGGACAATGCTCCATCACACGCGTCCAAGTACTCCACAGCGTGGCTGGCAAGAAAGGGTATAAAAGAAGAAAATCTAATGACATGGCCTCCTTGTTCACCTGATCTGAACCCCATTGAGAACCTGTGGTCCATCATCAAATGTGAGATTTACAAGGAGGGAAAACAGTACACCTCTCTGAACAGTGTCTGGGAGGCTGTGGTTGCTGCTGCACGCAATGTTGATGGTGAACAGATCAAAACACTGACAGAATCCATGGATGGCAGGCTTTTGAGTGTCCTTGCAAAGAAAGGTGGCTATATTGGTCACTGATTTGTTTTTGTTTTTGAATGTCAGAAATGTATATTTGTGAATGTTGAGATGTTATATTGGTTTCACTGGTAAAAATAAATAATTGAAATGGGTATATATTTGTTTTCTTTCATGTAATTAGCAAGAGTCCATGAGCTAGTGACGTATGGGATATACATTCCTACCAGGAGGGGCAAAGTTTCCCAAACCTTAAAATGCCTATAAATACACCCCTCACCACACCCACAATTCAGTTTTACAAACTTTGCCTCCGATGGAGGTGGTGAAGTAAGTTTGTGCTAGATTCTACGTTGATATGCGCTCCACAGCAAGTTGGAGCCCGGTTTTCCTCTCAGCGTGCAGTGAATGTCAGAGGGATGTGAGGAGAGTATTGCCTATTTGAATGCAGTGATCTCCTTCTACGGGGTCTATTTCATAGGTTCTCTGTTATCGGTCGTAGAGATTCATCTCTTACCTCCCTTTTCAGATCGACGATATACTCTTATATATACCATTACCTCTGCTGATTCTCGTTTCAGTACTGGTTTGGCTTTCTACAAACATGTAGATGAGTGTCCTGGGGTAAGTAAATCTTATTTTCTGTGACACTCTAAGCTATGGTTGGGCACTTTATTTATAAAGTTCTAAATATATGTATTCAAACATTTATTTGCCTTGATTCAGAATGTTCAACATTCCTTATTTTTCAGACAGTCAGTTTCATATTTGGGATAAATGCATTTGTTTCAATCATTTTTTCTTACCTTAAAAAATTTGACTTTTTCCCTGTGGGCTGTTAGGCTCGCGGGGGCAGAAAATGCTTCATTTTATTGCGTCATTCTTGGCGCGGACTTTTTTGGCGCAAAATTTTTTTTCTGTTTCCGGCGTCATACGTGTCGCCGGAAGTTGCGTCATTTTTTGACGTTTTTTTGCGTCGAAAATGTCGGCGTTCCGGATGTGGCGTCATTTTTGGCGCCAAAAGCATTTAGGCGCCAAATAATGTGGGCGTCTTTTTTGGCGCTAAAAAATATGGGCGTCATTTTTGTCTCCACATTATTTAAGTCTCATTATTTATTGCTTCTGGTTGCTAGAAGCTTGTTCTCTGGCATTTTTTTCCCATTCCTGAAACTGTCATGTAAGGAATTTGATCAATTTTGCTTTATATGTTGTTTTTTTCTTTTACATATTGCAAGATGTTCCACGTTGCAACTGAGTCAGAAGATACTTCAGGAAAATCACTGCACAGTGCTGGAGCTACCAAGCTAAGTGTATCTGCTATAAACTTTTGGTATCTGTTTCTCCAGCTGTTGTTTGTATTGCATGTCATGTCAAACTTATTAATGCAGATAAAATTTCCTTTAGTACTGTTACATTACCTGTTGCTGTTCCGTCAACATCTAATTTTCAGAGTGTTCCTGATAACATAAGAGATTTTATTTTTTAAATCCATTAAGAAGGCTATGTCTGTTATTTCTCCTTCTAGTATACATAAAAGTCTTTTAAAACTTCTCTTTTTTCAGATGAATTTTTAAATGAACATCATCATTCTGATACTGATAATGGTTCTTCTGGTTCAGAGGTTTCTGTCTCAGAGGTTGATGCTGATAAATCTTTGTATTTGTTCAAGATGGAATTTATTCGTTCTTTACTTAAAGAAGTGTTATTTGCATTAGAAATAGAGGATTCTGGTCCTCTTGATACTAAATGTAAACGTTTAAATAAGGTTTTTAAATCTCCTGTAGTTATTCCAGAAGTGTTTTATCTCCCTGATGCTATTTCTGAAGTAATTTCCAGGGAATGGAATAATTTGGGTAATTTATTTACTCCTTCTAGACGTTTAAGCAAATTATATCCTGTGCCATCTGACAGATTAGAGTTTTTTGGGACAAAAATCCCTAAGGTTATGGGGCTGTCTCTACTCCTGCTAATGTACTACTATTCCTACGGCAGATAGTACTTCATTTAAGGATCCTTTAGATAGGAAAATTGAATCCTTTCTAAGAAAAGCTTACTTATGTTCAGGTAATCTTCTTAGACCTGCTATATTTTTAGCGGATGTTGCTGCAGCTTCAACTTTTTGGTTAGAAGCTTTAGCGCAACAAGTAACAGATCATAATTTTATAGCATTATTATTATTCTATAACATGCTAATAATTTTATTGGTGATACCATCTTTTGATATCATTAGAGTTGATGTCAGGTATATGTTTCTAGCTAAAATAGCTAGAAAAGCTTTATGGATTAAACTTGGAATGCTGACATGTCTTCTAAGTCAACTTTGCTTTCCCTTTCTTTCCAGGGTAAATAATCATTTTCGTTCCTTTCCTCACAACAAGGAACAAAAGCCTGATCCTTCATCCTCAGGAGCGGTATCAGTTTGGAAACTATTTCCAGTTTGGAATATATCCAAGCCTTATAGAAACCTATAGCCAGCTCCTAAGTACCTATGAAGGTGCGGCCCTTATTCCAGCTCAGCTGGTATGGGGCAGATTACGTTTTCTTCAAAGAAATTTGGATCAATTCCGTTCTTAATCTCTGGTTTCAGAAACATTGTTTCAGAAAGGTACAGAATTGGCTTCAAGTTAAGGCCTCCTGCTAAGAGATTCTTTTCTTTCCCGTGTCCCAGTTAACACAGCAAAGGCTCAGCATTTCTGAAATGTGTTTCAGATCTAGAGTTGGCTGGAGTATTTATGCCAGTTCCAGTTCTGGAACAGGGGCTGGGGTTTTATTTTATCTCTTCATTGTACCAAAGAAGGTCAATTCCTTCAGACCAGTTCCGGATCTATCATTATTGAATCGTTATGTTAGGATACCAACATTCAAGATGGTTACTGTAGGACTATCCTGCCTTTTGTTTAGCAAGGGCATTATATGTCTACAATAGATTTACAGGATGTGTATCTGCATATTCCGATTCATCCAGATCACTTTTAGTGTCTGAGATTCTCTTTTTAGACAAGCATTACCAGTTTTGTGGCTCTACCGTTTGGCCTAGCCTCAGTTCCAAGAATTTTTTTCAAAGGTTCTCGGTGCCCTTCTTTCTGTAATCAGAGAATAGGGTTTTGGTATTTCCTTATTTGGACGATATCTTGGTACTTGCTCAGTCTTCTCATTTTCGAAGAATCTCATACGAATCGACTTGTGTTGTTTCTTCAAGTTCATGGTTGGAGGATCAATTTACCAATCAGTTCATTGATTCCTCAGACAAGGGTAACCTTTTTAGGTTTCTAGATAAATTCAGTGTCTATGACTCTGTCCTTGTCAGACAAGAGAAGTTTAACATTGATATCAGCTTGTCAAAACCTTCAGTCACAATCATTCCCTTTGGTAGCCTTATGCATGGAAATGTTGGGTCTTAGGACTGCCGCATCAGATGCGATCTCCTTTGCTCGTTTTCACATGCGACCTCTTCAGCTCTGTATGCTGAACCAATGGTGCAGGGATTACTCAAAGATATCTCAATTAATATCTTTAAACCGATTTTACGACACTCTCTGACATGGTGGACAGATCACCATCGTTTAGTTCAGGGGGCTTCTTTGTTCTTCCGACCTGGACTATAATCTCAACAGATGCAAGTCTTACAGGTTGGGGAGCTGTGTGGGGGTATCTGACGGCACAAGGGGTTTGGGAATCTCAGGAGGTGAGATTTCCGATCAATATTTTGGAACTCCGTGCAATTTTCAGAGCTCTTCAGTCTTGGCCTCTTCTGAAGAGAGAGTTGTTCATTTGTTTTCAGATAGACAATGTCACAACTGTGGCATACATCAATCATCAAGGAGGGACTCACAGTCCTCTGGCTATGAAAGAAGTATCTCGAATTTTGGTTTGGGCGGAATCCAGCTCCTGTCTAATCTCTGCGGTTCATATCCCAGGTATGGACAATTGGAAAGCGGATTATCTCAGTCGCCAAACGTTGCATCCGGGCGAATGGTCTCTTCACCCAGAGGTATTTCTTCAGATTGTTCAAATGTGGGAACTTCCAGAAATAGATCTGATGGCTTCTCATCTAAACAAGAAACTTCCCAGGTATCTGTCCAGATCCCGGGATCCTCAGGCGGAGGCAGTGGATGCATTATCACTTCCTTGGAAGTATCATCCTGCCTATATCTTTCCGCCTCTAGTTCTTCTTCCAAGAGTAATCTCCAAGATTCTGAAGGAATGCTCGTTTGTTCTGCTGGTAGCTCCGGCATGGCCTCACAGGTTTTGGTATGCGGATCTTGTCCGGATGGCCTCTTGCCAACCGTGGACTCTTCCGTTAAGACCAGACCTTTTGTCTCAAGGTCCTTTTTTCCATCAGGATCTGAAATCCTTAAATTTAAAGGTATGGAGATTGAACGCTTGATTCTTGGTCAAAGAGGTTTCTCTGACTCTGTGATTAATACTATGTTACAGGCTCGTAAATCTTTATCCAGAGAGATATATTATAGAGTCTGGAAGACTTATATTTCTTGGTGTCTTTCTCATCATTTTTCTTGGCATTCTTTTAGAATACCGAGAATATTACAGTTTCTTCAGGATGGTTTAGATAAGGGTTTGTCCGCAAGTTCCTTGAAAGGTCAAATCTCTGCTCTTTCTGTTCTTTTTCACAGAAAGATTGCTATTCTTCCTGATATTCATTGTTTTGTACAAGCTTTGGTTCGTATAAAGCCTGTCATTAAGTCAATTTCTCCTCCTTGGAGTTTGAATTTGGTTCTGGGGGCTCTTCAAGCTCCTCCATTTGAACCTATGCATTCATTGGATATTAAATTACTTTCTTGGAAAGTTTTGTTCCTTTTGGCCATCTCTTCTGCCAGAAGAGTTTCTGAATTATCTGCTCTTTCTTGTGAGTCTCCTTTTCTGATTTTTCATCAGGATAAGGCGGTGTTGCGAACTTCTTTTGAATTTTTACCTAAGTTGTGAATTCCAACAACATTAGTAGAGACATTGTGGTTCCTTCATTATGTCCTAATCCTAAGAATTCTAAGGAGAAATCGTTGCATTCTTTGGATGTTATTAGAGCTTTGAAATATTATGTTGAAGCTACTAAGTCTTTCCGAAAGACTTCTAGTTTATTTGTTATCTTTTCCGGTTTTAGAAAGGCCAGAAAACTTCTGCCATTTCTTTGGCATCTTGGTTGAAATCTTTAATTCATCTTGCCTATGTTGAGTCGGGTAAGACTCCGCCTCATAGGATTACAGCTCATTCTACTAGGTCAGTTTCTACTTCCTGGGCGTTTAGGAATGAAGCTTCGGTTGATCAGATTTGCAAAGCGGCAACTTGGTCCTCTTTGCATACTTTTACCAAATTCTACCATTTTGTTGTATTTTCTTCTTCTGAAGCAGTTTTTGGTAGAAAAGTACTTCAGGCAGCGGTTTCAGTTTGAATCTTCTGCTTATGTTTTTCATTAAACTTTATTTTGGGTGTGGATTATTTTCAGCAGGAATTGGCTGTCTTTATTTTATCCCTCCCTCTCTAGTGACTCTTGTGTGGAAAGATCCACATCTTGGGTAGTCATTATCCCATACGTCACTAGCTCATGGACTCTTGCTAATTACATGAAAGAAAACATAATTTATGTAAGAACTTACCTGATAAATTCATTTCTTTCATATTAGCAAGAGTCCATGAGGCCCGCCCTTTTTTGTGGTGGTTATGATTTTTTTGTATAAAGCACAATTATTCCAATTCCTTATTTTATATGCTTTCACACTTTTTTCTTATCACCCCACTTCTTGGCTATTCGTTAAACTGAATTGTGGGTGTGGTGAGGGGTGTATTTATAGGCATTTTAAGGTTTGGGAAACTTTGCCCCTCCTGGTAGGAATGTATATCCCATACGTCACTAGCTCATGGACTCTTGCTAATATGAAAGAAATGAATTTATCAGGTAAGTTCTTACATAAATTATGTTTTTTGTTAAGTTGCCTAATAATTATGCACAGTAATAGTCACCTGCACACACAGATATCCCCCTAAAATAGCTATAACTAAAAACAAACTAAAAACTACTTCCAAAACTATTCAGCTTTGATATTAGTTAGTTTTTTGGGTTCATTGAGAACACGGTTGTTGTTCAATAATAAAATTAATCCTCAAAAATACAACTTGCCTAATAATTCTGCACTCCCTGTATAGGGAAAAGGGGGCATGCTGCTTAACCTTTCCAACGGTATAAATCTTGGGCATCTGAAAAGATAGAAAAAAAAAAGTTAAAAAAAAACATTTAAAAAAATTAAAAAACCCTCAAATGTGTTTAGCACTCAAAGGGTTAACAATGCTGGATATGTTTTTGGGAGGTAACATTCCAAGCTTCAGGGGTATTTTGTGATCATGGGAAATACACACTTTACAATGCAATGTTTTTCTTTTTGTACATTTTTATTTATTTTTAAAGATTTATAATCCACTTCAATCTTCACCTTCAATGGTGAAACATAAGACTGTAATACATTTGTGGTATCTTGCTAAAGGAATGTACATGTGATGTGCTTTAGTCCCATGATCTGCAAGTAATAAGAGTCCTATCGTTTGTTTGATGTGATTTTAATTGTATTTATAGAACGGTCTGTATCTTGTCAGAATATTTGTCTATTTTTCAAGTGAGCAGATGTGACATTGATTTTTTATTTTATTTATTTTTTTTAAATCTCAATTAGAGTTGTATCTTAAATGCCGAACTATATTGCAACAGCAGAAGTAATAGAACCATTAGGTTGCTTTGTAAACTATTTTAAGGTTCAATTATGGTGATGGATTTTGTTATCCATAGTATTCTCCCCATGTGCTACATTGCACCTTGAGGCTATTCAGTTCTTTACCATGTTACATTTTAAATTGGTCTTGGTAAATTAGGGTAATAACTATAACCTGAGTGCTTTGCATATTTTGAATTAAGTTTATTACTTTATCATGTTATAATTCCTCAGAGAGCATGTGCAAGAAGCATACTGATCTAAGCATGTTTATTTACTACATGGCTGAAATCTACAGAATTTGGTGCTTATGTTGTTCGGAATAAAAGAAAAATAGAATAGTATATGAGTAGTTCTATATTTCTTTTTGTTTTTTTTTAATATTCTTTCCTCTTTTGCTTATAATATAAAACCAGTAGCTGAAGTTGCGTCTATTCATCTCCTGCTTTGAGATGATCTTGTTTTTCCCTTTTGTTTCTATCACGGCGGTGGGGGTGCTATAAATATTCCTGAGCTCTGCAGATAAGCCTAGGCAGTATTCATACTCTTTATCTAACAACGTAAAAAGGAGAGTAGAAACCTAAAATACAGGTAACTAAAAGTCTAGGCAAAAGTTAGCACAACTGTATGAAATAAATAAGAGACTAGGGCGAATTCTTGAAATACAAATAGATTTAATAAAGTTACACTAAATAAGTGCATACATCCAAACATACAAACACATACATACAGGGATATAAGATGCATAAAAATGTTAGGTTGGCCGTGCAGGGGACTGGTGCACCAGTATACACAAAGTATACACAAATTGGCAAATGTTCATCACTTTGCATGTATAGGTAATATATAATTGTAATCCAAAGTATAGTGCGTGTCCTTAAAGTTGCACGGACCAAGTGGATACAGTCTTACCCCTTCGTGTCTAAATGTACATAGTAGCGTGAGGACATCAGGAGTCAAGGGGAGCTTACCCTCGCCGCGGCGAGGGTAAGCTCCCCTTGACTCCTGATGTCCTCACGCTACTATGTACATTTAGACACGAAGGGGTAAGACTGTATCCACTTGGTCCGTGCAACTTTAAGGACACGCACTATACTTTGGATTACAATTATATATTACCTATACATGCAAAGTGATGAACATTTGCCAATTTGTGTATACTTTGTGTATACTGGTGCACCAGTCCCCTGCACGGCCAACCTAACATTTTTATGCATCTTATATCCCTGTATGTATGTGTTTGTATGTTTGGATGTATGCACTTATTTAGTGTAACTTTATTAAATCTATTTGTATTTCAAGAATTCGCCCTAGTCTCTTATTTATTTCATACAGTTGTGCTAACTTTTGCCTAGACTTTTAGTTACCTGTATTTTAGGTTTCTACTCTCCTTTTTACGTTGTTAGATATTCACTTTTCTAGGATGCACCTGTATCTTTTATTGACTTATTAAGAGTGCTACTCACCCTGCTTTTCTTGTGTCTTACATTCATACTCTTTGCTTCTGCTTGTTAAACAAGGAGGTCCAGACTAAAGCCAGGGTTAATAGTAAAGCTTTCTGTGTTTTTTGTTTTTCCTAATAGGACCCCCATCTACTCCTTTTACATCCGTCTATTTGCAGTTTTATATATATAATATTTTTTTATACATAAAAATTGTATGTCACTTTCATTTAATAGAATTTGTAAATGTTGTTGTGGTTTTTACCTACCCTGCAAGCAGTGATGTATTTCCCTAGGCACTGCGTTCTCTGCCCCCATCGCCAACAATTCCAGCTAATTTTTTTGTCTCCTCTATTTCTCACAACTGAATACCAGGGAGAATGGAATGGTCATATACACCCCCACTAGGCAACCAGGGATCAACATGTTGTAATAAAGAGAGGAAAGTACCATTTAGAACGTGTTTCTGCTGCCCTAAGCATAGACTTAGTTGAACTAGACCAAAATAGAGCCCTGCAAAAGAAAACAAAAAAAAAGTATTTCTTTATATAAAAAGGATAGCCATTTCTGTTGTAAACATTTTTCAGTTCTACTGTTGTTTTGTCCACTCACTCTCGTGCTTACTGGCTAGGTTGGGAGTGGTTTGCACAGAAACTTTGCACAAAAAACTGCTTTTCCACATTATGGTTGCCAGTCTGCCTTTAATGAAAATAGGTTGTGCAAATAGAATAGCAGAAACTTTATAAGAGGATATAGATGATTCAACATTTTACCTTAAATTGTTCTCCACTTTAATTTGTTTCCAATTACCTATTTTACCTGCTGGAGTGTATTACATTGTTTACAAATAGCTTCTTTTACTTTATTAGGGCATTTGAAATACTGGATTTTTTTCTGTGGTATCCCTACCTATACTGAAAGTTTCTATACCAAAGTATAGGTTAAAGAAAACCTGTTTAAACATAGCCATCAGTAGAAATTACACTCCAGTAGGAGGTAGAAGAGAGAAGCAATACAATGTTAATTTTAATTTGTTCTAATTATTGGGCTTTGGTTTACAGAGATAATATTAAAAAAAAGCACGTGTGTGTACAGAAAGTGATAAACTAAGGATATCTAGTTTATGGGTTGTGGTTTCTAAGAACAAAAGCAGCTATTTCAAACAACTAATAAGCATAATGGAACCGTTTATCATACATTTTATACTCTGTAGCTGGTATAACAAGTCATCGGCAATGCATTAAGGTAAAGATAATTTAACAGTACTATGTCTGTAAGGAAGATGGCTGAAATGTAAAGAAAATGGCTGAAGTATTGTTCATGTAATACTGTACTTGCTTTACTTATTTAGCTATCAGTAATATAGTTGCTAATATGCTGAGTAATTGCTATACTGGTAAACAACAGAGTTTTAAGATATTAAAACTGAGAATGTACAGAAATGTATGAAATAGACAAGGAAGTAACCCAGACAAGGAAGTAACCCAGACAAGGAAGTAACCCAGACAAGAGAGTAATCCAGACAAGGGAGCAGGGACCGAAAACCCACAACAGATTTATGTTAGATATGAACCTCAAAATAACATTATGAACAGTAGTTGCTTGTCTGGGTGTCTCAGTGGTCAGTGGATTGATGCCAGAACTGTTATATAAAATAACAGTTTATATAGGAGCAGGAGATCTCACCTGCTGGTGGATGCATCAACAGTGTTTCCTGAGACCACCTCTCTTGCCCGATTGCCCAGGCATGTCTCTTCCAGACGCCACAACAGGATGATGAATCACGGTGGAACTGTGATTAATTATTGTATAAAGCTAGCTAGAAGAATAGTATACTTAAATTGCTAAGGATAACTTGCTATCGGTAGTTGCACAGGCAACATAATTGTGTTAAACCTAGATTGCTATCAGTAGTTGCACAGATAATAGAGTTATGTATTACGATGTTATTAAAAGCAACTTATTGAATAAAACAATAATTATTATTGTTGTTATTATTATTATTATTAGTATTGAAAAAACATGTGTAACCGTCTCATTCCTTTGTTCTGACGATGGATAAACTGTTTGCCTGAATCCTGAAAGTAATCCCATAACAATGTCCCTTTCAGTACAGACAATAGGCATAGTACTAACACATGAAGTACCAGTTACAGGTGAAACTTCAGACTGTTGATTAATATATTCAGTACTGTGCAAAAGTCTTAGGCCACTATTAGACTTGTTGTTTTAGCAATGGTATAATGACTATAATAATAGTCTCTTTATTAGAACGCAACCAGAAAATACTGGATATTTGTATGCAGTATTGAAAAAAACAAAACAAAAAAAAACCAACTGCTTTTATAGGCTAAAGTGGCAAGTATTTAGTGTGACTTACACTTGAGCAATAGCAGGAACCTGGCTCTTGTAAACCTAAATGGAATGGAACCCTTATTAATGTTACTGCTAACACCTGTATTTGTCCTACTATTTTATATAAAAAATACTGCTGTGAAAAAGTTCTATTACACCAGGTCTGTGCACGGCATGCTTGAGCATTACATACTTGTGGTTTATTTCATTGGAAGCTTGCTAATAAGACCAACTTTCAATCACATAACTCCATTCAAAATGCCAAATATCACAGAATTTGACAGACATAAAATCATAGTTTTGCATCAGCAAGGCCACTCTCAAAGGGAAATCCACAAACACACTAAATACTCAAGATGTGGTATTCAAGCTGTTGTAAATAAATTTGAAGAATCGAGAGAGGTCAAGGATGAAAAAAGGACTGGAAAGCCAAGAAAACTTTCAAAATTTGATGAGAAGTTTCTCAGAGTTTCTTCTTTGAGTGACCGGAAGAAGTCCAGCAAGGACCTGGCTGCATTTATTGGATGCCAAGTTGACCCTTCTACAGTTCGAAGAAGCTTTATCAGGAATGGCCTTTGTGGAAGGGTAGCAGCCAAGAAACCACTTTTTTTTAAGGGGAATAGGGTGAACAGACTAAGATATGCTAGAGCTCACAATTATTGGAATGAAGATCAGTGGAAAGAGTATTATGGAGTGACTAATCCAAGTTTGAAATTTTTGGGTCCAATCGTCAACAATTTGTGAGAAGTAGAGTTGGAGAGAGATGGACGAATGAGGGCTTGCGGCCTTAAGTGAAACATGGTGAAGGGTCTTCCCTGATTTGGGGCTGCATTTCTGCCAGTGGTATTGGCGATATTGTCTGAATTGATGGGATAATGAATGCTGAAAAGTACAGACAGGTTTTAATTCATCATGCCATTCCTTCTGGAAAGTGCCTGATTGGGAATGGTTTTATTTTTCAGCATGATAACGATCCCAAGCACACTGCTTATGCAGTGAAATCATATTTAGAGAGAAAAACAGCTGATAAAACACTGACAGTCATGGACTGTCCTTCACAGAGTCCAGATCTGAATATTATAGAGGCAGTATGGGATCACCTGGATAGAGAATGAAATAAGACAAACAAAATCTAAAAAAAAACTCTGGTATGTGCTGAAAGAAGCCTGGTACAGTCTCCCCAAAAGAGTTCAAGATGTGCTTAGTGCCAAGGGAGGTCACACTAAAAACTGACTTTTGCCCGAAGAAGCCATTTTGTTCAGAAAATTTAGTTTTTTTATAATATATGTTGTGTACATATTCCCTGTATTTTCTGTTTCTTATCTTAAAGTGAATGTCAAGTTAACATGACATCCTCACGACATTAGTTTAATTCATTACATTTTCAGCTGTGCAAATAGCGTAGCGAGCTGAGCGTGCACAGTTGCATTTCAAGGTTCAGTCTGATTGTAGTTACAAGCACGGGAGCCTGCTCTAAGTAAATTACATAGGGTGCATGGTGAGGCTCCGATTGGCTGAAAGAGCTGTCAATCAAATCACAGAATAAGAAAATATGTGACAGAGGCTGGATTGAAGCAGTCAACAGAGCCTTACAAAACTTGTGTTTTATCAAAGTTTAATTAGAGTGGAAATAAAATAAGCACATTGATATTCTTAACATTACTAGAGGTTCCAATATTTTAAAAGTTAGTGAGGTGAATTTACCATCACTTTAAGGGAATACAAGAGTGCAGGCTACCCCAGTCTGCACACGTGCAAGCAGTTTGTGCTGTTTCTGAATATTAGTTTGTAATTGGTTAGCAAGGGTTCTTTTGTTCTGGGGGACAGGGAAATCAGAGAAAAGAATAAACATAAAACAATATACTTATTTGATAAAATAAAGCTGCAGTTTTCATTGAAAATAATTCTTATATATGAAGGTTTATAATCATGTAGTTTACAATTTGTTTAGTGTCCCTTTAAATGTGACCTTGAAAGATATGACATGTCACTGACTGTAAATGAATAGATGAGTTGGTGAGTAATATGGATAACTTATGTGAAACCATCTGTCAAGGTCCAGAGTGTAGACATTTGGTGGTGGAGAGGCCTTTTATTATGGGGTTGTTGTAGCTGAGGCATGACCTAATGATTGAATCTAAATTGCATTTTGTGAGAGTAGAAAATTGTGTAAGTTTGTTCCATAGATAAAGATTTAGTGAATGTCAGACTGTAAAAAAATGTTAGTAGAACATAATTTAATTTTGTAGCAATTGACTTGATGGACGTATCAAACACAAGGGCAATTTTAGTTGTCATAGAGGAAAACAGAAAACAGTTTTCCACATGTTAAAGGAACAGTATACTGTAAAATTTTGTTATTCCCTTAAAGGGACACTCAAGTCAAAATGAAACCTTCATTATTCAGAAAGAGCATGCAATTTTAAACAAATTTCCAATTTAACTTCCATTAACAAAATATGCAGTCTTTTTATATTTAAACTTTTTGTGTCATCAGCTCCTACTGAGCATGTGAAGAATAAACGTGTATGCATTTGTGATTGGCTGATGGCTGTCACATGGTACGTATATGCATTTGTAATTGGCTGATGGCAATCACATGGTACAGGGGGAGTGGAAATAGACATAACTTTTAAAATTGTCAGAAAAAACACTATTACTCATTTGAAGTTCAAACTAAGTGCTATTGCATTGTCTTATCTTGCATTTGCTGGTTATGCAAATATACTGTGTTGACTGGTCCTTTAATGTGTTTCCAATTTTTTTTACCAACTGCAGAGTATAAATTGTATGAGATTTTGCTTTTTAAGGTTTATTTGTGTATATTAAATAGCTGATTTTGTGTTTTGAAGCCGTAACCTAAAAAAATGAGTTGAGCTTGTTGGTATAATCAGATCTTATTACTTTCACATTGTGTACACACGCATGCTTCTTTATCTTATATCTGTCCATAAACCAAAGATCAATACTTGTAGAGAACAATGGAAAATTAACATTTCTTTCCTAAGATATGAAGCTGTAAAGTGTCACTCCCCTACCAATAATCCCCAGTCATTCTCTGGTGTCCGAAGAAATTAATTCCTTTTTCAGGTACATTTCCCTGCAAGCAAGGATTTGGGTTTAGCTGAGTCCACGTCAATCTCTTCAGTAGAGTAGTGGTGGCTTTTAAGCAGTTAGGAAGTTTTGAGGTAGTCCTTGCTTGTTTCCTAACACATTGCTGCTAATGGTAGAAAGCCAGAGTTGGTTACTCTGTTCTTTCTTTTTCTACAGGTCTCTGTAAGGAGTATGCGTCCTTTCACGCCTTGTGAGCCGTCTTCCTGCCGGACAGCTAGACTACAGGTAAGTGCTTTTGTCTTCGAAGTCTTGGTGACTTGCACTTCAGAAGAATATGTTATATGCAGTAGATGGGGACATTTTAAAAATCCTTTATACAGGATTTTTTTTGGCAGTGGGCAGGCACATTATGTATGTTGAGACTAGGGGTTAATCTTCCCTTTATTGGGACATTTTTCCTCTTTGGGCTAATTTTGTTTAAATACTTTATTAGTATGTGTGTGACTTATGTTTTATACAGGGAATTATGGATAAACTTAAAATGTGGCTGTTGGTTTTCTTTGCTTGCTTAGCTAGAATAGGCTAACTGACAGACTGCTTGAGCGTTTATGTAAATTAAGCTCCGGTGTTGTAGGCAGAGGGAAACTTGCTGCGTAGTTTCCTCTCTCTGCCGGTCATGTGACTTCTCTCTGCTGTCGGATATTCACAGAGCAGAGCGGCGTCATTGAATTTCAGTGTCGATCTACAATATGATAGTTTTAGAGACTTCTGGCAGCCAAATTGTGTATAAGTGTTACGGTAAGGCACCTCAGCCTGTCTGAGGTGTAGGGGGCCTGATTGGTTTATTATTTTTGAGAAGTAGAGTTGGAGAGAGATGGAAGAATGAGGGCTTGCGGCCTTAAGTGAAATATGGTGAAGGGTCTTCCCTGATTTGGGGCTGCATTTCTGCCAGTGGTATTGGCGATATTGTTGGGATAATGAATACTGAAAAGTACAGACAGGTTTTAATTCATCATGCCATTCCTTCTGGAAAGTGCCTGATTGGGAATGGTTTTATTTTTCAGCATGATAACGATCCCAAGCACACTGCTTATGCAGTGAAATCATATTTAGAGAGAAAAACAGCTGATAAAACACTGACCGTCATGGACTGGCCTTCACAGATACTTTTTTGATACTACGGGTGGAAAAGGGTAGTTTCTACCACAAGATAAGAAGAACAGACTCAAAGTAATTTTTGTTCCTTTCGTAACTTCAAAGGTCCAAAGTCTTCCTCTTCCAAGCAGAAGCAGCCCAAGTCCTCTTGGAAGCCCAATCAGTCTTGGAGCAAGGGGAAGCAATAAAAAAAAAAACTCAGCTGAGTCTGTCAGCATGAAGGGTTGCCGCCGGTCTGGGATCAGATCAAGTGGGGGGCAGACTTTCCCTGTTTTGTCAAGCATGGATACAAAATGTCCCAGATCCTTGGGCTGTGGACATAGTATCTCAGGGTTACAAAATAAAATTCAAAACTTTTCCTCGCAGGGGTAGATTCCATCTCTCAAGATTATCTGCATACTAGGTAAAAAGAGAGGCATTCTTGAACTGCGTTCAGGACCTTTCCTCTTTGGGAGTGATAGTTCCAGCAAGGGAACGGGATCTAGGATTCTATTCAAATCTGTTTGTGGTCTCCCCCCCCCCAAAAAAAAAGAGGGAACTTTTCAACCAATTTTAGACCTAAAGTGTCTCAACAAGTTTCTCAGGGTACCATCCTTCAAAAGGGAAAACATTCGTTCCATTCTTCCATTGGTTCAGGAAGGTCAGTTCATGATGACCATAGACCTGAAGGATGCGTATCTTCATGTTCCTATCCACAGGGATCATCGCAAGCTCCTGGAATTTCGCCTTTCTAGACAAACACTTTCAGTTTGTGGCTCTTCCGTTTGGCCTTGCCACAGCTCCCAGAATTTTCTCAAAGGTTCTGGGGTCCCTCTTGGCAGTGATCAGGTCTCGGAATTGCAGTGGTGCCCCACCTGGACGACATATTGGTTCAGGCTCCCATGTTTTCAACAAGCAAACTCTCATACAGAGATCTTGTTGTTTTTTTTTTTTTCTACGTTCCCACGGCTGGAAAGTGAATCTGGAAAAGAGTTCCCTTGTTCCAGCTACAAGGGTAGTTTTCTTAGGGACCATAATAGATTCCCTATCTATGAAAATTTTTGACGGAGGTCAGAAAATCCAAAATTCTCTCCTCTTGCCTCTCTCTACAGTCTACTGTTCGGCCATCAGTGGCTCAATGCATTGAGGTAATTGGGTAATTGGTCTGATATTAGCTTCCATGGACATCATTCCCTTTGCTCTATTCCGTTTGAGAGCTCTGCAATTGTGCATGCTCAGATAATGGAACGGAGACCATTCGGATCTGTCTCAGAGAATAGATCTAGACCAATCGACAAGAGACTCTCTCCAGTGGTGGCTTTCTCAGGACCATCTGTCTCAGGGCACATGCTTCCAGTGACCTTCCTGGATGATTGTGACCACATATGCCAGCCTGCTAGGCTGGGGAGCAGTCTGGGACTTTTTAAAGGTGCAGGGACTATGGACTCGGGAGGAGTCTGCTATCCCCATAGACATCTTGGAGTTGAAAGTGATTTACAATGCTCTGATGGCTTGGCCTCAATTGTCTTTAGCCCGGTTTATCAGGTTCCAATCGAACAATGTCACCTCAGGGGCTTACATCAACCACCAGGGAGGAACTCGGAGTTCCTTAGCCATGATGGAGGTGGCACAGATTATTCAGTGGGTGGAAGCTCACAATTCTTGTCTGCCATCCACATTCCAGGAGTGGACAACTGGGAAGTGGGCTCTCCATCCGGAGGTGTTCTCCAGGTTAATCCTCAAGTGGGGTGTGCCAAAGTTTATTCTGATGGCATCTCGGCAGAACGCCAAGCTTCCAAGGTACGGTTCAAGGTCAAGAAATCCGAAGGCTGCTCTGATAGATGCTTTGGCGGTTCCTTTGTGATTTCGGTCTAGCATATCTGTTTCCTCCATTTGCGCTCCTTCCACGAGTCATTGCTCGTATCAAACAGGAGGGAGCATCGGTAATTCTTATAGATCCTGCATGGCCTCGCAGGATCTGGTATGCAGACCTAGTGAAGATGTCATCGCTTCCACCTTGGAGCATTCCATTCCTCCATTCAAATCTCTTTTCTCTGAAGCTGACTGCTTGGAGATTAAACGCTTAGTTCTGGCTAAGCGTGGGTTTTCTGAGTCGGTCATTGAGACCATGATACAGGCTCGCAAGCCTTTTACTTGTAAAATTTACCATAAGGTATGGCGTAAATACCTTTATTGGTGTGGATCCAAATGCTACTCTTGGAGTAGGGTTAGGACTCCTAGTATTCTGTCCTTTCTCCAGGAAGGTTTGGAGAAATGGTCGTCAATGCAGAAATCTGACCTTTCAGATTACTGACTATCTATTCTTTTTACATAAGCGTCTGGCGGATGTGCCAGATGTTCAATATTTTTGTCAGGCCCTTGTCAGAATCAGGCCTGTGTTACCTGTTGCTCCTCCTTGGAGTCTTAATCTTTTTTTTATTTTTTATGTTTTATTGAGGTTTGCCATTGATACAACAATATATGAGAGCTTAAATGTGCGAACTCTAAGCTATACAGAAAGCTAATGTTAAATATGCAGCTATTATATCATTCTGGACAGCAAGGACCTCAGATTTATGGTTTTATGATATATATATGATAACTGGCACACTGGGTCACTTTTGGGCCCTATCAAAATAACTGTAGAGAAGGCAACTAGTATATATGGGACCACTTTTTGATCCCAACAATAATAAAATGATCATAGTAATATACAACACAGAATATATCCAAATTATATTATTATTTTAGGTCGGCCAGAGGGGAAGAAATGTGGAATTGGGGTAGAGTGGTGGTCTATTCATTTTGGAGCCTAACTGTGTTATGTTCTAAAGAAATTAAACCATGTCTTCATAGATAAACAATATGGAGTCTAGTGGGGGAACTGCTGGGAACAATGTAAAAGTGAATTCAAGTAACTTATGGGTAAAAATTCCATCTTAATATATACAGTGTCAACTTTTGTTATCCTCCACACGTGATAAAATAGACAAACGGCTCTTCACCATCTCACCATCTCAGCCGCTGACGGCAAAGTAGCAGCTAGGAAGAAAAAGGTCATAATAGTGAGGGAGTAGAATGTTATGTGTAATGTAACACATACTGCGTTGACCATTATACTGTACTGTATAGTGCGTATTCTAATCAGTGGAAAATACAATTATTGCATATGTAAACTATTCATACATATATATATATATATATATATATATATATATATATATATATATATATATATATATATATATATATATATATATATATATATAAAAAATAATAATAATAATAAATAGTGAAGTATGGCATAAGTGGGGCAATGGAATATGGGATAATCATCCACTCAGCACTAATGTGCAGAAAATCTAATAAGTCTCCCATAGTCGTATAATTGTGTTTATATCCAGAATAAAGGTCTAACATATGGCTATAACTATAGGTTCAATTTAACACTGAATCACTTAGAATATATATAGATACATAGCACTAATTTTCCCCGGCTACGTTTTTAGAGGGCATTAAAATAACTTGAAATAAGAGAAGTTACTAACGCAGTTTGCTCAAGAAAAACAATGGCTACCACAAAAT